>NC_138563.1:10160989-10510989 GCF_964273705.1 Natrix helvetica
TTCCAGTATTTGAAAGGCTGCCACAGAGAGGAGTTAGGGGGTCAAGCTATTCTCCAAGGCCAGAGAAGGAATAACGGATGGAAACTGACCAAGGAGAGATTCAACCTGGAAATAAGGAGGAATTTCTTGACAGGGAGAACCATCAACCCATGGAACAGAAGATGCCTTCAGAAGTTATGAGAGCTTCATCCCTGGAGGCTTTCAAGAAGAGACTGGACCGTCATCTGTCAGAAATGGAGCAGGGTCTCCTGCTTGGGGGGGGGGGGGTTGGGGGCTGGACTAGATGACCTCCAAGGTCCCTTCCAACTCTGTTAATCTGAAGGACTAGGGGAGACAGGATGGCAGTCTTCCAATATTTGAGGGGCTGCCACAGAGAGGAGGAAGGGGGTCAGACTGTTCTCCAAAGCCCCTGAAGGCCAGAGAAGGAAGAACGGATGGAAACTGACCAAGGAGAGATTCAACCTGGAGATAAGGAGGAATTTCCTGACAGGGAGAACAATCAACCCATGGAACAGAAGTTGCCTTCGGAAGTTGTGGGAGCTTCATCCCTGGAGGCTTTCAAGGAGAGACTGCCTCTCAGAAATGGAGTAGGCAGGGTCTGCTGCTTGGTAGGGGGGGTTGGACTAGATGACCTCCAAGGTCCTTTCCAACTCTGTTAAATCTGTCATTCTATTCTAGACAAATGTTGACCAAAAGGGGATCAACTTTGGAGATCCAGTAGCTTCCTTTCTTCTTTGGCACAGGGGCAAAGTGTTTTCCAGCAGGTAATTCCATCCATCGATCTTACCCTGGACCCAATATATTCCCTGTGTAATCCAGCATTTCTCAACTGGCTGGGGAATTCTGGGAGTTGAAGTCCACGCACAGCATGTATTTACGACGATTGCAGCAATCCTGAAGTCTCGCGATCCCCATTTTCCACCTTCCCAAGTAACTTCCGACAAGCAAAGAAACCCTACACCCTTCTCAGACAAGTGGCTGTTCAGTCTCTTCTTAAGAACCTGCAGTGATGGAGCACTCACAACGTCTGGTGGCAAGCTGTTCCATGGGTTAATTGTTCTCCCTGTCAGGAAATTTCTCCTTATTTCCAGGTTGAATCTCTCCTTGCTTGGTTTCCATCCATTCTTCCTTCTCTGGCCTTCGGGTGCTTTGGAGAATAGCTTGACCGCCTTCCTCCTCTCTGGGGCAGCCCCTCAACTATTGGAAGGATGCTCTCCTGTCTCCCCTGGTCCTTCTCTTCCCTAGACTAGCCAGGCCCAGTTCCTGCAAACGTTCATCATGTTTCAGCAATAGCACTTAGACTTATATCCCGCTTCACAGTCCTTTTACAGCCCTCTCTAAGCGGTGTACAGAGTCAGCCTCCTGCCCCCAAAAATCTGAGTCCTCATTTTACTGACCTTGGAAGGACGGAAGGCTGAGTCGCCCTTGAGCCGGTCAGGATTGAACTCCTGGAGTGAGCAATGAGTTAACCTGCATTCTAACCACTGCACCACCACTGCTCTTTGGTCTCCAGGCCCTGAATCATCTTGGTTGCTCTTCTCTGCCCTCTTTCCAGAGTCTCAATCTCTTTTTTGCTATTAGCATCTTTTGTTTACAGGATAGTGACCAGAACTGGACATTGTTCCAAGTGTGGCTTGACCAGGGAGGGACAAAGCGGTACTAGCACTTCTTATGATTTCTGATTAGGGACGAGGTGGCTCAGGGCCTAAGACGCTGAGCTTGTCGATCAGAAAGGCCGGCAGTTCAGCGGTTCGAATCCCCAGCGCCGCGTAACGGAGTGAGCTCCCATGACTTGTCCCAGCTTCTGCCAACCAAGCAGTTTGAAAGCACCTAAAAAATGCAAGTGGAAAAATAGGAACCACCTTTGGTGGGAAGGGAACAGTGTTCCGTGCGCCTTTGGCATTGAGTCATGCCGGCCACATGACCACGGAGACATCTTCGGACAGCGCTGGCTCTTCGGCTTTGAAACAGAGATTAGCACCGCCCCCTAGAGTTGGGAACGACTAGCACAGATGTGCGAGGGGAACCTTTGATTTTGATGTTATTCCTCTCTTGATGCATTTTTGGAGGCACATCTCTTATCCGTGTAGTTTTACAATAACAGCCCCCCTCCCCAAATAGGGGGAAAGGGGGGGGGGATAGAGGCAGAGCAAGGCTTTCTGGGAAGACCTGGAGAACAATAGAGGGAAGATAAAATGGAGGGGGGGAGGGGGGGAAGCCGGTGGGGCTGCCAAGAGTTTGAGGCTGAGTTTACATGAATTAGGAGGCTTAAGTCTCTTCAATCCCTTGCTGGTGACTCATCGGAGGGCACAAAGCAAGGCTTGGCGCACTGGGTGGCTGGCTGGATGGGTGCAGGGGAAGAACTCCGCATCCGCTCTCGTCCTGGCTGCGTCCCCTGCCCCGTTCGGCATCCCACGACCCTGGCGGTGGGGTGCAAGAGGGCAGAGATCCCGGCTGCTGGCTCAGAAGGGGCCCCAGGACACACACAGAAGGCGGAAAGAGACTCGCACTCGCCGCGAAGAGCAGAAGAGAGCAAGTGTTGTTTCTTTATGCACAATGCAAACACTGCTACACAACTGTGCTGTGGCTCTGCCAGAGACTCAGAGACGTTACAGGAGTTCTTTTCTTTCTTTTTTTCTTCCTTCCTTCCTTCCTTTCTCCTTCTTTGCTACCTCTCTTTCTTCCTTTTTTCCTTCCTTTCTTTTTCCTTCCTTCTCTCTTTCTCCTTCCTTCCTTCCTTCCTTCCTTCCTTCCTTCCTTCCTTCCTTCCTTCCTTGCCCCCTCTCTTCTTCCCTCCCTCCTCTTTCTTTCTTTCCTTGTTTTCTTTTCCCTTCCTTCTCTCTTTCTCCTTCCTTCCTTCCTTCCTTCCTTCTTTCCCTCCTCTCTCCTTCCCTCCTCCTCTTTCTTTCCTTCCATCCTTTCTTTTTCCTTCTCTTTCCCCTTCCTTCCCCAATCCCTCGCCCCTTCCCTCCCTCTTTCCCTGCTTCCCTCCCACCTCTTTCTTTCTTTCTTTCTTTCTTTCTTTCTTTCTTTCTTTCTTTCTTTCTTTCTTTCCTTCCTTCCTTTCCTTCCCTTCCCTTTCCTTTTCCTTCCTTCCTTCTTTCTACTTCCTTCCTTCCCCCATTCTCCCTCCTTCCTCTTTCTTTCTTTCTTTCTTTCTTTCTTTCTTTCTTTCTTTCTTTCTTTCCTTCCTTCTTTTATTTTTTACAAATAACTGAAGACGGAGAACCTATCCAATGCACCTTCCTCCTATTTTCCCCCAACAACAACCCTGTGAGGGGGCTTTGGCTGAGGGAAAGTGACTGGCTGAAGGTCACCCAGCTCATTCAGAAGGTGGCGCAATCTTACTACCAATTGATCTCTCATTCAGGATAACAGAGTCGGAAGGGACCTTGGAGGTCTTCTAGTCCAACCCCCCTGCTCAGGCAGGAAATCTGGTACCATTTCAGACAAAGGGCCATTCAATCTCTCCTTGAAAATCTTCAGTGAGGGAGCACCCACAACTTCTGGAGGCAACTTCTGTTCTGCTGGTTAATTGTTGCAACTGCCAGGAAAATTCTCCTCAGTTCTAAGTTGCTTCTTTCCTTGATTAGTTTCCACCCATTGCTTCTTGTTCTGCCCTCAGGTGCCTTGGAGAAGAGCTTGACTCCCTCTTCCTTGGGGCCCCTTGGGGCCCCTCAAATATTGGAAGGCTACTCTCCTGTCTCCCATGGTCCTTCTTTTCTCTAAACTAGGTCAACTAGTCCAACTCCCTGGCCAAGCAGGAGACCCTACACCATTTTCTGACCGAGGGCAGTCCAGTCTCTTCTTGAAAGCCTCCAGGGATGAAGCTCCCACAACTTCCGAAGGCAACTTCTGTTCCATGGGTTGATTCTTCTCCCTGTCAGGAAATTCCTCCTTATCTCCAGGTTGAATCTCTCCTTGGTCAGTTTCCATACGTTATTCGTTGTCTGGCCTTGGAGAATAGCTTGACCCCCTTCCTCCTCTCTAGGGCAGCCCCTCAAATATTGGAAGATGCTCTCCTGTCTCCCCTGGTCCTTTTCTTCCCTAGACTAGCCAGGCCCAGTTCCTGCAACCATTCATTGGATGTTGTAGCCTCCAGGCAAATGATAATCTTAGATAGATTCAGATTAACAGAGCTGGAAGGGACCCTGGAGGTCATGTAGTCCAACCCCCCGCCCAAGTAGGAGACCATTCACCATTTCTGACAGAGGGCAGTCCAGTCTCTTCTTGAAAGCCTCCAGGGATGAAGCTCCCACATCTTCCGAAGGCAACTTCTGTTCCATGGGTTGATTGTTCTCCCTGTCAGGAAATTCCTCCTTATCTCCAGGTTGAATCTCTCCTTGGTCAGTTTCCATCCATTCTGCCTTCTCTGGCCTTCAGGGGCTTTGGAGAATAGCTTGACCCCCTAACTCCTCTCTGGGGCAGCCCCTCAGATATAGGAAGATGCTCTCCTGTCTCCCCTGGTCCTTCTCTTCCCTAGACTGGACATACCCAATTCCAGTAACCATTCTTTATAAGTTTTATCCTCCAGCCACATAAACATCTTTTTTTAATGAAAGTTTTTATTTTATTTTTTATTTTCAAAACAAACACAACACATCCTTCTTTACATACTGTAGAAAGTGTATCAGTTGGTTACAAAAAGGCTTTCGTGCATCTCTTCCACAGTCAACAAACATAATTCATATTAACTCAAGTATTTTAACTCAGATATTTATACACGTTACCATCATCATACCTCCATTTTCATTTGACTATAATTGTTTAACTGTCCTTCATCATAAAATATACCAAACATCTTGGTTGCTCTTCTCTGCACTCTTTCTAGAGTCTCCACATCTTTTCTACATCGTGGTGACCAAAACTGAGTGCAGTATTCCAAGTGTGGCCTTACCAAGGCATTATAAAGTGGTATTAACCCTTCACGTGATCTTGATTCTATCCCTCTATTTATGCAGCCTAGAATTGTGTTGGCTTTTTTGGCAGCTGCTGCACACTGCTGGCTCATATTTAAATGGTTGTCCACTAGGACTCCAAGATCCCTTTCACAGTTACTACTACTGAGTAAGGTACCACCTATACTGTACCTGTGCATTTCGTTTTTCATGCCTAAATGTAGAACCTGACTCTTTTCACCCTTGAATCTCATTTTATTAGATAGTGCCCAATGTTCAAGTTTGTCAAGATCCTTCTGTATCTTAAGCCTATCTTCTGGAGTGTTGGCTCTTCCTGCCAGCTTGGTGTCATCTGCAGATTTGATGAGTTCCCCATTTATTCCCTCATCCAAATCATTGATGAAGATGTTGAAGAGTACTGGGGCCTAAGAAGGAACCTTGTGGTACTCCTCTGCTTTCTCCCCTCCATGTATATGTAGATCCATTAAGGACTACATGTTACTATTTAACAGAATAACAGAGTTGGAAGGGACCTTGAAGGTCATCTAGTCCAATGTTGAGTGTGGTAGGTCAGCCAGTTACAAATCCACCTGGGGGAGATAATGTCTAAAAATTTGGTATTTCCCCCAACCCAAATATAATTTAGTATCATTTCTTATTCTCTTACCTTCGCTAATCTATCCTAATTATGTCCCCCGCCCCTTTATAACTCGCTCTTGAATATATACTTATATATTTAATATTTTCTTTTCTGTTTTCCGCTTACTGGGGGCTTTCAAGAACAGAGTGGAGTGCCCATTGTCAGAACTGGTGTAGGGCTGTAATGCTGACCTATGGCATGGGTACCAGAGGTGGCATGCCCAGAGCTGTCTGTGGGCATGAGTGCCCTCTCCAGCTGCTCTTCAGGGCTTCATAGGCGCTGGAAAACGGACTGAAAACAGCTAAAAAACAGGCCATTTTTCCGGGCTGTATTTAGGGTGCTGAAAAGCTTCACCCTCACTGGCCTAGGGTCTTCTGCTTGGGCGGGGGGTTGGACTAGATGACCTACAAGGTCCCTTCCAACTCTGTTGCTCTCTAATGAGGTCTCCTTTCCTCTACACACTCCAGGATTGCCACACCTCTAGTCCCAACATATGGCTTCCTACTTTCCTAAGCTACGTAAAAGCATAGAATCCTAGGCTAGAAGGGATCTCGAGAGGTCATCTAGCCTAGCCCAAGGCAGGAGTCCTTATAGCATGCTGGTCTTCTTGAAAACATCCATTTTTCCATTTTTCTTGTATTCTGGGTGACCCCCCAGCTCATACCTTTGGCAACAGCGTTTTGAGTCACAACTCAAGCTTCTTGCCCAGGGAGAAGTCAAAGCCCTAATATGGAGCGGCAGCTGTGATGTGCTGGCTGTTGTGAAACCGGGTACGTCCCTGCTCCTGTTAGTATGTACTCCTGGGAGGATGTAATCCGTGCAAAAGGAGCGGAGTCAGCAAAAGGGGAGGTGTGATTGTTGCATTGCACATAAAGGACAACTCCTGTATGGAAATTTATGACATCAGGGGTGAAATTCCAGCCCTGCCCTGTCTGGGTGGAAATCAAGGAGGGGGGGAAGGGAAACAATAATCAACACCGTTGTGAGTGTGAACAACAGTCCATCAGAAAATATAGACAGTCCTCAACTCACAACCACAAGGGACCGGAGTTTCCGTCGCTAAGCAAGGCGGTTGTGAAATGAGTTACGCTGAAATTTGCAATCTGTTTTTTTTTGCCACGGTGGTTAAGCAAATCACTGCAGTTGCTAAGGGACTCGCATGGTCATTAAGTGAACCCAGCTTCCTGCATCGATTCGTTTACTGGAAGCCGGCTGGGATCAGATCAGAAATGGGCAATATTAACATAACAATTGTGGGACATGGCCACAACTATTAAATAAATGCTGGTTGCCAAGCTCCCTGATTTTGTCCACATGCCTTTGGGGAGGCTGCAACGGTCATAAGTGTGAGGATTGGTCAAAAGTTACTTTTTTCAGGGGCATTGTAGCTTCAAATGTAACTTCAAATTCTTGTACATCAAGAATCATCTCCAAACTATAAATACCATCAACATTGGAAGTCTTTAGGAAGTTGTTGGACAGCCATTTGTCTGAAACGGTGTAGGGTTTCCTGCCTAGGCAGGGGGTTGGACTAGAAGACCTCCAAGGTCCCTTCCAACTCTGCTATTGTATTGGATTGTATAAAATGGAGCTTGCTCAGAAGCTGTAATACACCAAGCAAACGAGATAAAGAGTGGGAAGAAAAGGAGAGAGGGAAGGGAAGGAGAGAGGGTAGGAGGGGGTAGAGGAGGAGAGAGATAAGGGGTGGAAAGGGGAGAGAGGAGTAGGAGAGAGGAAGGGGAAGTAGAGAAGGGAAGGAGGATAGAGAGAAGAAAGGGGGATGAGAGAGGGAGAAGAAAGTGAACGCATAAATAAAGTGTATGGAGAGCAGAAGAGCCAATAACTGGGTTTTTTTCCCCCCTTTTTCTTTCGGGGAGTTGATGGTAAGATGAATTGATATAAACATTTAATAATACAATACAATGTTGGCTATGTAATGGTATACGTAGGATTATATGTTATGAAAATGAAAAATAAAAAACATTATGAAAAAAAAGCATTATCTGCATACACGAAGGCATAATCCAAATGGCCAAAATGCCAAGGAAAATACCTCATTGTGATAATGGAGGATTTGAACCAGTGGTGAAATTCAAAATTTTCACTATCGGGCATGGTTTGCTGGGCGTGGCTTGGTGGGCGTGGCAAGGGAAGGATACTGCAAAATCCCCATTCCCTCCCGATCAGCTGGGACTCGGGAGGCAGAGAATAGACGGGGGCGTGGCCAGCCAGAGGTGGTATTTGCCGGTTCTCCGAACTACTCAAAATTTTCACTACTGGTTCTCCAGAACTTGCTGGATTTCATCCCTGATTTGAACCACATCAACTGGGATTCCGACACTGTGGCACAAAACAGATCCAACAACTTTCCCACGTGTGCAAAACGTCTGCAAAAAAAGTGGTAGAGACTCTAGAAAGTGGGCGGAGAAGAGCAGCCAAGATGATTAGGGGACTGGAGGCTGAAACGTGTCAAGAACGGTGGCAGGAATTGAGTATCTGGTAAAAAGAAGGACCAGGGGAGACATGATAGGCAGTCTTCCAATATCTCAGGGGTTGCCACAAAGAAGAGGGAGTCAAGCTATTCTCCAAGGCACCTGAGGGTAGAACAAGAAGGAATGGGTGGAAACTAATCAAGGAGAGAAGCAACTTAGAACTGAGGAGAAACTTCCTAACAGCGAGGACAATTAACCAGCGGAACAGCTTGCAACCAGAAGTCGTGAGCGCTCCATCACTGGAGGTTTTTAAGAAGAAACTGGACAGCCGTTTGCTTGAGATTGAGTAGGTTCTCCTGCTTGAGCAGGGGGCTGGACTAGAAGACCTCCATGGTCCCTTCCAGCTCTATTATGATTGACGTCAGAAGTCATTCTTTATATATACACACATACACAGTATATATAACCCTAGTCCTTCTCTTTTTTACACTAATCCCTTCAATAGCAATAGCACTTATAAATTGCTGCACAGTCCTTTTTTTTTTTAAACAAAGTTTTATTGGTTTTCAAATATATAGGGGAGGGTAAATAGGTATACAAAATTTTTTGGCAGCTTTCATACTGCTGGTAGAGATCCCAGCACGGTACTCATTTATATAACATTGTACAACAAATTTATAGAAGAATACAGTAAACCAAATCTTACTCTATATTGTTAGTCTTGTGTTCCTACACGTTTCTCTTTGTCGTTTTCTAATATATCACTAACTGCTATTGTTCCAAATAATTTTATTTTTGAGATCTGAGCCTTTTCGAAATTGCTTCTTCCTCCCTGTCGCCAGAGAGAGCCTCAGTGCCCCCCTCCTTCCCATCTTGGATCTTACTGTCTTCTGTTTTACTGTCTCTTTCACTACTCCCACTCTGTCCCTCCTCTGAGAGTGGAAAATCTTTTTAATGAAGGCCTCCGCCTCCTGGACTGTATTGATTCTGATCCTGTTTCCCTCCCAGAAGATTAACATCCTCTCCGGAATCAGCCATTTAAACCAGATCCCTTTTTCATATAAATTTTTTGCTAGGGAGGAAAATTTCCTCCTTCTATCTCTTATTTTTTTTCGGGATCTGTTTGAGAATGGCGATCTCTTCACCCTTATATTTCAATGGTCCCTCCCTTTGGGTCGCAAGTACCTCGTCCCTTGTGGATCTCCTGACAAACTTAACATGTATCTCCCTCGGAACATTGTGTCTTCTAGCATATGCTGAATTTATCCTATAAGCTAGATCCATATCCCACCATATTTGTTTTTTATCTCTCTTGAGATAATCTGCTAAAATTGTACTCATAATATCTTTAAGGTTTTCATTCTCGCTTCACAGTCCTTTTACAGCCCCCTCTAAGCGGTTTACAGAGTCAGCCTATTTGCCCCCAACATCTGGGTCCTCATTTCACCCATCTCGGAAGGCTGAGTCAACCTGGTGAGATTCAAACTGCCAAATTGCAGGCAGTCAGCACAAGTAGCCTGCAGTACGGCACTCTAACCACTGCGCCACCTCGGCTCATATATTGTTGTAAGCCAAGCAGAAGTTAGACTAGGAGATCTGCCATCCACTCTGGCATTTTATGTGTTCTGCTTTGCAGAAGTTTTCATTGTGCAAAAGAGAGAGGAGGGATTTAGGGGAGCAGGGCTGCTGCTGCCAGGAATGGCAGAGGACTGGTGTAAAATTCAGAAATGGTTGGAAGAAATTACAGCGCAAAAGATAGAACTGAAACCGGAATTGTTCTTATTAGGAATATTAGACCCGAAAATGGGCAAAAAAAAAATCTCAATACATAATACTACACGTACTCACGGCAGCTAGAGTTTCTTTCTCACAAAACTGGAAACGAATCAATACACCCGCAGACGAAACAATAATTAGAAAGGTACTCAAATGTGCAGAGATGGACACAATGACCGTGGAGTTAAAAGAAAGAGAAGAATCGGGTTATTATAAAATATGGAATCGAATGTATAAGTGGCTAGAAAACAGAAGCCAAAACAGGAAATAGAAGTCTTCTTTTTTTTTTGCTTTTTCTAAACTAGTATTAAATAAAAATTAACCAAAGTTACTAATGACTATCAAACTTAAATTACTGACCACAATGTAAATATAATGGTAATATGAACAAATTATTATTGTTACAACTGTGAGTACAACTGTTATTACACTATTACAGATGTTAAAATGGCTAAGAAGGCAATGTAGAATAGAGAACTATTAAAGCTAAATAGGTAAGCCCATACAGAAGGCTGCAAAACTATTTTATATTGTTATGTGTGTCTTGTTTTTCCTGTATTTCCTACGTTAAAATGTTTAATAAAAACTATTTTAAAAAGGAATGGGGGAGGAAACGGATGTTGTAGTAGGATGTGGGAGGGAGGGATGCGAGAATTCTCCATGCTTTAGACACGGAGAAGTGAAAGCAATGCGATTAGTGTGTTAGATTTCAAGAGAGATTATCCCAATCAGATCAGACAGTGATGGCTGAACCGTTTGTACTTGGCGTGTCCAAAATTTGGAAAATGCCAAATTTCTCACCTATAAATCCTCTTTGCATCCTGATCGATGTACACTTAAGAACCTCACAATAGAATGCAACAGAATGCAATTAATGTTGCTAGCTTCTGGGCAAGATTTGTTTAACTTGTGAATGTTTTTAATTTTGTAGCTCAGATTTTAAATGTTATGCTGTGTTGCATGGATTCAGAAGTTGTGGGAGCTTCATCCCTGGAGGCTTTCAAGAAGAGACTGGACTGCCCTCGGTCAGAGATGGTGGAGGGTCTCCAGCTTGGATGGAGAGTTGGACTAGATGACTCACAAAGTCCCTACTCTGTTAATCCGTTAGAGTTCCCTAGTGGGACTTGCGAAGGGGTGGCCCATTGCCACGTGGCATCTAGAGCCACCAAAGATTGCACAAGGACAGGGTAGGCTTATGAGAATTGTTGTTATTGCATGTTGGTGATTGCTGGTGTGTCAGCCAAAATATTACGGCGTGTCACCTTTGACATGTGTGTCACAGTTTCCCCATCACTCAGCTAAGAGAGACAATAGCAGTTGCATTGCACGGGGTGGAAATCTTGAAGGGAAAAACCAGTTCAGAGGTTAGGAAATCCCCCCAGTGAAATGTTTCAAGCCCAAACAAACATAATCCCAGAGAGAAAAGGAAGCAGCTGGGGCACTTGGAGAAGTTGAAAAGATTGAAAGAAGGATCTAAAACCCAAGCAGTGAAATCAGCAAACAGCCCCAAGCTGTAAGGATGGGGGTCAGGAAGGCAAAAGATCAGAATAAGCTGAGTTTGCAATCGATGGCAGAATTCTTTTTTTAAAGGGTTCAGGGGCGTGCAGGAGAGGAAAATAGAGCAAATGCCCTACCCCAAAAGGCAACTGGACTTTCTTTGGCTTTGCTGGAAGATTAACAGATTTAACAGAGTTGGAAGGGACCTTGTAGGTCATCTAGTCCAACCCACCCACCCAAGCAAGAGACCCTACACCATTTCTGACAGAGGGCAGTTCAGTCTCTTCTTGAAAGTGCTGAAGCTCCCACATCTTCTGAAGGCAACTTCTGTTCCATGGGTGGATTGTTCTCTTTGTCAGGAAATTCCTCCTTATTTCCAGGTTGAATCTCTCCTTGGTCAGTTTCCCTCCATTCTTCCTTCTCTGGCCTTCAGGGGCTTTGGAGAATATCTTGTCCCCTAACTCCTCTCTGGGGCAGCCCCTCAAATATTGGAAGATGCTCTCCTGTCTCCCCTGGTCCTTCTCTTCCCTAGACTAGCCAGGCCCATCGTCCATCGTCTGTTTGAGCCTCCAGTCCCCTCATCGCCCTGGTTGCTCTTCTCTGCACTCTTTCCAGAGTCTCAACCTCTTTTTTACAGTGTGGGGACCAAAACTAGATCGGTACTCTAGGTGTGGTCTTACTAAGGCTTTAAAGATGTTTTGCTTCTCATTCAAGAAACGTCTTTGCTTGGGCTTCGTGTGTCAAAAATGTGCAAAATGACGTGTCATGGGGAAGTCATGGTTTCAGCAGACGATGTGATTCATGCATGGAGACCTGATAAGCTATGGGTCTCTCTAGTCACGTGGTTGATTGCAAGCTAATAAGCAATTATTATTCTATTATTATTATTCTATTCTATTCTCCAAGGTCCCTTCTGCATTCTACTCTATTCTATTCCATTCCATTCCATTCCATATTCTATTCTATTCTATTCTATTCTATTCTATTCCATATTCTATTCTATTCTAAACTCAAGAAGAAGATGGCAGCCCTTATCCCTTGTGGTCTCCACCCCAGGTTTCAAGTGTGCTACCGATGAGTCTAGACTACAGATACTCCTTGACGTATCCATTTGTTTACTGATAATCCAAATTAAAACAAAACTGAAGAAAGTGACTTATGACCTGTTCTTGCACATATGACTGTTCGCAGCATCTCATGTGTTCAAATTCTGGTTGCTTGGCAACCGGCATCTATTTATGATGGTTGCAGCATCCTGGGCTTTTTGGATTGAGAAGCAAAGCGCCTTCAAAAGAAAGTCCAGTTGCTTTTTGAAAAAGCACCTTTGGGACAACCATAGACAGTGGGCCCTATCCCACCAGGTGCAATTCAGGAGTGAGAAAAGAAAGGTCCTCCATTTACAGATTTAACAGATTAACAGAGTTGGAAGGGATCTTGGAGGTCATCTAGTCCAACCCCTCTGCCCAAGCAGGAGACTATACACCATTTCTGACAGGTGGCAGTCCAGTCTCTTCTTGAAAGCCTCCAAGGGTGAAGCTCCCACAACTTCCGAAGGCAACTTCTGTTCCATGGGTTGATTCTTCTCCCTGTCAGGAAATTCACCCTTATTTCCAAGTTGAATCTCTCCTTGGTCAGTTTCCATCCGTTCTTCCTTCTCTGGCCTTCAGGGGCTTTGGAGAATAGCTTGACCCTCCAATATTGGGAGATGCTCTCCTGTCTCCCCTGGTCCTTCTCTTCCCTAGACCAGCCAGGCCCAGTTCCTGCAATTGTTCATTGTATGTTTGAGCCTCCAGTCCCCTCATCATCCTGGTTGCTCTTCTCTGCACTCTTTCCGGAGTCTCAACCTCTTTTTTTCAGTGTGGTGAGCAAAATATATACCTGCACTATACATATGTATACATATATAATTTCAGCAGAAATCAACCGAGTAACAGAGTTGGAAGGGACCTCGTAGGTAGGTCATATAATCCAACCAAGCAGGAGACCTGACACCCTTTCTGACAGAGGGCAGCCCAGTCTCTTCTTGAAAGCCTTCAGGGATGAAGCTCTCACAACTTCCGAAGGCAATTTCTGTTCCAAGGGCACTTGTGTCTTGCCTCTGGGCAGCCCACACATCGAAAAACAAGAGACACACAACGACGACAACAACAACGAATCCTATCTCTAAGGTATTCAGGACAAATATCAGCAAAACTCCGACTCAGGCTCAGGTGACAGCGAGATTCCAAGCATTAGGACATTTGCTTTGGCACATGGGTAATCCTCGACTTATGACAACAATTGGGACCAGAATTTCTGTTCTTCAGCAAAGCGGTTGTTAACAGAGTTGTGTCCAGTTTTATGACCTTGTCTGCTATGATTGTTGAGTGAATCACTCCGGTTGAGTGAATCCAGCTTCCTCCATTGACCTTGTTTGTCAACGGTCACAATCCATGGGCCCCAGGATGCTGTGACCATCGTAAATACATGCCCAAATTTTGATCATATGACCTTGAGGATGGCACGACGGTCATAATAGTACTTATAGCAATAGCCCTTAGACTATCCCGCTTCATAGTGATTTTACAGCCCTCTCTAAGCAGTTTACAGAGTCAGCCTATTTGCCCCCAACAATCTGGCTCCTCATTTTACCCACCTCGGAAGGACGGAAGGCTGAGTCAACCTTTAAGAAGAAGGAAGGAAGGAAGGAAGGAAGGAAGGAGAAAAAGAATAGCAATAGCCCTTAGACTTATATCCCGTTTCACAGAGCTTTTACAGCCCTCTCTAAGCGGTTTACAGCGTCAGCCTATTCGCCCCCAACAATCTGGGTCCTCATTTTACCCACCTCAGAAGGACGGAAGGCTGAGTCAACCTTTAAGAAGAAGGAAGGAAGGAAGGAAGGAAGGAAGGAAGGAAGGAAGGAGAAAAAGAATAGCAATAGCCCTTAGACTTATATCCCACTTGTGAGATATAAGTGTGAGAACCAATCATGGGACACTTTCTTTGGGGTTGTAACCATCTGAGCAGTCACTAAAAGAATGGTTGTAAATCAAGAACTACCTGTAGTCTAGACTCCTAGGTAGTAGGCTTGAAATCTGGAGTTGGAGAACCGCAAGAGGTTAGATTAGATTAAGAGTTGGAAGGGACCTTGGAGGTCATCTAGTCCAAGCAAGAGACCCTACACCATTTCTGACAGAGGGCAGCCCAGTCTCTTCTTGAAAGCCTCCAGGGATGAAGCTCCCACAACTTCCGAAGGGAACTTCTGTTCCATGGGTGGATGGTTCTCCCTGTTAGGAAATTCCTCCTTATTTCCAGGTTGAATCTCTCCTTGGTCAGTTTCCCTCCATTCTTCCTTCTCTGGCCTTCAGGGGCTTTGGAGAATAGCTTGACCCCATAACTCCTCTCTGTGGCAGCCCCTCCAATATTGGAAGATCCTCTCCTGTCTCCCCTGGTCCTTCTCTTCCCTAGACCAGCCAGGCCCAGTTCCTGCAACCGTTCTTCATATGAGATGAGGGCCACCACCTTCCTCTCAACCGTAGTGGCTTCCAGGATGCATCTGATCAACCCCATGGGGTCCCTGGACTAGAGAGACCCCATAACCTCATCCAGACTCTGTCCATGAGTCATATCCTTTCCCGTGACATATTGAACCTGTGAGGTCAGTTGACCTCATTTTTCCCTTCACATTTAGGATTCAACCCAACGCAAGTCAAGAGTTTAGGTCAAGTGCACCAAGAAAACTGGTTTCACTGAACGGCTAATGGGTAAACATGTGAGAACCTGGCCGGCCCAACCCACATCGGGCTTAAAGGAAAGCTGCGAGATGGCCTAGATATGCGCTCGCCCACACAGCTCATACCACACAGGAGGCAAGACGGGCGCAGAATGAAAGGTATGGCATTCCTATTCAAATTGCAAGCCTGCCCATGCAAATGAATGGCCATATACAGGTCTTATGCAAATCTCCAGGCCGAGATTTGGTGCCCCACAACTTCCAAGGCCAACCCTGTGGGGAGAGCCATGGGGAGGCCAAGGGAGCTCACTCAGGGGACGGCAGGTCTTAGCACAACCTGAACGGAATCGTTGCATTTCCTTCAATTGGGCATCGCCTAAAATTACAAGTTGCACCTTGGTTCACGAACGAATAAGGGAAAATGGAAGTGGGCAACAGGGAAACAGTGTGTGTGTGTGGGGGGGTGTCGGTGTGTACCTGTGCATCTCGGTTTCATTTGATTGGCACAGGGAGTCCTCGACTTACAACGTTGCGTCCAAAGTTGCAACGGTACCGAAAAAAAGTGACTTATGAGCATGGCAACACCTGCATTGATCCCGTAATCAAAATACAGCCGCTTGGCCACTGACTCATATTTATGACGGTCGCAGCGGGGGGGAGGGTCACGTGATCCCCTTTGGCGAGCTTTTTACAACCCAAGTCAATGGGGAAGCCAGATTCACTTAACAACTCACGTTACTAACTTAACAACTGCAGTGATTCACTTAACGACTGTGGCAAGGAAAGGTGGTAAAGCAGGGCAAAACTCACTTAAAGACTGTCCCACTTGGCGACAGAAATTTTGTCCTTGTAAGTTGAGGACTACCTCTATTCTGATTTTACTGGGTATATTTATGTTTGATGATTTAAATATTTTAACGTTGTAAGCCCAGAATCACTTAGAAACAAGAGAGGGGGCAAATAAATTCCATAATCAATAAATAGATGATAGATAGGATAGATAGATAGATAGATAGATAGATAGATAGATAGATAGATAGATAGATGATAGATAGATAGATAGATAGATAGATAGATAGATAGATAGATAGATAGATAGATAGATAGATAACAGGTAGGTGATGGATGGATGGATGGATGGATAGATGATGAATAGATAGATAGATAGATAGATAGATAGATAGATAGATAGATAGATAGATAGATAGATAGATAGATAGATAGATAACAGGTAGGTGATGGATGGATGGATAGATGATGAATGGATAGATAGATAGATAGATAGATAGATAGATAGATAGATAGATAGATGACAGAAAGACAGATGATAGAGTGGATAGATAGATAGATAGATAGATAGATAGATAGAACGATAGATAGATAGATAGAACAGGTAGGTGATGGATGGATGGATAGATGATGAATGGATGGATAGATAGATAGATAGATAGATAGATGACAGAAAGACAGATGATAGAGTGGATAGATAGATAGATAGATAGATAGATAGATAGATAGATAGATAGATAGATAGATAGAACAGGTAGGTGATGGATGGATGGATAGATGATGAATGGATGGATAGATAGATAGATAGATAGATAGATAGATAGATAGATAGATAGATGACAAAGAGACAGACAGACAGATAGACAGACAGACAGACAGACAGACAGACAGATAGATTAGATCAATCTGCACTGGCTTCCTGTGGTCTATCGGGTGCGTTTCAAGGTCCTGATAACGATCTTTAAAGCGCTCCATGGCTCAGGACCTAGCTACTTGCGGGATCGTACTCTGCCCCATACATCCCTACGACCCATCCGCTCGCACAGAGAGGGACTTCTCCAGGTGCCATCCACCAGACAGTGCCGAGGAGCGGCGCCTAGGAGCAGAGCCTTCTCTGTGGCGGGCCCAGCCCTGTGGAATGACCCCCCTCCGGATATTAGGACTACCTCTGACCTCCGCTCCTTCCATGTAAAGCTCAAGACCCACCTATTCCAAGTAGCTGGCCTGGCTCAACCATAATTGATCATAGCGCTCCTGACGGGTTTTTAATTTTGTAATTTGTAATTTTATTTAGGGGTTTTTAAATCGCGATTTTAACTGTTTCCATTCATCTGTCTACCTCCTCCACGTACACGTACACGTACACGTATATGTCTATATACTTGTGTATGTATTGTCCATATTTGTTTTTATGTGTTTTATTGTACGCCGCCCCGAGTCCTTCGGGAGAGGGTGCAGCTAACAAATAAAATATTATTATTATTATTATTATTATTATTATTATTATTATTATTATTATTATTATTATTAGATAGCTGATAGAGAGAGATAGAAAGATAGAGAGAGTTTAGATATATAGATAGATAGATATATAGATACATAGATAGATAGAGATAGATAGATAGATAGATAGATAGATAGATAGATAGATAGATAGATAGATAGATGATAGAAAGAAAGAAAGATAGATGACAGACAGACAGACAGATAGACAGACAGATTGATAGATTAGATAGCCGATAGATAGAGAGTTAGAAAGATAGAGAGAGATTAGATAGATAGATAGATAGATAGATAGATAGATAGATAGATAGATGACAGACAGACAGATGATAGAGAGAGAGTGGATAGGTAGACAGACAGACAGACAGACAGACAGACAGACAGACACAGATAAGGAAATATGATAGATAGATAGATAGATAGATAGATAGATAGATAGATAGATAGATGACAGACAGACAGATGATAGAGAGAGAGTGGATAGATAGATAGATAGATAGATAGATAGATAGATAGATAGATAGATAGATAGATAGATAGATAGATAGATGGATGGATGGATGGATGGATGGATGGATGGATGGATGGATGGATGGATGGATAGGTAGATAGAAAGATAGACAGACAGACAGACAGACTGGAAAAATAGATAGATAGACAGATAAATGAATGCATAGATAGATTAGATGATAGATAGATAGATAGATAGATAGATAGATAGATAGATAGATAGATAGATAGAGAGATAGAGAGATAGAGAGATAGATAGATAGATAGATAGATAGATAGATATAGATAGATATGTAGATGACATAGATAGATAAATAGACAGACAGACAGATAAATGAATACATAGATAGATTAGATGAGAGATAGAGAGATAGAGAGATAGAGAGATAGATGATAAATGGATGGATGGATGGATGACAGGCAGAGAAGACAGACAGAGACAGATAGATGACAGACAAAAAGTGGACAGACAGACAGACAGACAGACAGACAAATGAATACATAGATAGATTAGATGAGAGATAGAGAGATAGAGAGATAGAGAGATAGATGATAGATAGATAGATAGATAGATAGATAGATAGATAGATAGATAGATAGATGGATGGATGGATGGATGGATGGATGGATGACAGGCAGAAAAGACAGAGAGATAGATGATAGACAAAAAGTGGACAGACAGACAGACAGACAGACAGACAGACACAGATAAATGAATACATAGATAGATTAGATGAGAGATAGAGAGATAGAGAGATAGAGAGATAGAGAGATAGATGATAAATGGATGGATGGATGGATGGATGGATGGATGGATGGATGGATGATAGGCAGTGAAGACAGACAGAGACAGATAGATGATAGACAAAAAGTGGACAGATAGACAGACAGACAGCTAGATAAATGAATACATAGATAGATTAGATGAGAGATAGAGAGATAGAAAGATAGAGAGATAGATGCTAGATAGATGGATGGATGGATGGATGGATGATAGGCAGTGAAGACAGACAGAGACAGATAGATGATAGACAAAAAGTGGACAGACAAACAGGCAGACAGCTAGATAAATGAATACATAGATAGATTAGATGATAGATAGATAGATAGATAGATAGATAGATAGATAGATAGATAGATAGATAGATAGATAGATAGATAGATAGATAGATAGATAGATGATAGATGATAGATGATAGATGGATGGATGGATGGATGGATGGATGGATGGATGGATGGATGACAGGCAGAGAAGACAGACAGAGACAGATAGATGATAGACAAAAAGTGGACAGACAGACAGACAGATAGATAAATGAATACATAGATAGATTAGATGAGAGATAGAGAGATAGAGAGATAGATGATAGATAGATAGATAGATAGATAGATAGATAGATAGATAGATAGATAGATGGATGGATGGATGGATGGATGGATGGATGGATGGATGGATGACAGGCAGAAAAGACAGAGAGATAGGTGATAGACAAAAAGTGGACAGATAGACAGACAGACAGACAGACAGACACAGATAAATGAATACATAGATTAGATGAGAGATAGAGAGATAGAGAGATAGATGATAGATGGATGGATGGATGGATGACAGGCAGAGAAGACAGACAGAGACAGATAGATGATAGACAAAAAGTGGACAGACAGACAGACAGACAGACAGATAGATTGGATGATAGTTAGACAGAGAGACAGACAGGTAAACGAAGACATAGATTAGATGCAGGGATGGGTTCCTGCCAGTTCTAACCTCTTCTATAGAAAAGGTTCCACAAATCTTCCGTGCCGTTTAGAACCGGTTCCAGCTCCCTCCCTCCCGCCCGTCCGCACATCATCCAGATGAAGAGGGAGAGGAGGAATTCTGGGAGTTGAAGTCCACCCGTCTTTAGGTGGCTGAGATTGAGAAACAGGGATGCGTAATCTAGCGCAGAAGATGGCTGAATGTCAACTCCCAGAATTCCCCCAGCAGCCTAGATTTCTCCCTCAGTCCATTAACCGCACAGGAGAGTGACAGCCTCCAAGGGAAGCCCATAGGATCTCTTGCTCCGCACGGACGTCTCCTCTACATCAAGGAATCCAAACCAGAAAGGGGGCAGGGAAACCGGGTGTGGGGGGGTGTGGGGGGGAGGGCAGAGGGGGAGTGGAGTCAGACTGAGTCGCCTTGTGTATGTCAGCAAAAAGTGTGTCTCTTTCCTCTTCCCGATCTCTGCGTGTTCGTAAAAGGAGCGGTCACGGTGTGGGGAGGGGGGAGTAAGGAAGGGAAACAGCCCCACCAGAAATGTGTGTGTGTGGAGGGGGGGAACCAAAGCAGTTGGGACACCCCAGGGGAGAGGAGAGACGGTGGGGGTCATGCAACAAGAATTTCTCGGGTCGCATGAGCATCCGAAGCCGAAATTTACCCAATGAGTAAAGGACACTACGCTAAGCTATGAAACCTGTGGATTTGATCCATGCCGGTAAAGGATAGCCAGTCCTCGTTTTGCAACCATTTGATTAGTGGCTGTTTGAAGTTATGACGGCACCGTGAGAAGAGATTTACAGGTGGACCTCACGCTTACGGCCTTCATCCGCGATGTCTCAACCTCAGCTGGGTTGTAAGATGGAATTAATCAGTGGAACGCCTTGCCACCAGAAGTGGTGAGAGCTCCATCACTGGAGGCTTTGAAGAAGGCACCGGGCAGCCTCTTGTCTGGAATGCTGAAGCAGGAGGTTGGACTAGAAGACCTCCAAGGTCCCTTCCAACCTCGTTATTCGATGTTCTACATCCATCTCATCCTGGCGGTCCAAAATTTAACGTGGATCCCGGAACTATTTCCCTCTGCAAGTCCACAAAAAAAAGAGTGACCAGCATAGCTTGATAGGTTTCACCTGCTTCTTGGTTACTGTTTTGATCCTCGTTAGTTCTGAAACTAATCGAGGAGAGAAAGCAACCTGGAATTAAGGAGAATTTTCCTAATGGTGAGAACGATCAACCAGTGGAACAGAAGTTGCCTCCAGAAGTTGTGGGGGCCCCCTCCCTGGAGGTCTTCAAGAAGAGATGGGACAACCTTCTGCCTGAAATGGGGTAGGGTCTCCTGCTCAAGCAGGGGGTCGGACTAGAAGCAGGTGTGAAATGCTACCGGTTGGCCCGAATCGGTAGTAAAAAATATTTTCCCAAAAAGTTTTTTAAAAGTTCCCACGATCTGCTGTGGGACAATCAGCTGTGCCTGATTGTCTGCGAGGTCCCTGCTTGTTGCAGAGGCCATTCTGTGTGAAGTCCAGCTGCTTTTGCATTGTGTGTGAGTCAGTTGTGCAGCCTTTGTGTTATTTTGGTGTAAAGCATGATAGTTGGGTTTTTTTTTCCCGAGCTCTCTGTGACTCTGAGGTTCCTGCTTGTTGCAGGCGCCATTTTGTGTGAAGCCCAGCTGCTTTTGCATTGTGTGTGAGTCAGCTGTGCAGCCACGCCCACCCTGGTCACATGCCCACCAAGCCACGCCCGCCCAGTCATATGATCCCCCAAGCCACGCCCGCCAAACCACAGAACCGGTAGGGAGAATTTCAGCACTGACTAGAAGACATCTAAGGTCCCTTCCAACTCTGTTGTTCCATGTCTCTGCTCATCTATCCATGATGGACCACTAAGAGATGAACCTAACAGATCGATCTGACACTCTACAGATACGCTGAGATGACCACTCCCAGAATTCCCTGGGAGAGTTCCACACCCAACCTAGAGGACACCGGAGAAGGTCCGTCTGGTCCTGTAGTCCTTCTCCTGGCCTTCTCACCCAAGTGTCACTCAAGGGTTGGAATGGAACGATCCGACCTCCTAGAACCCCAGTGTCACCTGTAGGGCAGACTTCCCCATGGTGCCTGCCGATGCCAAGTCTTCCAGAGCCACCCTGAACATCCAACCCAATTAAGAGGAAGCCGGAAGTCTCTGAGCTTGGCCCAGCCAGCTCCCGGAGATACGATCAGCAAACAACTGAAAGCCAGGCAGCATCTCCTCTTTGGGTGGAGAAGAGTGAGGTTGGTTGCCTCATGAGAACATTCCTGCAACGAAGGGAAGACGCTTCCCTCAGGAATCAACATGCCCCAGCAGCCGAAGGATTACACCAAGGAGGCTGGGAGACGGTGCATCGGAGTTCCACCTTGCCCCCTTGCAAAGTTTGGGGAATCCATGGAGATAAGGAGCCCTTCCTCAAGGTTTAACCCTTTCCCTCCCTGTTCCAAGAACTTAGAAGATGCTGTGCTAAGCTCCACCAGGGGTTAGAAGTTACTCTTCTCTCGCAAGCTTCATTCTTTTATCTGGTAAACTGAGATGAATTGTACCACCAAGGAACTGGAGAGAAAAGGAAGATGGTCTCAGGTACTCAACTTACTTAGATGGGCAATGAAATATTTGCAAGGAAACAACCAAGCTCAAAGAGAGAACTAAGGACCTCACAGTCCTCCTCCTCCTCCTCCTCCTCCCCCCCTCCCCCTCCCCCCCTCCCCACTTCCCTTTCAACATTGAGGACGTTCCCTAGTTGGGTAATGAAACATCTGCAAGAAAATTACTAAGCTCAGAGAGCACCAAAGGACCACACAGTTCTCCTCCTCCTCTTCCTCCTCCTCCTCTATTCACTGATACCCAACCTAGTTGGGTAATGAAACATCTGCAAGAAAATTACTAAGCTCAGAGAGTACCAAGGACCCCACTGTCGTCCTCCTCCTCCTCCTCCTCCTCCTCCTCCTCCTCCTCCTCCTCCTCCTCCTCTTCTTCTTCTTCTTCTTCTTCTTCTTCTTCTTCTTCTTCTTCTTCTTCTTCTTCTTCTTCCCCTTCCTCCTCCTCCTCCTCCTCCTCTACTCCCTTCTATCACTGATGAAATTACCTAGTCGGGTAATGAAACATCTGCAAGAAAACCACCAGGCTCAGAGAGCATCAAGGACTTCACTTCTAAAATTGAGGAAACTTCTAAAGTTTAGGGGGGCAAAAACACACTTCTCTGAAAATTTTATTCACCAAATTTATTCCCTAGATCTGCTGATGAGTGGTACTTTCAAATCCCTCTCTTGTTTATTGCATATTCTATTTTCTATCATAGCCGAATAGCTAAGGAAATTCACCCAAAACGTTCACCCCTTCACCAATCGCTCTCGAAGCAAGAAGGGTGGCGTGCATGTTTAATAAACAAATGTAATAAATAAATAAACCAAACTGGTTATTTTAATTACCTTCGGCCAGGAGAGCCGACTGCCTCTGCTTCTTATACGATATTATCGTTATGAATAACAATCTTGATTAGCATCCAATGAGCAATTTTGAGGTCAAGCTCTGCATACCATCTCAATTTTCGTGGCTCCTTCCAAGAAGCCTATGGATAGCAGACACATCTGTTGGCCTGGCCATTTCATTGCCTGAATCCAGTTATGACCACCTTAAACCGAGTACGTTCCTTCAGTGTTTGGAGGGACAAGGGCAGCCTCAGCATCCCTTTCCCCAATATTCTAAGAAGCGCAATGGGGGGTCCTCAAGAGGAATGACTGGCCAACTAGGATGGAGATGCACGTTGGAAAAGGCAGAGAGAAGAAGCAGGAAGGATGACATGAATTTGTTTTCTCACAATAACTTGACTTACGAAACATGCCAGAATCCCAAGCTAAGAATCTCACTGTAACCCAAGTCTAACGTGTTGTGTGAATCCAGTTGTTGGATTTACTTATCCATCAGTTCTGGTCCCCATGAGCCCCCAAAAGATGTTGAGGCTCTAGGAAGTGTGCAGAAAAGAGCGACAATGTAAGTTGATGGTGTAAGTTCTGAAGGCTAAATCAGGTGATGAACGGTTGAGGGAACTAGGAATGTCTAACAAAGAGAAGGACTAGGGGTGACATGATAGCATCTTCCAATATCTGAGGGGTTGCCATGGAGAAGAGGGGGTCAACTTATTAACTTGTCTGAAATGGTATTAAGACCACCTGCCTGGACTAGAAGACCTCCAAGGTCCCTTCCAACATTCTATTCTATTCCATTCCATCCTATCCCATTCTACATTTCATTCTATTCTATTCTATTTTCCCTTCCTTTTCCTTCCCTCCTCTCCTCCTCTTATGCATTCTATTCTATTCTATTCTATTCTATTCTATCTTATCCTATCCCATCCCATCCCATCCCATCCTCTTCTCTTCACTTCTAACATTTCAATATATTCTATTTTTTTCCTCTCCTCTCCTCTTCTGCATTCTATTCTATTCTATTCTATTCTATCCTATCCCATCCCATCCCTCTTCTCTTCTCTTCACTTCTAATATTTCAATATATTCTATTTTTTTCCTCTCCTCTCCTCTTCTGCATTCTATTCTATTCTATTCTATCCTATTCTATCCCATCCCATCCCATCCCTCTTCTCTTCTCTTCACTTCTAACATTTCAATATATTCTATTTTTTCCTCTCCTCTCCTGCATTCTATCCTATTCTATCCTATCCCATCCCATCCCTCTTCCCTTCCCTTCCCTTCACTTCTAACATTTCATTAATTCTATTTTTCCTCTCCTCTCCTCTTCTGCATTCTATTCTATTCTATTCTATTCTATTCTATTCTATTCTATTCTATTCTATTCTATTCTATTCTATTCTATCCTATCCTATCCTATTCTATTCTATCCTATTCTATCCCATCCCATCCCTCTTCTCTTCTCTTCTAACATTTCATTATATTCTATTTTTTCCTCTCCTTTCCTCTCCTCTCCTCTTCTGCATTCTATTCTATTCTGTTCTGTTCTGTTCCGTTCCATTCCTTATTCTGTTCCATTCTATTCTTCAAAGCACCAGAGGGGAGGACAAGAAGCAACGGATGGAGACTAATCAAGAAGGGAAGCAACCTGGAATTAAGGAGAAACGTCCTAACAGTAAGGACAACCAACCATCCTCCGGAAGTTGTGGATGCTGCTCCATCCCTGGAGGCTTTTAAGAAGAGACCGGACAGCCATTTGTCCAGAATAGAATAAGATCTCCTGTTTGAACATAGGGCTGGACTAGAAGACCTCCAGGATCCCTTCTGACTCTGTTATTCTATTTTCGAATTCTCAAGCTTTCCACTTGAAGCACAGCCTACGGTTGGGTCAACCCTGGGAGACTTTAAGCAAGAACTGGAGAAAGCTTTAATTTGTCAACCAACATCAGGATCCTATGGCCATGATCCCCAGAGGCTTGTCCCACGCCAAGGTTTCTCCGATTGCAACCTGCAGCTGGCAGGCAGACGCTCACCTGGCATGACCCTAAGCTCCCTTCCAGCTTTCTGTCCATGGATTGTTTGCAAAAGTCCATCCCACTTGTTTATTGCTTTAATTATTATTTATTAATTTCTGTGTTGGCTTTTTTGGCAGCAGCTGCCCAAAAAGCCAACACAGTCCTAGGCTGCATCAACAGAGGGAGAGAATCAAGATCACGTGAAGGATTAATGCCACTTTATAATAAGGCCTTGGTAAAGCTACACTTGGAATACAGCATTCAGTTTTGGTCGCCACGATGTAGAAAAGATGTGGAGACTCTAGAAAGAGTGCAGAGAAGAGCAACAAAGAAGATTAGGGGACTGGAGACTAAAACCTATGAAGAACTGGGTATGTCTAGTTTAATGAAAAGAAGGACTAGGGGAGACAGGATAGCAGTGTTCCAATATCTCAGGGATTGCCACAAAGAAGAGGGAGTCAAACTATTCTCCAAGGCACCTGAGGGTAGAACAAGAAGCAATGGGTGGAAACTAATCAAGGAGAGAAGCAACTTAGAACTGAGGAGAAACTTCCTGACAGTGAGAACAATTAATCAGTGGAAGAGAAGTTGCCTCCAGAAGCTGTGAATGCTCCAACACTGGAAGTCTTTAAGAAGATGTTGGATAGCCATTTGTCTGAAACGGTATAGGGTCTCCTGCCTAGGCAGGGGGTTGGACTAGAAGACCTCCAAGGTCCCTTCCAACTCTGCTATTGTATTTGTATTGTATTAAACAAATTTATATAGCCGCCCAACTCACACAAGGGTCACTTCAGGCAGCTTACAAACATGACTCCTACTTTTCAATCTCGATGTTTTAATATCGTTTTTACTAGTTTTGGCATGTTTTTTTTTAAAGTATCTCTCTTTTGCAATTTTTTTTATTTGCAAACCATCCAGTGAGGACTTACGATGCTGGAAAAAAATGACTTACAACCATTCCTTCCGTTAAGGACCATTGCAAGCAACTCCTTGATCACAGAATCAAAATTCAGGTGTTAAAAATTTATGTTGTTAAACGAGACAGTTGCTCCTTGAACAGCTTATCTTGCCACGGTCGTTAAGCGAATCTGGCTTCCCCCATTGATTTTGTTTGTCAGGGGGTCGCCAAGGGAGATCACGTGACCCCGGGAGACTGCAACCATCATAAATAGGAGTCAGTTGTCAAGGATGCTGCAAAGGTTATAAGTGTGAGAAACCATTATTCCTTTGCCATTGTTAATGGTCACTAAATGAACGGTTGCAAATTGAGGACTACCTGTAAATATTGGGTTGTTTTTAATCCCACACAGAGCTCAACTCCAGTCTTGATCCAAAACCAGAAACGAAACTTCCACATGGAAATGCTGCGCAGGAAATGTCTAACAGATAACAGATTAACAGAGTTGGAAGGGACCTTGTAGGTCATCTAGTCCAACCCCCTGCCCAAGCAGAAGACTCTACACCATTTCTTACCAATAGCAGCGGAAGGGCAGGGAGATGGACTTTCTGTAGGAAGAAATGCAACTGGGAGATCCGGGGGGGGGAGGGGGGGTTGCAGGCATGCAGAAGGCCTGGGGGAGAATTCAGGTGAGGAAGCTTTGCAGAGAAAGTGGGGGGGGGGGTTTAAAAACCCACAACTTTTAGAAAACTTTTCCCCATGACAAATATAGCAGGGTGGGGGTTGCAGGAGGAAACTTTGCCCCCCCCCCCCTCAGGAAGGGCAGTGGTATTTTTAGACAAAAATGCACCCATAGGCAAATCTATCAGAGAGGGAAAGAGACATGTGACTCACTTAACAATGGGGGCAGGGAATGTCATAAAGTGGGGCAAAATTCACATGGTGAATGTCTCGCGGGGGCAACATAAACTCCCTGTAGTCATAAGCTTTCAAATCCTTATTTGATCACTATTTATCATTATTCAATAAAATGACTATATCTTTGAGAAAAAAAAACACTATTCAATAAATATTCCAGACGAAAGAGTCTACCTAATAATCAAAATGACCCCATATCGAATCATAATATATATGTAGAAAAAAGAAATAAAATCAATCAACGGTCAAATCCCTCTGTTCACCATCCGTTATTGTATTTAACACATAAGAAACGACCACCTGTCAGAAATGGTGTAGGATCTCCTGCTTTGGGAGGGGGGGTTGGACTAGATGACCTACAAGGTCCCTTCCAACCCATGGAATAGAAGTTGCCTTCAGAAGTTAAGGGAGCTTCATTACTGGAGGCTTTCAAGAAGAGACTGGACTGCCCTCGGTCAGAAATGGTGTAGGGTCTCCTGCTTGGGCAGGGGGTTGGACTAGTTGGCCTCCAAGGTCCCTTTCAACCCATAGAACAGAAGTTGCCTTCAGAAGTTAAGGGAGCTTCATTACTGGAGGCTTTCAAGAAGAGACTGGACTGCCCTCGGTCAGAAATGGTGTAGGGTCTCCTGCTTCATCGGGGGTTTGGCTAGGTGACCTACAAGTTCCCTTCCAACTCTGTTTGGGGGGGGTTGGACTAGATGACCTACAAGGTCCCTTCCAACCCATGGAACAGAAGTTGCCTTCAGAAGTTAAGGGAGCTTCATTATTAGAGCCTTTCAAGAAGAGACTGGACTGCCCTCGGTCAGAAACGGTGTAGGGTCTCCTGCTTCATCGGGGGTTGGGCTAGATGGCCTCCAAGGTCCCTTCCC
Source organism: Natrix helvetica (assembly GCF_964273705.1). Classification (NCBI taxonomy): domain Eukaryota; kingdom Metazoa; phylum Chordata; class Lepidosauria; order Squamata; family Natricidae; genus Natrix; species Natrix helvetica. The sequence goes on from NC_138563.1 coordinate 10,188,658, forward strand.
ACTCTGTTGTTCTGTTCTGTTCCATGCAACCAAGGCATCCACCGCAGGATTCATTCCAGCAACCTAGGCTTTTGTTTTGTTTTTTTGCCTAGGATGCTACTTGTGCTGCTCTGGCGAGATACACAACCCCAGGGGGGATTTGTGCAGGAGACACAAAGGCTGGGAATCGAGTCAGGAGGGCAGCTTCCATCAGGGAGAGCTGACAGGTAGAGGAGGAAGGGCCCAGCACCCCTCTCTCCTCCCACTCTCTCGCAGGTGCACCTGGATTATCAATCCCAAAAGTCTCTAGAAAGCAGGTTGGGAATTTTCTGGGTTGGGAATTTTTGAGTTTTACCGCTCTGAACAAAGTGAGCAGAGGACATCCTTGTCCTACTGCGCCCAATCATTGCACCTGGGAGGAAAATGGGGGCCAGGGGTGTAATATTGGGGTACAGGTAGTGCCCGACTTACAACTCTTCGTTTAGTGACCAAAGTTGCAAACTGCGCCGAAGAAAAGTGACTTAGGACCAATGTTGACACTCACAACCGCTGCAGCATCTTCACACTCCTGGGAATCAAAATTCAGAGGCGTGGCAACTGACTCTTACTTGCGACGGTCATTTTTACGGCCAAAGTCAACGAGAAAGCCAGGTTCACTGAACAAGCGTGTTCCTAACCGAACAATTGCAGGGATCCGCTTAACAACGGTGGCCAGGAAGGAGTGCAACACGGGGCAAAACGCATGTAACAGACGTCTCGCTTAGCGACAGGAATTCTGGGCTCGGTTCCGGTCGTACGTCGAGGACTATCTATATGGAGGTGGTGGGGTCCTAGCTGCCGGACCAATGCATTCTGGACCAGTTACACCTTGCTGATAGACTTCAAGGTCAGCCCCAGGGAAAGTGCATCGCAGCACAGGTAGCCCTCAACTTACAACCATTGATTTAGTGACCATCCGACGTTACAACAGCACTGAAAAAAGTGACTCAGGGCGCTTAATGGTGTAAAAGGATGCAACAGTATTATGAGGATAGCGGGAAATTTGAATCCGTCTTGCATTGCGTCCAAAAAAGAGGTTGTTACGGGGGGGGATGGGGGGGACACAAATGGAATTCGTATAAAGGTATACCTCTAAAACAGTGTTTCTCAAACTTGGCGACTTTAAGTCCTGTGGACTTCAACTCCCAGAATCCCCCAGCCAGCATAGCTGGCTGGGGAATTCTGGGAGTTGAAGTCCACAGGACTTAAAGTCGCCAAGTTTGAGAAACACTGCTCTAAAAGAAAAACCAACAATATGGAAAATGTTTTTTTTTCTTTGAGAATACAATTATTAATGCCATTGATATTAAATGGAGTTTGCTAAAAGGCGGAAATACACGATAAAGAGAGGGAAAGAGAGGGAGAGGAGAGCAGGAGAGAGGGAAGGCAGGAAAAGAGAAGGAGAGAGGGAAAGTGTGGAAAGAGGGGAGAGGAGAGGGAGAAAGCAAGCGGAAGTAGAGAAGAGAGAGAGGGCAGAGGGAAGAAAGGAGGTAGGGAGGAGGGGAGAGGCGGAGGAGAACAGGAGACAGGGAAGCAGAAGGGGAAAAAAGAAAAAAAGAGAAGGAGAGAGGGAAGGTGTGGAAAGAAGGGAGAGTGGTGAAGAGAGAGAAGGCAGAGGGAAGAAAGGAGGTAGGGAGGAGGAGAGAGGGAGAGAAGAGAAGAGTGGAAGATGAAATAGCCCATAATATGGTGCATGGGAAGCAGAAGAGCAAATAAAATTGGAAGAGGCTTAATGGCAAGAGGAATGGATATATTATTGAGTATTTAAAACATGTTTGCTAAGATGTCATGATATACTTTGGATTATATTATATGCATCATTAAAAAATAAAAAATAAACTTTTGGCCACTTCTCGCACCCATAACAGACGTGGCATCCCCACGGCCGTGCCACCAAAGAGTTGCAACGAGCCTGGAGTCATGGGATGCAACCCCCCAACCCCCCCGTCAACCAGCTTCCGACAAGCAAAGTCAACGGGTGTGTGTGTGTGTCAGATTCACTTAACAACTGCACGGTTCGCTTAACGACTGCAGCGATTGGCTTAAGAACCGCCTTAAAAATGGAGGTGGCTCATTTAACGACAAACCTTGCTTGACAACGTTAAGAGGCCAGAGCAGGTCGGGCTAGAAGACCTCCAAGGTCCCTTCCGACTTGTGCCACAGGTGGCACACAGCACATGCAAGCCGTCGCCCCAGTTCAGCTCTGCCGTGCATGCGCACACGCCTCCTGCTGGCCAGCGGGTCGTAGGGTCTCTGCCATGCATGCAACGGATGGGGCGCATGTTGGGGGAGGGCTACATGCGCAGAGAGGCGCACATTGCATTTTGGCAGTTTAAACACACGTGCATTCCCATGTGCACACGTCACGCCTTGGCCCCTCGGTCTGGAAGAGGTGAGCCACCCCTGACCTAGTTGGTTGTGAGGCAGGAAGGGACACAACTGGGGCCCAAAAGCAGCTTTGCCTACAGCGCCCATCTACTCTCAAGTGCAGGAAGACCCACACATTTTGCCCCGATTCTGTTTGGGGGGAAGAGCTCTACAGATCCTGGGGAGCCCCTGGACTCTCGTAGGACTGTGTAACTGCTAAATCCTCCCCATCCACAACCTCACAACTGCAGCGAGCACCAAAACGATGCAATCCTAGGCTCCATCAACAGAGGGAGAGAATCAAGATCACGTGAAGGGTTAATACCACTTTATAAGGCCACGCTTGGAATACGGCATCCAGTTTTGGTCGCCACGATGTAGAAAAGATGTGGAGACTCTGGAGAGAGCGCAGAGAAGAGCAACCAAGAGGATGAGGGGACCTGAGACTAAAACATATGAAGAACGGTTGCAGGAACTGGGTAGGTCTATTTTAATGAAAAGAAGCACTAGGGGAGACATGATAGCAGTCTTCCAATATCTCAGGGGTTGCCACAAAGAAGAGGGAATCAAACTATTCTCCAAAGCACCTGAGGGCAGAACAAGAAGCAATGGGTGGAAACTAATCAAGGAGAGAAGCAACCTGGAATTAAGGAGAAACTTCCTAACAGTGGGGACAATTAATCAGTGTAACAGCTTGCCTTGTCCTTGACTTACAATCAATCATTCACCCATTCACTCACTCACTCACTCACTCACTCACTCATTCATTCATTCATTCACCCATTCATTCATTCACTCATTCATTCATTCACCCATTCACTCACTCACTCACTCACTCACTCATTCACTCATTCACTCACTCATTCACTCATTCATTGATTCACTCATTCATTCATTCATTCATGGCAAGATTCCGTCTATAGGTGACTCAGGAGTAACTACATATGTTGGTAGTTGCTTAGCGAGCATTCAACGTTGCAACGGATCCTCCTGGGGGGACTTACAACCCATTTCCACAGTCCCAACAGTCCCTTCCTCCCTGTTCATGTCACTGTATGTCAGGATCTCAGCCATCGGCCTGCATATATGACTGTGCTTGTAAATCAAGGAGTAGCTGTGAGAGTGGCGAAGCTGGGCTGGGCCTTCTCGTCTCCACTTGTGGGGAGCCCTAGACAAGGAAGGGGAGGCGTGGAAGTGGGCTTGGTCTGTATCAAATCGAGGCTTCCCACTCGCAGGCGTTTCGGGTGAGTCCTCGGATCAGCCGGTGCCAAAACCTTAAAAATATTGTGCCACGAGTCCCCCGTCAAGTCACCAGAGGCTCCATTCCTGCCTCTTTTTTTTTGGCCAGCTGTCAGATTTAGGATTGCAAAAGGCCGTATCTTTCCTCGGATCACCAGCCGTGGCTGAAAAGCTCACCCAACAGGAAAAGGACTTAAGCATCTCTAAGTGCAGGACTTACTTCACATCTGGGCTCCGGTTTTTAGAGATAGCAATAGAAATCCCCTTGGTTTGTTCCGTGAAATAATGCCTGCAGCTAGGGATGTGAACAATGATAGAGTAGAGCTGGAAGGGACCTCGGAGGTCTTCTAGTCCAACCCCCTGCTCAAGCAGGAGACCCTGTACCATTTCAAACAGGTGGCTCTCCAGTCTCTTCTTAAAAGTGATGAAGAACCCACAATGTCAGGTGGCCAGCTGTTCCACTGGTTAATTGTCCTCACTGTTAGGACGTTTTTCCTTAATTCCAGGTTGCTTCTCTCCTTGGTTAGTTTCCATCCATTGTTTCTTGTCCTGCCTTCAGGGGCTTTGGATAAGAAATTGATCTCCCCTCAAATATTGGAATACTGCTATCATATTACCCCCTAATTCTTCTTTTCTTCAGACTAGCCAGACCCAATTCCTGCAACAATATTCCGTGTGTGTGTGTGTGTATGTGTGTGTATGTGTATGTGTTTGTGTTTGTGTTACAACCCCTGGTATGCCCAAATATGGGAGGGAGCTCACCAATCCCTCTTTCTGTCCTTCGGCTCATCACAGAAAACCATCCAGGCAGAAAACCATATTTTTATTTTTAATGTCAGCACAATTACAACACATATTTTTTTTATTGGAAAGAAGCCAACACTGTTGCTTTTCTGTTAATGAAATAATTGTAATGTTGTTCTTCGCTACTTATAAAATCATATTTTATTTGTTATCAGCACAAATACAACATATATGTGTGTGCATATATATATATATATATTCCCAATGTTGTTAGACTGGAAGACATCCGAGGTACTTCTAGCTCTAAGGTTTTATAAGTAGCAAAGATCAACATTGCAATTATTTCATTAACAGAAAAGAAAACAGTGTTGGCTTCTTTCCAATAAAAAAGAAAAGCAAACAGCAATTTTGTTGCTTTTTTGATTCTATCACTATTCCTCTGATCTTTCTTACATTTCATCTTTTAAACATCTGTGTTGCTTTTAATGACATAACATTGCATTAGCTCGTTTACATCGACATGCAAATGAATGTAACAAATAAACTCCCTAAATAAAGTTTCACGAGCTGAATCTCCAAATTCGATGTATTATTTTTACTGATGGGTTCACTCAGTCTTTTAACCCGGTGGGTCCAACCCTAGATGGAGAATTTGCAACTTGTTTAGTTTTAAACATTGCTAGCTTTTGGTGAGTCACTTTGGTGTCATGGCTGAAGGTTCAAAACCGGGAGACGGCGAGTTCTAGTCCCACCTCGGGCACCAAATCAGCTGGGTGATCTCGGGCCAGTCTCTCTCTGTCAGCCCTAGGAAAGAGGCAATGGCAAGCCAATTCTGATAAATCTCGCCCAAAAAGCTGCAGGGACTTCAGGGAAGAAACTCCGCCCCAAATAGGAGGCTCCACCCCCTCATCCACCAGGTATCCCGTCAGGGCAGCGGTGGGAGTCCAAATTTTTCGTGCTGGTTCTATGAGAGAGTGCTTAATGCACGCTCTGCGCCCGTGTGCAGCTCTCAAAGATGGCCCTCGGTGTCAGCAATCCTTAGCGACACAAATCAGCTGAGCTAAAAAACAAGGCGATATAGGATGCGGAATGGCGGGGGCAGGAGGACGGGGCCAGCCAGCAGAGGTGAGTTCGTACCGGTTCGGACGATTTCGGACCCAAGTAGGTAGTAACTCTTCCAGACACACACCCGAACCGGTTCTATCCTCGGCGGCGCCATCTTGATTTTCGGTTCTGCCCAGGCGCATCACAAAAGTCTCTTTTTCTCCCTTTTCTAACGTCGTGCCCCTGGGCAGACCTTTTTAGGTGCAAATGAGCACAGGCAATTAGCTAGGTCCCCGAACCAAATTTCCACTACCGGTTGGCTAGAACCGATCCGGATCAGCTGAATAGCAACATCTGTGCCAGGGCTCCAAGTTCAAAGGTGGCTCCAGGGTTGACATCCGAGCTTGGCAGATTCTCACCTGTACGAACGGAGGTTAAGGTCGCTGTGTTCTTGGAGGAGAGGGGCAGGATAGGGTAGCATACAATCAGGGGACTCTTCCTGGGGGGAGGGGGGTGCAGTCATGGGGAGGGGGGCAGGGGGAGGGAGACCGAGATTTGCCCCCCAAAATACGTTTGCTCAGATTTCCACATTTTCTTAAGAAATGAGCAACCTTCCCAGCTCCTGCAATTTATCAGAGTATCTCTGGATTATCTTACTCCGCGCAAGTGCTTGATTAAGGTAGGACTTGCAAATTTCTCATGTCACTCTGCTCAGCCAGGAGAGAGTAAATTCTAGTTCTTGCTTACGCACAAAGTCAGCTGGATGATCGTGGGACAGTTTGTTTGTTTGTTTGTTTATCACACTTCTTAGCGCCTCACCTTCCTCCTAAAAGTTACTCACTCTCTCTCTCTCTCTCTCTCTCTGTCTCTCTGTCTCTGTCTCTGTCTCTCTCTCTCTGTCTCTCTCTCTCTCTCTCTCTCTCTCTCTCCCTCCCTCCCTCCCTCTCTCTCTCTCTCTCTCTCTCTCTCTCTCTGTCTCTCTGTCTCTGTCTCTGTCTCTCTCTCTCTGTCTCTCTCTCTCTCTCTCTCTCTCTCTCCCTCCCTCCCTCCCTCTCTCTCTCTCTCTCTCTCTCTCTCTCTGTCTCTCTGTCTCTGTCTCTGTCTCTCTCTCTCTGTCTCTCTCTCTCTCTCTCTCTCTCTCTCTCCCTCCCTCCCTCCCTCCCTCCCTCCCTCCCTCCCTCCCTCCCCCACTCTCTCTCTCCTCCAGGAAAGAGCCAAGGGCACAAACACTTCTGAAGAACCTCACCAAGAAAACTGCAAGGACTGGTCCAGACAGTTGCTGAGAATCCAACACATGGATGTGTTTTTGTCTTGTGTGTCTTTTGGATGCACGCTTTAATGCGTTGTCTGTTTTTTATTTTGTCTTGGGTTTTTTTTTTTTGTGTAAAAACATAATTGTATTTTCACTTTCTGTCTAAAATAAAATGGAAAGGAAGAAAGAAGGAAGGAAAGAAAGAAAGAGAGAAGAAGAAAAAGAAAGAAAGATGAAGGGAGGAAGGAAGAAGGTGGGAGGGAGGGAAAGGAAGGAAGGAAGGGAAGAGTGAGAAAGAAAAAGAAAGAAAGAAAGAAAGAGGGCAGAAGGGAGGGAGAGTGGGAGGCAAAGGAACGAAGGGAGAGAGAGAGAAAGAAAAAGAAAAAAAAGAAGGCAGAAGGGAGGGAGGGAAAGGGAGGGAGAGAGAGAGAAAGAAAGAAAGTGGCCAGAAGGGAGGGAGACAGAAAGGAAAAGGAACGAAGGGAGGGAGAGAAAGAAAAAGAAAGAAAAAAGTGGGCAGGAGGGAGGGAGGGAGGCAAAGGAACGAAGGGGGAGAGAAAGAAAAAGAAAGAAAGAAGGCAGGAGGGAGAAAGGGAGGGAAAGGGAGGGAGGGAGGGAGGGAGAGAAAGAAGGAAGGAAAGAAGGAAGGAAGGAAAGAGGGCAGTAGGGAGGGAGAGAGAACGAAAAAGACAGAAAGAAAGAAAGTGGGCAGAAGGGAAGGAGAGAGGGAGGGAAAGGAAGGAAGGGAGAGAGAGAGAAATAAATAAATAAAGATAGATAGATAGGTAGGTAGGTAGGTAGGTTGTGGCTGGATAGACAGGCAGACAGACAGACAAACAGACAGACCGACTCCAGGAATCCTATTCTAGCTGCAAATCTGAAATTATTTACATAAAGTGAGATTATGAATCACTACTCCTTTCAGAACTGAGGAACTCCCTGCTACAAGACAAAACTGTTGGTGGAAGACAAATCTTTAAAACTGCCATCCTCAACCTCAGCTCCTTGAAGGAGGGTGGAGGTCACCTCTCCCTGGCTGGGGAATTCTGGGAGTTTGAAGTTCACCCTTCTCCAAGTAGCCGTAGTGGAGAAATTAGATTCTAAAGTGTGCCCAGGAGTGATTTATTTTACTTATTTATTTGAGTTAAAAGATTTACGTGTCTTAAACAGCTCAGAGCAAGAGTAAAAAACAGGAGCTATAAAACTGTCATAAAACCATAAATACAGCTCAATGTAAATACTGTGTTAGCTCAAGGTAAATATTACAACTTACTCAGTATTGTAGTACGACTTACTCAATGTCAATTCTGACTTTCTTTAGCCCAGCTGGCTTCCCCAACTGGGTGAGGTTTTCATCCTCCTAGTCCTCATTGAGTGCAGTTCTTCATGGGATGATGGGAACCGTGTCCCTCTGGCTGATCTAGTTGGCCTCCCCAAGTCTTAGCTACTGAGATCCAGCTGTAGGAAGTTAGCACCCACCCCTCTGCTAGAAAACTGAAATATCCTGGGAAATATTAAGAAGGCAGAATATTATATTTCCCTGTATGTGAAAAGGGAGAAACATGCTTTTAAAGACAGAGGAGCTCCCTGCAGCTTCCTGTCCCCTCTCCTTTGCCAATGAGCCAGGAAAGCCTGAGCTAGTCTACTTTACATAATAAAGGTAGGATTAGCCTTCTACAGAAACTCACCACGTGGAATCTGGAAACTCAATCAAACTTGGACTCAAAACACAGCCTAGAGAGTTTCCCAGCCAGCCATTCCGACTGCGGAAGTACTGCTTCGTAAAGCCTTAGTAAGGCCACACCTGGAATCTTGCATACAATTTTGGTCCCCGTATTACAAAAAAGATATTGAGACTACGGGAAAAAGTGCAGAGAAGAGCAACTAAGAGGATCAAAGGCCTGGAGACAAAAACATATGAAGAAGGGCTGCAGGTTTTGAGTTGGCTAAAGAAAAGAAGAAGTAGGGGAGACAGGAGAGCAGCCTTCCAGTATTGGAGGGGCTGCCACAAAGAAGGGGTCAAGTTATTTCCCGAAGCATCAGAAGAACAAGAAAGAATGGTTGGAAACTAATCAAGGAGAGAAGCAACCTCAAATTAAGGAGACATTTCCCGACAGTGAGAGCAGTTAATCAGTTGAACAACTTGCCTCCAGAAGTTGTGGGAGCTTCATCCCTGGAGGCTTTTTAGACAGCCACCGAAATGGTCTAGGTTTCCTGCTTAAGCAGGGGTTGGACTAGAAGACCTCCAAGGTCCCTTCCCACTCTATTTTGACTGCAGTCAGAAAGGAAAACAAGGCGGTGTTACAACAGGAGGAAGGGATCCGGCAAATGAAGCAACCCAAACTGTATATTATAACGTATTAAATGAAATAACAAATGTATAAGAGTGATAAATGTAAAGAAGAAGAAGAATTATGTGAATGTAATGTATATTTAAAATGGTATGTTTTAATTAAACAAAAAACACACACAAAAACATTCTTCATTACATCTTCCAGAAAGCATGGTATGTAAGAGAATAAAAAAATAAAAAATTCTTTGAAAAAAAAGAATTAAAAAAATAAGAAGTCATTTATATACATACATACATACATGTATATGTTGCTGTAAGTCAACCAGAGTCACTTTGTGGACTTGAGATGGACAGCAAAGAAATGTAATAAATAATACGGTAACATTTATGTTTTCCTTCATACTTTTTCACACTTTTATCCCTATTCCCTTTTTATCCTTCCTCTTTTTTTAAAACTGAAAGTTTACCTGGTTTTTCAGGTGTATGCTTTGTAAAATGCAATTCTTTGAAAGAAAACGATAAATCATTTTCAGTCATCGCCCCCAGCTCAAAACAAAGAGTCCCCTGCTCTCAGTATCCTTTAAAATAGGCGTCTCCAAACTTGGGGACTTTTACACTTGTGGGTTTCAATTCCCAGAATTCCCCAGCCAGTTTAGAGACCGAATTTGGCAACTTTAAGACTTGTGGGTTTCAATTCCCAGAATTGGTAAGGCCACACTTGGAATAGGACATTCAGTTTGGGTCGCCACGATGTAGAAAAGGTGTGGAGACTCTAGAAAGAGTGCAGAGAAGAGCAAGAAAGAGGATTAGGGGACTGGAGACTAAAACATATGAAGAACAGTTGCAGGAACTGGGTATGTCTAGCTTAAGAGAAAGAAGGACTAGGGGAGACATGATAGCAGTCTTCCAATATCTCAGGGGTTGCCACAAAGAAGAGGGAGTCAAACTATTCCCCAAGGCACCTGAGGGTAGAACAAGAAGCAATGGGTGGAAACTAATCAAGGAGAGAAGCAACTTAGAACTGAGGAGAAACTTCCTGACAGTTAGAACAATTAATCAGTGGAACAGAAGTTGCCTCCAGAAGTTGTGAATGCCCCAACACTGGAAGTCTTTAAGAAGATGTTGGATAGCCATTTGTCTGAAACGGTATAGGGTTTCCTGCCTAGGCAGGGGGTTGGACTAAAAGACCTCCAAGGTCCCTTCCAACTCTGCTATTGTATTGTAATTCCCCAGCCAGTTTAGAGACCAAATTTGACAACTTCAAGACTTGTGGGCTTCAATTCCCAGAATTCCAGCTTGGAGACCCCCGGCTTTAAATCAGGAAATCGCTTGAGGAGCTCAGAGCTGCTGTGGAGGGCAGCAAGGCTTAAAATTAAAATTCCTAAATGCAAAAATAATCACAATAAGAAGAATGCAACTGCGGTTCCTGGCTTTCGTGCACCGAAAACCAGTAGCACCAGCCCGGTTGGGAAACTTGTCCCAGCAAGGAGGGCGATGGGCTGGTTTGGCTCACCAGAAGGCAGCGTGCAAAGCGGTGGGGCGGGAGGCCTGCTTCATACCTGACCTTCCGGTCTGAGGAGTCTTGCCACCCGCCCAAATCCTCCACCCGCCTCATGACTTTTGCACACCGGGATGCAGAGCCTCTCCTGAGAGTGATCCTCAGCCTCTCAGGCTGGGCTAGAAAAACTCTCAAGGGGCGAGAAGAGAAACCTGGCTGGTTTCAGTTTCTCATTTTTGGGGAAATATGTCAACTTTGGGCGTGTGGAATTTGAAGTTTTGATCTAAAAAAAGCAAAGAGTTTGCATGCATGTCTCCAAGTCTTTCCTTGCACACACCTGCCTTCCTCCTCGTATCCTTTCCTGCTATAAAAATGAAGAGAGTCCTTTAACAGGTTAACAGAGTCGGAAGGGACCTTGGAGGCCATCTAGTCCAACCCCCACCCAAGCAGGAGACCCCACACACCATTTCTGACAGATAACAGAGTTGAAGTGACCTTGGAGGTCATCTAGTCCAACCCCCACCCAAGCAGGAGACCCCACACACCATTTCTGACAGATAACAGAGTTGAAGTGACCTTGGAGGTCATCTAGTCCAACCCCCACCCAAGCAGGAGACCCCACACACCATTTCTGACAGATAACAGAGTTGAAGTGACCTTGGAGGTCATCTAGTCCAACCCCCACCCAAGCAGGAGACCCCACACACCATTTCTGACAGATAACAGAGTTGAAGGGACCTTGGAGGTCATCTAGTCCAACCCCGCACCCAAGCAGGAGACCCTACACCATTTCTGACAGATTAACAGAGTCAAAGGGACCTTGGAGGTCATCTAGTCCAACCCCCACCCAAGCAGGAAACCCCACACACCATTTCTGACAGATTAACAGAGTCAAAGGGACCTTGGAGGTCATCTAGTCCAACCCCGCACCCAAGCAGGAGACCCTACACCATTTCTGACAGATTAACAGAGTCAAAGGGACCTTGGAGGTCATCTAGTCCAACCCCGCACCCAAGCAGGAGACCCTACACCATTTCTGACAGATTAACAGAGTCAAAGGGACCTTGGAGGTCATCTAGTCCCACTCCCCCACCCAAGCAGGAGACCCTACACCATTTCTGACATTTCAGTCTCTTGATTTAACCTTTAAATTAGTCCTTGATTTAACCTCTCGTTTAGGGACCATTCAAAGTTATAGCAATACTGAAAAAAGCGATTAGATGGCATAAGCCTCAGTCCAAACTACCGCTAACTATGGTGTATCTGTCCCAGATCTAAGTAGTTTTATTTCCTGCTGGAGTAGGTAAGATCAGTGCAGATGCTCTCAGACTTAACAATGATTTGTTTAGTGACCGTTCAAAATTACAACAGCATTGGAAAAAGGGATCGGTCTCCCACTTAACAACCATCACAGTATGGTTGTATGCTCACATGATCCCATCCTTAAGATTTGGGCTTCTGGAAACTGGCATGTACTTACAAGAGTTGCAACGTAATGAATATTCACTCAATACCCAAAGGAAAAGGTATTTATCCCTAGAATTCTGCAGTTCTCGCACCTGTCACCCAAAATTAGACAGCTAACAAAAAAGGAAAACAAAAGAAAAATATTTTTCCCTCCCAATTTCAGGTAGTCCTCAATTTTTGACCACATTTGGCCCCAGAATTTCCGCTGCTAAGCAAGACAGTTGCATTCAGTTGTACGGCCCTTCCCCCCATGGTTGCTAAATGAATCACGTGGTCATTAGGGTGAATCTGGGTCCCCCATTGACCCCGCTGGCAAGGTCGCAATTGGGGATCACGTTGAAACTCTCCTTGCAGCCTCCCCGAAGTCACGCGATTAAAATCCGGGCACTTGGCAACTGACTTGCACTTATGACCAGGGGTGGGTTCCAACGCGAACTGGTACCGGTTCACTCAGACATGCATTTGGCGTGTGTGCTGCTTGCTTGCAAATGCGCAGTTCGCTCTTAATGGTGCGCATGCGTGAAGAACATTAAAAGCCAATGAAACAAGAAGCCAGCAACAGCAAGGGAGAACCAGTACGGGGGGCGTGGCCAGCCTGGGTGGCTGCCGGTTCTGCGACGCGGGCCAGATTTACCGCTACCGGTTTGGCCAAATCGGGCTGAAGTGGGAGCCACACTCTTCTGCTTATGACAGTTGCAGTGTCCCTGGATCCTGTGGTCCTCTTGGGTGACCTCGTGACAAGCAAAGTCGACGGGAAGCTGGGTTCACTTAACCACCCAGTGATGGGTTGCTCTTACCGTCGCTAGCAGTACGCTGATCGCGGTCTGTTTGTGCACGAGCCTGACGTGCGCTGAGCACACATTTGCAATCCACCACCCCTGAGACAATCAGCTGCTTGTTGGGGCTGGCGCAGGCACCACAAGCTGTGCGCAGTATACCTTTTGGCATAAATACAGCTATAGAGCCAAACCAGCCAGCGTACCGGTACGCTCTGAGATGCTCCAGGCCACTACCGGTACGGCCGTACTGGTCCAAAGTGACAGCAACCCACCATTGTAACAACCAAGTTACTAACTTAACAACGGCACTGATTTATTTGAACAACCGTGGCTGGAAAGGTCGTAAAATGGGGAGCGAAACTCACGTAGCAACGGTCTCTCTTAGCAATGGGAATTTTGGCCTCGGTCGTGGCCGTACGTCAAGGATGACCTGCAAGGTGGGAAGTAGCCTGGTTCACACGGGATACTAACCAATGCAGGGTGCACGAACATTTCACCAACTTGGGTTTTGAGGAAGAGCGAGGCAACACACCCTGAAAACAGGTGGGGCAGCCGGAAGATGCAGCCAGGACAAAAATTAAAGTAGGTGAATTAGATTAAATCAAATTAATAGGCTCATTCTGACATATTAATGTCTCCTCTTGCATTACAATTCTGGGTCAACCTCAGGAAGGGGTCATTCAGTTAGTCGCCGTAGTGATTCACTTAAGAACCCTGATAAAAAACGGTTGTCAAATCAGGTGTGCCTCACTTAAAAGTCACCTTCTTAGCCACATAAATTCTGGTCCTCATTGTCACCGTAAGCTGAGGACGACCTCCATACGTCCAAATGTTTCATGGTGCCTTTGGCTCTCGGACCTGACCCTTGACCTCTGCACTTAGCCATGAACCAATGGGTTAGCTTTTATATATGTATGTATGTATGTATGTATGTATGTTACAACCCCTGGTATGCCCAAATATGGGAGGGAGCTCACTACTCCCCCTTTCTGTCCTTCGGCTCATCACAGAAATCCATCCAGGCAGAAAACCATATTTTTATTTTTAATGTTGCCTTTTTATATTTGTGTTGTATTTGTGCTGATAAATAAATAAAGGGAGAATAGTATAGATCTATTTCAAGCTATTTAGCTCTCATCAGCTAGGGTTCAAATCCCAGTAAGGGTATGGCTAGCTGATGAGAGCTAAATAGCTTGAAATAGATCTATACTAGTCTCCCTTTATTTATTTATCAGCACAAATACAACACACACACACACACACACACACACACACACGTATATATATCATAGATAGATGGATGGATGGATGGATGGACGGACGGACAGGCAGGCAGGCAGATAGGTAGGTAGGTAGAGATGTGTGTGTGTGTGTGTGTGTGTATGTGTGTGTGTGTGTGTGTGTACAGACACACAATCGAAGAAATCCTGAAATGTCTGCCCTGGTTTCAGCATTTGAAAGCACTTGCTATTTTACCATTCCCCCCCCCCCAAAAAAAAAAACCCTGGATATGGAGCCAAACCGGCCGCTGGTGACATTTGAGAGGGGCCTCCCCGAAAGCGGAAAAACCTTTTGCATCTCCAATTAATTAATTTACTTCCATTAATATCCTGAGCTCTCCACTGTGCTCCAGGCATCAGCTCCCAGGCAGCTTTTAATCATGGGATACAATATCATATTGTGGAGCTTTGGAGGCAGCCGTGCAAAAGGGCAATTGCCAGAATTACTCGTTTGAACCCATAATCCCCACCACCGCTCCCCTTTCGGAAGATATATTGATTTTGGGCTCCTCCCCGTCTCTCCGAAGGAGGCGATGGGGAAGCTGGGTGGCACCACTCTTCCTGGGCATCCTGCCACCAAGGAAGACTCACCGAGTTGCCACCCTCTTTAGGGAGACGCTGGGCCAAGGTCACTTCCACGCCCAGTCAGGATGGGACACAGCCAGAAAAGCCACTTTTCTGGAGCAACCAGAAAGGCAACCTGTGCATGAATGCAGGGACAGTCCTCGAGTTGCAACTGCTCTGGGGGCCCAGAATTTCCACTGTTAAACGGTTGTTTAAGGCGGTTGTTAAGTGAGTTTCGGCACAATGTGCAACCATTTTTTTCCCTCATGGTTGAGAGATTCAACCTGGAAATAAGGAGGAACTTTCTGACAGGGAGAAGAATCAACCCATGGAACAGAAGTTGCCTTTGGAAGTTGTGGGAGCTTCATCCCTGGAGGCTTTCAAGAAGAGACTGGAGTGCCCTCTGTCAGAAATGTTGAATGGTCTCCTGCCTGAGCAGGGGGTTTGACTAGATGACCTACAAGGTCCCTTCCAACTCTATTAATTTGTATCTATCTAACCTTAGGGTCAGAGGGATGCAATGGCTCACGGGCTAAGACACTGAGCTTGTTGATCAGAAAGGTTGGCAGTTCAGCAGTTCGAATCCCTAGCATCGTGTTAATGTGAGCTCCCGTGACTTGTCCCAGCTTCTGCCAACCTAGCAGTTCGAAAGCACGTAAAAAATGCAAGTGGAAAAATAGGAACCACCTTTGGTGGGAAGGGAACAGCGTTCCGTGCGCCTTCGGTGTTTAGTCCTGCCGGCCACATGACCACGGAGACGTCTTCGGGCAGCGCTGGCTCTTCGGCTTTGAAACGGAAATGAGCAACGCCCCCTAGAGTCGGGAACGACTAGCACAGATGTGCGAGGGGAACCTTTACCTTTGCCTTTTAACCTTATGGTCATTAAGTGAATCCAGCTTCGCCCCTTGACTTTGCTTGTCGAGAGCTAGCTGGGAAAGTGGCAAATGATGACCAGGTGACCAAGGGATGCTGTAGCCATTACGGACACCTGCCGGTTGGTAGCTGCTGCCCAAATTTTGACCTTCGGGAGCCTTCCACAAGTGTGCGGACAGATTGTAAATTGCCATGGTAGGTTCATTTAGTAGCTAAATGAAGTGTTGTAAGTCGAGGACTACCTGCCCAGACCTTGCAGATCTTCTAGTCCAACCTCGTGCTCAAGCAGGAGACACCACACCATTCCAGGACAAATGGCTGTCCAGGCTCTTCTTGAAAGCCTCCAGTGATGGAGCTCTCACAACTTCTGGAGGCCAGTCAATCTACGGATTAATTCTTTTCACTGTCAGGAAGCTTCTCCTTAATTCCAGGTTGCTTCTCTCCTTCATTAGTTTCCATCCGTTACTTCTTGTCCTGCCTTCGGGTGCCTTGACCCCCTTCCTCCTCTCTGGGGCAGCCCCTCAAATACTGGGAGATGCTCTCCTGTCTCCCCTGGTCCTTCTCTTCCCTAGGCCAGCCAGGCCCAGTTCCTGCAATTGTTCATCGGATGTTTCAGCCTCCAGTCCCCTAAAATCATCCTGGTTGCTCTTCTCTGCACCCTTTCTAGAGTCTCAATATCCTTTACAGATTAACAGAGTTGGAAGGAACCTTGCAGGTCATCTAGTCCAACCCAACCATTTCTGACAGAGGGCAGCCCAGTCTCTTCTTGAAAGCCTCCAGGGATGAAGCTCCCACAACCTCCGAAGGCAACTTCTGTTCCATGGGTTGATGGTTCTCCCTGTCAGGAAATTCCTCCTTATTTCCAGGTTGAATCTCTCCTGGGTCAGTTTCCATCCATTCTTCCTTCTCTGGCCTTCGGGTGCTTTGGAGAATACCTTGACCCCCTAACTCCTCTCTGTGGCAGCCGCTCAAATATTGGAAGGCTGCTATCATGTCTCCCCTGGTCCTTCTCTTCACTAGACTAGCCAGGCCCAGTTCCTGCAACCGTCCATCGTCTGTTTGAGCCTCCAGTCCCTTCATCATCCTGGTTGCTCTTCTCTGCACTCTTTCCAGAGTCTCAACCTCTTTTCTTATAGTGTGGGGACCAAAGCTGCATGCAATATTCCAGGTGTGGCCTCACTGGCTGGGGAATTCTGGGAGTTGAAGTCCACAAGTCTTAAAAGTTCCCAGGTTTGGACACCCCTGCAGTAGGACATCTAGATTTCTCTCATATTCGCTGCTGTGGAGCCTGCTGCTGCCTCTTCTATACCTCAGTGTGTGCGGTTTTCCTTGCCTAAAGTGCAAACTCTTACTTTTCTCTCCACCGAGTTGCATTTTTTTTGGAACGGGGCCCAAGGCTCAAAATTAAATCAATCTGGATTAAAGAGATTTCCAGCTTTTGCAGTGGACCAAGGCTTTGCAACCTCAGCACATGTTAAGACATGTGGACGTCAACTCCCAGAAGTTGAAATAGAATAGAATAGAGCTGGAAGGGACCTTGGAGGTCTTCTAGTCCAGCCCCCTGCCCAAGCAGGAGAACCTTCACCATTTCATATAAGTGGCTGTCTCTAGGTTCTTCTTAAAAACTTCCAGTGATGAAGCACCCACAATTTTTCCTCGTCTGGCCTTTGGTTGCCTTGGAGAATAGCTTGACCCCCTAACTCCTCCAATATTGGGAGATGCTCTCCTGTCTCCCCTGCTCCTTCTCTTCCCTAGACTAGCCAGGCCCAGTTCCTACAACTGTCCATCGTCTGTTTGAGCCTCCAGGCCTTTGATCATCTTAGATTCAGAATGACAGGTTGGAAGGGACCTTGTAGGTCATCTAGTCCAACCCTTCAGCCCTACACCATTCCTGACAGAGGGCAGTCCAGTCTCTTCTTGAAAGCCTCCAGGGATGAAGCTCCCACAACTTCTGAACTTCAGGTTGGTGCAGAGCACACAAAAAAACTGCACACATTTGTGCAGCCTCAGCAGGTTAGTGAATACGATCCCTAGGTTACACCTATTGTGCGAATGCTGCCCAGGTACTTTCAGAATGAAAATAGAAGCCAGAAAAGACTTCGGAGCTGGTGGGGGAAATGTGGGTGACTTACCTTGGAAGGCAGGTTATTGCATTAAGCATGGATTGGCTGTACAAATGGTCCTCGACTTACCACCACAGCGGAGCCCAAAATGAATGTTGTTAAGCGAGACATCTGTTAAGTGAATTTTGCCCCATTTTACGACCTTTCTTGCCTCATTTCTTAAGTGAATCACCGCAATTGATAAGTTAGCAAGCCGGTTATTAAGTGACTTGGGCTTCCTGGTTGACCCTGGGGATGACGCAACAGCCGTAAGCGGGGGAAATGGTCGTAAGTCACTTTTTTCAGTGCCGTTGTAACTTTGAACAGTCACTAAATGAGCTGTTTTAAGTCGACGACTACCTGAGGACTGAATTGTGAATGAATTGAATAGTCAGGTTTGTCCAAAGTGGCACATCGTGGGAAGGAAAAGGGGAAGGGAAGGAAAGAGAAGAGGGAGGGAGGGAGGGAGGGAGGGAGGGAAGGAAGGAAGGAAGGAAGGAAGGAAGGAAGGAAAGAAAAGAAGGGAGGAAAAAGAAGGGAGGAAAAAGAAGGGAGGGAAGGAGAGAGGGAAGGAAGGCAGCTAGGAAGGAAGGAGGGAAGGTAGTTAGGAAGGAAGGAAGAAGAAAAGAAAGGAGGGGGAAGAGAGGGAAGGAAGGAAGCTAGGAAGGAGGGAAGGAAGAAGGAAAGAAAAGAAGGAAGGAAAAAGAAGGGAGGGAGGGAAGGAAACTAGGAAGGAAGGAAGGTAGGAAGGAGAGAAGAAAGGTAGGAAGAAGGG
Organism: Natrix helvetica; assembly: GCF_964273705.1. Classification (NCBI taxonomy): domain Eukaryota; kingdom Metazoa; phylum Chordata; class Lepidosauria; order Squamata; family Natricidae; genus Natrix; species Natrix helvetica. Next base: position 10,206,953 of record NC_138563.1, read on the forward strand.
AAGAAAAGAAGGGCTGGAGAGAGAGGGGGAAGGAAGCAGGGAAGAAAAGAAGAAAGGAAAGGGAGGAGGGAAGGAAGGAAAGAGGGAAGGTGTAGGGCGGGTTGGACTTGATGACATACGGTCCTTTCCAACTCTGTTAATCTGTCATCGGAAGGAAGGAAGGGAAAATGGAGGAAGGAAGGCAACTGGAATATTAACGGAAAGGTTGTGTCAATGCAACTGCTCAGCTCTGTTGCTCTGGAGACTCCGGACGGCACATCCTGCACCCTCAGCCATTGAAGACCCCCGCAGGCCCCCTGCCATCCCCAGCCTCTTGCAAGGCTATGCAACAACAAAGACAACTTTGCCACTGTGTGAGTGTGTGTGCGTGCGTGCATGCATTGCGGTCAAGGAGGAAACGGCAAGTAGGTCTGTGCATTCCATACATGTGCAAATAAGACTGGCACTTTGGTGACACTTGGCATTGCCTGCTACACTTTGCAATTCAAGCAGCATTCTGCATTCTCACCTATCCCTGTTTCCCCCCCTTTTTTTTTTTCCTTCCTTCCTCCCTCCCTCCCTCCCTTCCTTCCTCCCTCCCTCCCTCCCTCCCTTCCTTCCTTCCTTCCTTCCTCCCTTCCTAAACGTGGCTGGCTGGGGAATTCTGGGAGTTGAAGGAAGGAAGGAGAAAGGAAGGAAGGGAGGGCAACTGGTTTGCCATTCTGCTGACCCCTCACCCTCCCCCAAGCCAGCCTCTGCCGGCCTGCCCCTTTTCCCAGGCTGGCACGGTGACTCAGGGGCTGCCAGGGCCCCTGCGGGCACCCAGCAAGAAGCCTGAGTCAGCAGCTCCGTTGCAGAAAACCTGCCAAGTCACTGCAGAGCGGCTGGTGCCAGGGAGGGGAGGGGAGGGGAGGGGAGAGGCCACGCAGCCCAACAGGTAGAGACTCCGCAGAGAAATCACACACAACCTCAGCTGTCACGACATCTTTATCCGCGGTTATCTCTCCAAACCAGTTTTTCGGGATCCTCATCCCCCGCAGGCTGAGTCACCCGTCCGTTGGGCTGAGCCTGGCTCGGTGGGCCACGCAAAGACAATGGCAACCCCATTGGGTGCCGGCCACTTTGGGGGACTTGAGGGTCCCCCGTTTGCTGGAGTGGGGAAGGTCCAGGGTCAACCATCCCTTGCGGAGTATTTCCTGATCTGGCAAAATTTCCTGCTGGGGAAACTTCACGGAGAGAGCTTCCCCCAGTGGTCCCATGCAGTGGGGAACTCTGCACATGGGCAGGAACATTGTTTGCTGGTTGCAAATGGTGACAAGCCAGCTTGAACACATGAAAACCTTGCATTAATTGGTCAGGATAAAGCAGGATTTCTCCACCTCAGCACTTGAAGATGGGTGGACTTCGACTCCCAGAATTCCCCACCCAGCATGCTTTAATATAGATGGGTTTCAACTCCCAGAATCCTCCAGCCAGCATGCTTTAAGATGTATGGACTTCAACTCCCAGAATCCTCCAACCAGCATGCTTTAAGATGGATGGACTTCAACTCCCAGAATCCTCCAGCCAACAGGGTTTAAGATGGATGGACTTCAACTCCCAGAATCCTCCAACCAGCATGCTTTAATATAAATGGGCTTCAACTCCCAGAATTCCCCACCCAGCATGCTTTAATATAGATGAGTTTCAACTCCCAGAATCTTCCAGCCAGCATGCTTTAAGATGTATGGACTTCAACTCCCAGAATCCTCCAACCAGCATGCTTTAAGATGGATGGACTTCAACTCCCAGAATCCTCCAACCAGCATGCTTTAAGATGGATGGACTTCAACTCCCAGAATCCTCCAGCCAACAGGGTTTAAGATGGATGGACTTCAACTCCCAGAATCCTCCAACCAGCATGCTTTAATATAAATGGGCTTCAACTCCCAGAATTCCCCAACCAGCATGCTTTAAGATGGATGGACTTCAACTCCCAGAATCCTCCAGCCAACAGGGTTTAAGATGGATGGACTTCAACTCCCAGAATCCTCCAACCAGCATGCTTTAAGATGGATGGACTTCAACTCCCAGAATTCCCCAACCAGCATGCTTTAATATAAATGGGCTTCAACTCCCAGAATTCCCCACCCAGCATGCTTTAATATAGATGGGTTTCAACTCCCAGAATCTTCCAGCCAGCATGCTTTAAGATGTATGGACTTCAACTCCCAGAATCCTCCAACCAGCATGCTTTAAGATGGATGGACTTCAACTCCCAGAATCCTCCAACCAGCATGCTTTAAGATGGATGGACTTCAACTCCCAGAATCCTCCAGCCAACAGGTTTTAAGATGGATGGACTTCAACTCCCAGAATCCTCCAGCCAACAGGGTTTAAGATGGATGGACTTCAACTCCCAGAATCCTCCAACCAGCATGCTTTAATATAAATGGACTTCAACTCCCAGAATTCCCCAAGCAGCATGCTTTAAGATGGATGGACTTCAACTCCCAGAATCCTCCAGCCAACAGGGTTTAAGATGGATGGACTTCAACTCCCAGAATCCTCCAACCAGCATGCTATAATATAAATGGGCTTCAACTCCCAGAATTCCCCAACCAGCATGCTTTAATATAGATGGGTTTCAACTCCCAGAATCTTCCAGCCAACAGGGTTTAAGATGGATGGACTTCAACTCCCAGAATCCTCCAACCAGCATGCTTTAATATAAATGGGCTTCAACTCCCAGAATTCCCCAACCAGCATGCTTTAATATAGATGGGTTTCAACTCCCAGAATCTTCCAGCCAGCATGCTTTAAGATGGATGGACTTCAACTCCCAGAATCCTCCAACCAGCATGCTTTAAGATGGATGGACTTCAACTCCCAGAATCCTCCAACCAGCATGCTTTAAGATGGATGGACTTCAACTCCCAGAATCCTCCAGCCAACAGGGTTTAAGATGGATGGACTTCAACTCCCAGAATCCTCCAACCAGCATGCTTTAATATAGATGGGTTTCAACTCCCAGAATCTTCCAGCCAGCATGCTTTAAGATGGATGGACTTCAACTCCCAGAATCCTCCAACCAGCATGCTTTAAGATGGATGGACTTCAACTCCCAGAATCCTCCAACCAGCATGCTTTAAGATGGATGGACTTCAACTCCCAGAATCCTCCAGCCAACAGGGTTTAAGATGGATGGACTTCAACTCCCAGAATCCTCCAACCAGCATGCTTTAATATAGATGGGTTTCAACTCCCAGAATCTTCCAGCCAGCATGCTTTAAGATGGATGGACTTCAACTCCCAGAATCCTCCAACCAGCATGCTTTAATATAAATGGGCTTCAACTCCCAGAATTCCCCAACCAGCATGCTTTAAGATGGATGGACTTCAACTCCCAGAATCCTCCAGCCAACAGGGTTTAAGAGGGGTGGACTTCGACTCCCAGAATTCCCCAAGCAGCAAGCTTTAATTTTAGGAGTTGAAATCCACCCATCTTCCCAGAGAAGCACTGGGACGAAGGCTCCAACATGACTTGACTGAAGCCCATATAAATAGGGGAATTCTGGGAATTGAAGTCCACCCATCTCCAAGTCCCCAAATTTGGAAAACATTGCTCTAAGGCAGGGGTGTCCAAACTTGGGAACTTTAAGACTTGTGGACTTCAACTCCCAGAATTCCCCAGCCAGCTGGCTCTAAGGTATTCAGCTTGCCTTTTTCCAGCAAAGCCCCCTCCCCACGCCTTCTCAGCCCCTTTTGTGTAGAGGCAAGCGACGGATCCAGAAGGTGAAAACAACAGAAACTGGGCATTTTCACCCAAATTTGCATTTTGCACGAAGATTTGAGATGATAAAAGAAGCGGAAAACAAAGCATCTTTCTCCCAAAAAAGCGTCAAATTTTAGGCTTTTGGTAGAGCTTCACGCCGATGGGGATTTACGCGATCTTTTTTTTTAAACAGAAAGTAATTCTCGTTCGCCATACGAAAAGATCTTTATGAAGAGATTAAGAAATCCCCATGTTGTGCTTTGCTTTTCTTTCAAATAAAGCTTGGCAACGCAGCCTTGCCCTCCCTCCGCCTAACGGATCGCTGCCAACTTTCTGTGATTGTTTTCCCTTGCTGGCAAAGCCAAGCCAGCTCCGTTTTCCCTGACAATTCATTTACGGGACAATTAATTCGCAGGCTGGAGGGTTTTCAGCGGTTGCTGGTGCCAATTCCTGACTCCAGCCTGCGATGATGCCCGAGAGAGCTTACTTCCTGATCCCAGTTGGGAAAACTAACATTCATGTTGGCTTGTTCCTTTGGATGTTTCGGGAGATTCCTTCCCCTGCAGAAAAGCGAAAATCCTGCACCTCAACATTCCCCCCAAAAATATAAGAATTCTATCCCCAACCTTCGCAACAAACCGAACAGATCGATAAAACCGATAACACACACTACAGGCAGTCCTCAATTTACGACCGCAGCTGAGCCCACATTTTTTTGTGGCCAAGGGAAACGTTCCTTAGGTGAATTTTGTCTTGTTTTACGACCTTTTGTAAGTGAATCACTCTCAAGAGAGGAACCTGTTTGTTAAGTGAATCGGACTTCCCCTTCTGACTCTGCCCGTCAGAAAGTCACCAAAAGTGAACAGGTGACCCCGGGACACGCCGACCGTCGTAAGTACGAGCCCGTCTGATTTTTTTTTTACTCTTGTGACTATGGGGAATACTGCAAGTGTGAAAAACGGCCGTAAGCCACTCTTAAGTGAACCGTTGTAAGTGGAGGACTCTCTCTAGTGAACAAGCCAATCATGCCATAAACAACCCAGCCTCAACGAGATCTGCTTGGAACCGAATTTCTCCCCACGAAGCAGCTGCCACCTTCACACAGGTGCCTCCTTGCACACTTTCTCCATCGGTGCAAAAAACCACAGGGGCAAAAGGGATGGGGGAGGAGGGGGGGTGCATCCGGCCCCACCCAAAAGAGGCTCCCCGACGCCAAACTGTCAATCACAAAACTGTTGGTCAATGTCCAATTTGCTTTGGGTGGAAAGCATCCAGAAAGAGGAGCCCAGGGTGACAATTCCCGGCACGGCGGAGAAAAATTAAGGAAATAGGAGGAAGAGAGAAAAAGCAAGGACTTACCGGAGATGGGCACGACCAGCAGACAGACCTTCCACAACATGGTGTGCCAAGGGGGTATTGGTGGTGCCAAGGGGGTCAAAACGTGCCTTGCACACTTCCCAAAAGCCTTGGTCCTCCCCTTGCCAAGCTCTGCGATCCGTCCTTGCTTCTTCTCAACGCTCTCCGCTTGTGTGTGTGTGTGTGTGCCCCACACCCATACACCGCCGCTCACACCCGCAGGAGTAAAGCACAGAGTCCCATGGTGTTGTCACCCACTGGGGGGGCTGTTTGGAGGAGGCTGGGGGCCACAGGTGTCTCTTCGGCGGGCATCCGGGGGTGCGGTGGGGGAGCTTCAACTTCCAGATCCGGCACGAAAGTTGTGTTGACCTCCCCCGAGTGTGGCTCCTACTTGTGTTTTGAAACTCTGCAACCTGTTTCCCACACACAGGACCAGAGGGAGGGGAAGAAATGTTAACCTGTTTAGCAAGTTTGAACAGGTGTTTCTCAAAAGGGGGGGTGAGGTTTCGTTTATAAAGGGAAAAGCCTTGGCGGGAGGGGGCCAGAGCCCTCCGCGGCCCTGTGAAGTCATCACAATTCCTGGGCTGGCAATGCCGAAGCTGGGTGCCAAAATGGGGGATTTAGGGGGGGGGCTCCGAAGACCCTAAAGGTGGGACTTCGGAGGCCTGATTTCTTTCCTGGGCTCCATTTGCAACCGGTTCATTTAGTGAACGTGCGTAGTTACGGCGACACGGGGCGGGGGGGAGGGGGAATCGACTTGCAACCGGTCCTCGGATGAAGAGGAGCATCATGTGATCAAAATTCATGTGCTTGGCAACTGGTGTGCATTTACAACGGTTGTAGTATCCCGGGGGTTGCCAGTCGTGACCTAGTTTCCGACCTGCAAAGTCCGTGGGATTCGCTTAGTGACCGATTCAATTGTCACAGCGAAAAAAATCCAGAGCGACTCGCTTAACGATTGCCTCGTCTCGCAAGGGAAAGTCAGAGCCCCGTTGTAGCCGTAAAGTGAGGACCACCTGTACACACCGTTTTTCAAAAGAAACGTGCTCTAACCTCCTAGAACTCCTGGTCTCCCTTGAGCCCATCCAGACGTGCCCCCCAGCAGTTGAATTGCAGTTGCTTATTGCAATCAAGCTGTTCATTGATGGATTGCAGAGGGTCCTCGATTTACGACCACAATTGAACCGATATCTTCGTTGCTAAGTGAGACAATTATTGAGTTTTGCTCCATTTTCTTGCCACCGCTGTTAAGTGAATCACTCCAATTGTTAAGTGAGTAACGCAGTTGTTAAATGAATCTGGCTTCCCACATGGATGTTGCTGGCCAGGAGGTTGCAAAAGGGCATCACGTGAGCGCCCCCCCTCAGGATGTTGCAGCCGTCATAAGTATGAGTCAGTTGCCAAGGGGCTCAATTTGGATCACATGACCCCCGGGAATGCTGCACGGGTTGTAAATCTGAGAAACGGTCATAAGTGACTTTGTTTCTGTGCCGTTGTAACTTTGGACAGTCACTAAACGAATGGTCGTAAGTCCAGGACTGCCTGTCGTCATTTTATGTATTTACACGCCGCCTGTTTCACTATCAAGCAACTTTGGGCGGCTTCCTTTGGGTTGAAGGTGTGATATTTCCCCCCCCCTTTTTTGTGAAGCCTCGCTTTGCTCTTTTAATAGTTTTATCTGTGTTTTCCTTTTTAATGAGTTCCCCTTGAGGACTAGCTGCATCAAAAGAATGCATCAAAAGGTGATACCAGCCCCTGAACATGGCAGGCCCCACCCAGCTCCAGTGGCCACAGATTTTTATCTCTGCTCATCCGCTGGGAGGGAAGCTGGCTGGCAGACACACCTGTTGAAATTCCTTCTCCGGCACCCGTGCGAAAGACACGCCGGCCCTGCCCGCCTTCGCGCCCGGCCGCCCGACCTGCTCTGCAGGAAGCGAAATCTTGCTGACTGGAACGGCTGCGCCGAGGACGATTTCCATTTGTGCTGCTGTCTGCTTTTAAAGCCACCCGCTCTTTGCCGGAAAGAGATGGGGCTGCCCTCTGTCTCCAAGGTCCCTTCCAGCCCTAGATTCTGTCATTCTATGGACTTAGGCAGGGAGTGGACTAGAAGACCTCCAAGGTCCCTTCCAATCCCGTTCTGCATTCAATCAGGTCTGGTGTTTTGGAGACTGTTTGGACACAGCCCCTTTCCTTGGCAAGGTTTTTTTCAGAAGTGGTCGCCATTGCTTCGTTTTTAGGGCTGAGAGAGAGGGACTGGCCCACAATTGTGCACCTGGCTTTATTCCTAAGGCAGGACTAGAACTCACCATCTCCCGGTTATTACCCTAATGCAGGGGTGTCCAAACTTGGGAACTTTAAGACTTGTGGATTTCAACTCCCAGAATTCCCCAGCCAGCTGGCTGGGGAATTCTGGTAGTTGAAGTCCCCAAGTCTTAAAGTTCCCAAGTTTGGACACCCCTGCCCTAATGCCTTCGCCATGACACCAAAACTGGCTCTCTAAAACTTGTTGCGTGCCTTATAACCCCCTCGCTTGCAGAACCTGTCAGAGGATTAGATGGCAGCAAGCAAAAATATTCAGAATATTTTAAGTCTTTGCTGCCATCTAGCTGGGAACTAGATTTGTGTCTCGTCTGGAAATTATACTCCTGGAGAAAGCACAGTGGCTCCGTTTACACACACTTTACTCAACCCAAATCACATTGCGGCTTAGCTCACTTAACTAACCGCCTTGCTTAGCGATGAAGTTTCTGGTTGTGTTGGTAAGGTGAGGACAATCAAGATGAATCGGGGACTGGAAACTAAAAGATACAGAAACTGGGCCTGGCTAGTCTAGGGAAGAGAAGGACCAGGGGAGACAGGAGAGCATCTTCCAGTATTTGAGGGGCTGCCACAGAGAGGAGGAAGAGGGTCAAGCTATTCTCCAAAGCCCCCGAAGGCCAGAGAAGGAAGAATGGATGGAAACTGACCAAGGAGAGATTCAACCTGGAAATAAGGAGGAATTTCCTGACAGTGGGAACCATCAACCGATGGAACAAGAGTTGCCTTCGGAAGTTGTGGGAGCTTCATCCCTGGAGGCTTTCAAGAAGAGACTGGACTGCCCTCTGTCAGAAAAAGTGTAAGGTCTCCTGCTTGGGCTGAGGGGGGTTGGGCTAGATGACCTCCAAGGTCCCTTCCAACTCTGTTAATCCGCTAAATCTGAGAGGGGAAGCCCACCTACATTGGAAAGCAACTAGCTAGCACTCTACGTGGATGGAGATCTCAGTCAGCCAGGATATGCTTGTCCCAAAAGTGCTTTTTCCAAAAGACTTTCTTAGTTATTCCCCCCTCCTCCCTTTGAAGATGTTTTGCTTCTTATCCAAGAAGTTTCCTCGGTTCTGACTGAATGGAAGGATTTATATTCCTTGCAGTCCTCTGGTCGTTAGCACTCTCTTTGGGAGTCATTGAGCCACTTAGAGGTTTATCTATGTCCTTGAGGTCACCTGAGTAGTGCCAATGGGTGGAGAACCTTCCTGGGACCGCTGAAAGCACTGTGCTGTATTTTTTTTCAACACAACACAACATACGTGTACACCATTAAGACAGAAGCTTCTCCACCCCAAGGATAAAACACCCAGGCACAAACTGAGCAATGTGGTACATGCAAGGAGACATGAGCAGATCTGTACGTTGGAGGAACAAAACAACCACTTCACAAATGTGTGGTAAAACACAGCAGAACAAACCCATCAAGGGTGGATCCAGCGGCCCAACTGCATTTGAAAGACAAAGCCTGCTCTTTTGAGGACAGCAAAGTCCACATTCTGGACAGAGAGGACCTCTGGCTTGAAAGAGGGGTCAAAGAGGCTAAGGGGATCCCTGCCAGTCAAAGAGTCTGTTTATGTGGGACGGGGGAAGTTGAAACAATATCCCACGTAATTTTTGTACTCAGATTTGAGGGAACACCAGTTGGGTATGATCTTTTATACCAGCACTCCTAAGTCCAAAGAGCGCTTTTTGCAACCTCGTTTGTTTAATTTGCAGTTGGTGAAATGGATTGCCAAATTTACTGGAAAGTTGATGGAAACAAGTTTGTGTTTGTGTTTTATTGGACTTATATGCCGCCCTTCTCCCAAAGGACTCAGGGCGGCGTACAACATTAAAAAACACATATCACAAAAGTTAAAAGGAAGTTAAATAAATATCCAAAAAAACAAACCCAATTAATATGACAATAACATTTTAAAAATTAGATAAAATTAACAGGCCGGCTTGCTGGAAAAACCAACTTTTTAGGGCGCGTCGGAAGGACCGGAGGTCAGGGATTATGCAAAGCTCCGGGGGGGGGGGAACTCATTCCAGAGGGAAGGCGCTCCCACAGAGAAGGCTCTCCCCCTGGGGGTCACCAGCCGACACTGCCTGGCCGACGGCACCCTGAGGAGGCCAACTCTGTGGGATCGTACTGGACGGTGGGAGGCTACTGGTGGCAGTAGGTGGTCTCGCAGGTACCCTGGGCCTAAACCATGGAGCGCTTTAAAGGTCATAATTAGTACCTTGAATCGCACCCGGAAAACAACCGGCAACCAGTGCAGGCCGCCTAAAAGGGGTGTAACATGGGAGCACCTAGGTACCCCCATGACAGCCCGCGTGGCCGCACCAACAAGGACAAAGTTGGTGCAGCAAAACGCTGTAGATTGTAGGAAAGACTACTTAATAATAATAACTAATAATAACTTTTATTTCTAGACCGCACCCTTTCCTAGGCAGGACTCGGGGCGGTGTACAGTCATGTTAAAACCATATACAAATACATAGACATAAACGTAGACGTAGACGTAGACATGGACGTGGACGTAGTCAGAGGAGGTTAAAAATATACTGTACAATTCTCAGTTAAAATACAAATATTAAAATTCCCTTAAAAATTCCCCAATAAAATGTTTGCCAGGAGGTGGAAGATGGAACTGTCAATCAGCTAAGCCAGCTAGTCGGAACAGGTGAGTCTTGAGCTTCTGTCGGAAGGAGCGGAGGTCGTTAATAGTTCTAATATCGGAGGGGAGGTCATTCCAGAGGGTTGGGCCCATCACAGAGAAGGCTCTACTCCTAGGCGCCACCCACTGGCACTGCTTGGCGGATGGCACCTGGAGGAGTCCCTCCATGTGAGAGCGGATAGGTCGTAGGGATGTATGAGGTGAGATGCGGTCCCGCAGGTAACTAGGTCCCATGCCATGGAGCACTTTGAAGATAGTAACCAATACCTTGAAACGCACCCGAAAGACCACAGGCAGCCAGTGCAGCTCGCGCAGGAGGGGTAGACATAGGGGTGACCTTGTAAGATAATTTTAAGCATATTTAATTTGTAATTTGAATTATTGCCCTCCATTCTGATTATATTTTAAATTGTGTTTTATTTCATTTACATTTTAAAGGGTGCTTTATTTCAATCTCATTTTAAACTGTAGGTTTTTTTGTCTCTGGAACTTAGTACTTTGATATGGCCCAAGGGCTAATCAATAAAGATTGATTGATTGATTGATTGATTGATTGTTGGTACTGGTTCAGGTGACCCCCTGAGGGCACAGATAAACTCACAAGGGCACCCAATGACCCTCAGAAAATGAATATCAACCCTCCGAACCACCAGACGGCTGCTAAGAATGTAAATCCTTCTATTTCTTCCCATTCAGGCAGAACTCAACAACTTTCTTGGATGAGAAGCGAAATGTTTTCAATTGGGGGGGGCGGGAACCAAGGAAGTCCAGACCCCCCCCCACTTCCCTTCTAGCATTATCCAGATTGAAGTCAACACTCCATCCAAATGCAGCTGGATCCTCCCTTGATGGGTTTGTTCTCCTGTGTTGGGCCACACAATTGTGAAGTGGTTGTTTTGTTCCTCCAATGTACAGACAATTGCTAGATGTTTGCCAGACGATTGTGTTTGCCAGACCTCTTACTCGTGAGGAAGCATTGATTTTTCACTCGGTAGCCCACTCTTCAAGCACAATGGCATTGCCTGGTGCCGTTTTGACCTTCACTTGCCGAAAATTACACCAAACGGGCCTTCTGCAAATTCAAGAAAATTTGTTGCGTGTTTTGGTGGCCAATGGTATAGGTGCCGTTGGCCCACAGTTGGACTCCAGCCCAGGAAGGAGTGAGCACCGAGTTGCATAAGAGTGAATCATGGGTGAAAACAACTCTTGCTTAACTTGGCATTCCAGTAGTAGCACCACAATGTTTCACAACCTTGGCTGCTTGAAGATGTCTGGACTTCAACTCCCAGAATTCCACAGGCAACATGGGTGAACTTCAAGTCTCCGAATTCCCTTGCCCACATGTGTCGACTTCAAGTCCCAGAATTCCTCAGCCAACTAGCTGGGGAATTCTGGGAATTGAAGTCCACCCATCTTAAAGTTGGCAAGGTTGCGCAGCCACGGTGGCGTGGTGGTTAGAGTGCAGTATTGCGAGTCCCTTGGACTGCAAGGCCATCCAACCGGTCAGTCCTGGAGGAGATCAACCCTGGCTGCTCTTTAGAAGGCCAGATCCTGAAGAGGAAACTCAAAGACTTTGGCCACCTAAGGAGAAGGAAGAAGGACTCCCTGGAGAAGAGCCTCATGCTGGGAACGACAGAGGAAGGGGACGGCAGAGAAGGAGGTGGCTGGATGGAGTCACCGAAGAAGTCGGCCTGAGCTTCAATGGACTCCAGAAAATGGGAGAGGACAGGAAGGCCTGGAGGAACATTGTCCATGGGGTCACGATGGGTTGGACACAACTTCTCAACTAACAACAACTACTGTTATCTATCTATCTATCTATCTATCTATCTATCTATCTATCTATCTATCTATCTATCTATCTATCTATCTATCTATCTATCTATCTAACTATCTATCCTGCGAGTCCCTTGGACTGCAAGGCCATCCAACCGGTCAGAGGAGATCAACCCTGGCTGCTCTTTAGAAGGCCAGATCCTGAAGAGGAAACTCAAAGACTTTGGCCACCTAATGAGAAGGAAGGAGGACTCCCTGGAGAAGAGCCTCATGCTGGGAAGGATGGAGGGCAAAAGAAGAAGAAGGGGACGGCAGAGAAGGAGGTGGCTGGATGGAGTCACCGAAGCAGCCGGCCTGAGCTTCAATGGACTCCAGAGGATGGGAGAGGACAGGAAGGCCTGGAGGAACGTTGTACATGGGGTCACGATGGGTTGGACACAACTTCCCAACTAACAACAACTACTGTTATCTATCTATCTATCTATCTATCTATCTATCTATCTATCTATCTATCTATCTATCTATCTATCTAACTATCTATCCTGCGAGTCCCTTGGACTGCAAGGCCATCCAACCGGTCAGTCCTGGAGGAGATCAACCCTGGCTGCTCTTGAGAAGGCCAGATCCTGAAGAGGAAACTCAAAGACTTTGGCCACCTAATGAGAAGGAAGGAGGACTCCCTGGAGAAGAGCCTCATGCTGGGAAGGATGGAGGGCAAAAGAAGAAGAAGGGGACGGCAGAGAAGGAGGTGGCTGGATGGAGTCACCAAAGAAGTCGGCCTGAGCTTCAATGGACTCCAGAGGAGGGGAGAGGACAGGAAGGCCTGGAGGAATGTGGTCCATGGGATCGTGATGGGTTGGACATGACTTCACAACTAACAACAACTGCAGGCTACTTCTGCTGACTGCCGGCTGACTGCAATTTGGCAGTTTGAATCTCACCAGGCTCAAGGTTGACTCAGCCTTCCGTCCTTCCGAGGTGGGTAAAATGAGGACCCAGATTGTTGGGGGCAAATATGCTGACTCTATAAACCACTCAGAGAGGGCTGGAAAGCACCGTGAAGCGGTATATAAGTCTACGTGCTCTTCCTTCCTTCCTTCCTTCCTTCCTTCCTTCCTTCCTTCCTTCCTTCCTTCCTTCCTTCCTTCCGTTAGAATGCAGTATTGCAGATTAATTCTGCTGACTGCCAGGAGTTTGATCCTGACCGGCTCCAGGTTGACTCAGCCTTCCGTCCTTCCAAGGTGGGTAAAATGAGGACCCAGGGAAGAGGCTGGGTCCCTTCTCTTCTCCTCCCCTCCCCTCCCCTCCTCTCCCTTTCCCTCCCTTTCTCCTCTCCTCTGCTCTCCTCCCCTCCCTTCCTCTCCTCTTCTCTTCCCTTCCTTTCCCTTCTCTTCTCCTCCCCTCCCCTCCCTTTCCCTTCTCTTCGGCTCTCCTTTCCTCTTCCCTCCCATCCCCTTCCCTCCCCTCCTTCCCTCTTCTCCTCCTCTTCCCTTCCTTTCCCTTCTCCTCTCCTCTCCTCTGCTCCCTTCCCTTCCTCTCCTCTTCCCTTCCCTTCCTTTCCCTTCTCTTCTCCTCCCCTCCTCTCCCTTTCCCTCCCTTTCTCCTCTGCTCTCCTCCCCTCCCTTCCTCTCCTCTCCTCTTCCCTCCTCTTCCCTCCCATCCCCTTCCCTCCCCTCCTCCCGCTCTTCTCCTCCTCTTCCCTTCCTTTCCCTTCTCCACTCCTCCCCTCCCCTTCCTTTCCCTTCTCTTCTCCTCTCCTCTGCTCTCCTCCCCTCCCTTCCTCTCCTCTTCTTTTCCCTTTCCTCCCCTCCCCTCCTCCCACTCTTCTCCTCCTCTTCCCTTCCTTTCCCTTCTCTTCTCCTCTCCTCTGCTCTCCTCCCCTCCCTTCCTCTCCTCTTCTCTTCCCTTCCTTTCCCTTCTCTTCTCCTCCCCTCCCCTCCTCTCCTCTCCCTTTCCCTCCCTTTCCCTCCCTTTCTCCTCTCCTCTGCTCTCCTCCCCTCCCTTCCTCTCTTCTCTTCTCTTCCCTTCCTTTCCCTTCCCTTCTCTTCTCCTCTCCTCTTCCCTCCCCTCCCTTTCCCTTCTCTTCTCCTCCCCTCCCCTCCTCTTCTCTCCCTTTCCCTCCCCTCCCCTTCCTTTCTCTTCTCCTCTCCTCTTCTCCAGGGTTGGGACCAAAATTCCTGGGAAAGGCAGCCTGGTGCTCACCCAGAAAGCAATTTTAATGCAGTATCCACAAGAAAATGTCTTTGAGTTGCCGGTCCAGGGCAGTCCACGACTTACGACCACAACGGAGCCCAGGATTTATGTTGCTAAGTGAGAGATGTGTTAAGTGAGTTTGGTCCCATTTTACGAGTTTTCTTGCCACGGTGGTTAAGTGACTCACTACCACCCTGAGAGGGCTGTTAAGGGAGTCCGGAGGTCATCTAGTCCATCCCCTGCTCAAGGTCATAGAAACATAGAATAGTTGGGCTGGAAGGGACCTTGGAGGTCATCTAGTCCATCCCCTGCTCAAGGTCATAGAAACATAGAATTGTAGGGCTGGAAGGGACCTTGGAGGTCTTCTAGTCCACCCCACTGCCCAAGGCAGGAGTCTTCATCCCAAGAGTTCCTTCTCCAGCTGTGAAAACCTCCAACCTTCTGCTTCTTTTGTTGAAAGAAATATCCATCTGGTTCAGATGGAAAAAGACTGGAAACATGGAAGCTGATTGGAAAGATGGTCCGTTGATGGACAGGACCACATGGTTTGAGGCCCTGGGCAGCTGACCACATGGAGTGGAGAGTGGGGGTTATTTATGCCGTCTCTTGGGCCCTTGAGCTTCCTGTTCCTGTGCAATAAATGTGTTCTATTGGCTGTAATCAGACTCCCATGCTAGGAGTTGTCGTCTGAGATACGTTTGGTTGAACCGTGCTGGGCGATGCAATGATGTCCCCAGGTGATTTTGTGAGCTCTGCTGCTAGATACTCCTATGATGTCCCGGAGGGTCTTCATCCCATCACCCTGGAGCTGGAGGTCTTTTGTTTTGCAGATCGGCTGGCCCAGTCCTTCTCAATGGGCACCAGGTATCTCCTTGGGGGCAGGGAGCTGAAGCTCTGAGTTTCTGTCTCCCTTAAGATTTCTATTTCTCTTTTAGAGGAAATATTACATTCTGTCTTTTCAATATTTCCTAAAATATCTCATTCTTCTAGGAGGGGTGGGGGCTAAACTTCTACACTTCCTTGCTTACCAGCCTGCCCCAGGTGACGTGTGGGTGGGTGTCGTGCCCCTCCCGTGGGCCTCCTTCCTGACCCATTCCGACGTGTCCATCCAAGGTGATTCAGCCTAGAGTTGAGTCAAAGGCACATCCTGGAATGGAAGCTTCTGAATCCTGGGGCCGACTTTGCCTCCCAGGAAGACCTGCCAGATCCTTCACATGGCAAGCCAAGGAGGCCATGGGGAGAGTCTCTTGGGCAGTGGCCCCTTCAGGGCAGGAGGCCCAAGTGACCAGCAGAGTCCTCCAGAGGGGATTGAGGAGGAGGGGGGCCTTGGACTCACCCCTCCAGCCAGACTTTGGGGTGGATTTCCAGGTCGGCAGAAAGCTTCCTACTAGAACAGACCCATCCCTGAAACTCGACCGGGGGTTAAGCCAGATGGGGCCTAGAGGATCCTTTTTTCCTGGATCTCACCTCCCTTCAGGCTCCGGGACAGCTTGAGAGCAATCCAAACGTGTCTTCTTCAATTCATGAATGCAATGGCTTCCCTCCAGGACTTGTAGGCGCTCCATCACTGGAGACTTTGAAGAAGAGACCGGACAGCCACTTGTCTGGAATGGTTCAAGGTCTCCTGCTTAGGCAGTAGGCTGGACTAGAAGACCTCCAAGGTCCCTTCCATTCTGTTTCAAGCAGATGTAGGCAATTTGGTCTCCACCAATATTTGGGGTCAACCTTGTCCTGGATGATGGGAGCTGAAATCCAAATATTGGCAGGCAGCTCCAGGCCAAATGTCCCATTTATTCACTTCTACAAGTCTACACAAGCCTTCCTTTGATCCAGGGAAAGCTACTTCGGGCACCTGAGTTCTCCTTTCTCTGCCCCCCAGGCTAAAAATAGCCAGAGTTACCCTGGGGAAAGATGGGTGGCTAATACATTTGACAAATAAAAATAAAATAAATCCCGGAGGTTTGTGGTGACAGGAAGATTGTCTTCTTTTTTGGAGGAAACGTCCGATGCTCCGAAGAAATCCGAGGGAGGAGATGGGCACAAACAGGGAACGGAAAAGAGACATGAAGCATCAGGAAGTTCCTGAATTCCTTTATTCTGGCATTTCTCAAAACGTTCAGAGGGAACCCTGGGAGTTTAAATCTTTCTGCCACTTCCTGGAGTTTGGCAGCAGCTCAACAGGTAGAGGCACCTGGATGGAACTGGAGTGGAAGGTTGCCGGTAGCTCAGCCTGGTAGCCAGTGCCCTTTGTGGAGTTGTGGCTAATGTCACAATATTCCAGCTTGTTGTGTCCTAACGGAGTGTTTCGTAAGCTTGGCCACGAAGAAGGGAGGACTTCAACTCCCAGAATTCCCCCACCCATTTGAAGGCATGCTGACTGGGGAATTCTGGGAGTTGAAGTCCTCCCATCTTCAAGTGGCCCAGCTTGAGAGACAATGGCCTAAGGTAACTAGGATTCTGTGAGATGACAAAGAATCCAAGCCAGAGGTGGCATTCAGCAGGTTCTGACCAGTTCTAGAGAACCGGAAGTGGAAATTTTGAGTAGTTCAGAGAACAAGCAAATATCACCTCTGGCTGGCCCCACCCCCATCTATTCTCTGCCTCCCCAGTCCCAGCTGATGGGGAGGGGATTTTGCAGTAACCTTCCCCTGCCACGCCCACCAAGCCATCCTCACAAATCCACTGCCACCAAACCAAGCCCACAAAGCTACACCCACAAAGCCATGGCCACCAACCAAGCCCATCAAGCCATGCCCAGAGAACCGGCAGTAAAAGTTTTTTAATCCCACCACTAATCCACGCTCAATGCCCCCCAACAGTTGGGTTCGCACAACCTAAATAGCCAAGTCAGGGGAAGACAAAGCCGCAGCCTCCATGCTCAAACAAAGAAGGGGGCACCGGGAAACTTTGAGGTGTGCCCAGTGGGTGGATGGCAGCCGGAATGAAGGGGGCACAGGAGAAACTGAGTATTATGATTTGTCATGACACACTTATTAGGAATAAATTATGAATCCAATCGAGACGAGTCCAGGTAGACTTCTTCTGTGCACCGGTCATTGGGAAACGGGGTGCAGTGCCAGGAGTTGGGTTGGGGTGGCAGAGATGCCCTCGTGGGTTGCCGTATGTTCAGAGGATCTCCTGGATGCCCCTGGTCTGTTCCTTCCTTTCTAATTTTGATTATTCTGTTGGGGAAAGTCAGCTCCCTGCAGACATCTGGAGTCGGGGAGCCTCAAATCTCCAACTTGGTGACTTTGAGATGCGGGCACCTCAACTCCCAGAATTCCCAGCCAGCATGCCTGGATTAGTTGGTTTCCTATTCATTGGTTGTGAGGAATCTACGCTTGTCGATCGATACAGGGCAGCATCAAGTGGGTTTAGCTCATTCAGCAATCGCCCGGTGAAATGGTCCCACTTCAGTCACTGACTTTGGATCACGCAATGGGGGTCGTTGGTCTCTTGGGGGTCGAGGGGGCCTCTGCCCAGCCTCACTGGGGTCTGAGCCAGGACGTGATGCCCTGAGGAGGGTCCCTTCCATCTTCTTCATCCATTGCTCTTTTTCCTTCCGTTCAGTCGGGTCCAGTTCTTGAAGACTGTCTGAACATGTCCAGGCAAGGTTTCCAGAAGTGGATTGCCATTTCCTCCTTTCTAGGGCTGAGAAAAAATGGTTGGCCTAAGGTCACTAGGAAGGCCCTCTCTAAGGGAAGGAAGAAAAGAGAGAGAGAGAGAAAGAATGAATAAAGGAGGGAGGGAGGGAAGGAGGAAGGGAGGAAGGAAAGCTTTTGTGCATATTGGAGGACTAGAACTAAACATCGCCTGGGGATTGGCCCAAGGTTACACAGCCACAGCTTGTGAGTATTCCAGGAGTAGAACTCACCATGCCTTAATGCAGGAAGAGAAGACACCATTTCTTCATTATTGGTCCAAAGTCACTAACATACTCTGTATATGTTGCAGGACAGAAACTCACCAAGCATATTGCAGGAATGGAAGTCTTCCTCTCCTCATGGCTGGACAAAAGTTGCAAAAATACTCATCATCTCCTGCTTATTTGTGAAAAATAAAGAAGGTTTTTGTCCAGATAAAAACTGTCCAAATACTCACCATCTCCATTCCCCCAAGACATGGAGCTCCCAGTCCTCTTTCACCTTCTCCAAATAGTCACCATCTCCTTTTGGCCACATCATGGAGTTTCCTGTCCTCTTTTACCTTTTGCAAATATTCATCATCTCCTTTTAACCTAATTCATGAAGGTCTGTCTCCTCTTTTATGATGTCACAATACTCACCATCTCCTGGGTCTTCTGTCCAACATAACCAAGGAACAGTTCCTGTATGAAGTAAAGATCTACAAATATTCACCATTTCCTTTGTCCAAAACAATTATGGTACCTTTTTTTCCCCTTTACAGTGGTCCAAATACTCACCATCTCCTTTGTCCAAAACAATTATGGTACCTTTTCCCCCTTTAAAGTGGTCCAAATACTCACCATCTCCTTTGTCCAAAACAATTATGGTACCTTTTCCCCCTTTAAAGTGGTCCAAATTCTCACCATCTCCTTTGTCCAAAACAATTATGGTACCTTTTTCCCCCTTTAAAGTGGTCCAAATACTCACCATCTCCTTTGTCCAAAAGAATTATGGTACCTTTTTTCCCCGTTAAAGTGGACCAAATACTCACCATCTCCTTTGTCCAAAACAATTATGGTACCTTTTCCCCCTTTAAAGTGGTCCAAATACTCACCATCTCCTTTGTCCAAAACAATTATGGTAACTTTTTCCCCCTTTAAAGTGGTCCAAATACTCACCATCTCCTTTGTCCAAAACAATTATGGTACCTTTTCCCCCTTTAAAGTGGTCCAAATTCTCACCATCTCCTTTGTCCAAAACAATTATGGTAACTTTTTCCCCCTTTAAAGTGGTCCAAATACTCACCATCTCCTTTGTCCAAAACAATTATGGTAACTTGTTCCCCCTTTAAAGTGGACCAAATACTCACCATCTCCTTTGTCCAAAACAATTATGGTACCTTTTTTCCCCTTTAAAGTGGTCCAAATACTCACCATCTCCTTTGTCCAAAACAATTATGGTACCTTTTTTCTCCTTTAAAGTGTTCCAAATACTCACCATCTCCTTTTGTCCAAAAACAATTATGGTACCTTTTTTCCCCTTTAAAGTGGTCCAAATACTCACCATCTCCTTTGTCCAAAACAATTATGGTACCTTTTTTCTCCTTTAAAGTGTTCCAAATACTCACCATCGCCTTTGTCCAAAACAATTATGGTACCTTTTTTCCCCTTTAAAGTGTTCCAAATACTCACCATCTCCTTTGTCCAAAACAATTATGGTACCTTTTTTCTCCTTTAAAGTGTTCCAAATACTCACCATCTCCTTTTTCCAAAACAATTATGGTACCTTTTTTCCCCTTTAAAGTGTTCCAAATACTCACCATCTCCTTTGTCCAAAACAATTATGGTACCTTTTTTCCCCTTTAAAGTGTTCCAAATACTCACCATCTCCTTTTGTCCAAAACAATTATGGTACCTTTTTTCCCCTTTAAAGTGTTCCAAATACTCACCATCTCCTTTTTCCAAAACAATTATGGTACCTTTTTTCCCCCTTTAAAGTGGTCCAAATACTCACCATCTCCTTTTGTCCAAAACAATTATGGTACCTTTTTTTCCCCTTTAAAGTGGTCCAAATACTCACCATCTCCTTTGTCCAAAACAATTATGGTATCTTTTTTCCCCTTTAAAGTGGTCCAAATACTCACCATCTCCTTTTTCCAAAACAATTATGGTACCTTTTTTTCCCCTTTAAAGTGGTCCAAATACTCACCATCTCCTTTTGTCCAAAACAATTATGGTACCTTTTCCCCCTTTAAAGTGGTCCAAATACTCACCATCTCCTTTGTCCAAAACAATTATGGTATCTTTTTTCCCCTTTAAAGTGGTCCAAATACTCACCATCTCCTTTGTCCAAAACAATTATGGTACATTTTTTCCCCTTTAAAGTGGTCCAAATACTCACCATCTCCTTTGTCCAAAACAATTATGGTATCTTTTTTCCCCTTTAAAGTGGTCCAAATACTCACCATCTCCTTTGTCCAAAACAATTATGGTATCTTTTTTCCCCTTTAAATGGGTCCAAATACTCACCATCTCCTTTTTCCAAAACAATTATGGTACCTTTTTTTCCCCTTTAAAGTGGTCCAAATACTCACCATCTCCTTTTGTCCAAAACAATTATGGTACCTTTTCCCCCTTTAAAGTGGTCCAAATACTCACCATCTCCTTTGTCCAAAACAATTATGGTATCTTTTTTCCCCTTTAAAGTGGTCCAAATTCTCACCATCTCCTTTGTCCAAAACAATTAAGGTACCTTTTTTTCCCCTTTAAAGTGGTCCAAATACTCACCATCTCCTTTGTCCAAAACAATTATGGTACCTTTTTTCCCCTTTAAAGTGGTCCAAATACTCACCATCTCCTTTGTCCAAAACAATTATGGTACCTTTTTTCCCCTTTAAAGTGGTCCAAATACTCACCATCTCCTTTGTCCAAAACAATTATGGTACATTTTTTCCCCTTTAAAGTGGTCCAAATACTCACCATCTCCTTTGTCCAAAAAAATTATGGTATCTTTTTTCCCCTTTAAAGTGGTCCAAATACTCACCATCTCCTTTGTCCAAAACAATTATGGTATCTTTTTTCCCCTTTAAATGGGTCCAAATACTCACCATCTCCTTTTTCCAAAACAATTATGGTACCTTTTTTTCCCCTTTAAAGTGGTCCAAACACTCACCATCTCCTTTTGTCCAAAACAATTATGGTACCTTTTCCCCCTTTAAAGTGGTCCAAATACTCACCATCTCCTTTGTCCAAAACAATTATGGTATCTTTTTTCCCCTTTAAAGTGGTCCAAATACTCACCATCTCCTTTGTCCAAAACAATTATGGTACCTTTTTTTCCCCTTTAAAGTGGTCCAAATACTCACCATCTCCTTTGTCCAAAACAATTATGGTATCTTTTTTCCCCTTTAAAGTGGTCCAAATACTCACCATCTCCTTTGTCCAAAACAATTATGGTATCTTTTTTCCCCTTTAAAGTGGTCCAAATACTCACCATCTCCTTTTTCCAAAACAATTATGGTACCTTTTTTTCCCCTTTAAAGTGGTCCAAATACTCACCATCTCCTTTTGTCCAAAACAATTATGGTACCTTTTCCCCCTTTAAAGTGGTCCAAATACTCACCATCTCCTTTGTCCAAAACAATTATGGTATCTTTTTTCCCCTTTAAAGTGGTCCAAATACTCACCATCTCCTTTGTCCAAAACAATTATGGTACATTTTTTCCCCTTTAAAGTGGTCCAAATACTCACCATCTCCTTTGTCCAAAACAATTATGGTATCTTTTTTCCCCTTTAAAGTGGTCCAAATACTCACCATCTCCTTTGTCCAAAACAATTATGGTATCTTTTTTCCCCTTTAAATGGGTCCAAATACTCACCATCTCCTTTTTCCAAAACAATTATGGTACCTTTTTTTCCCCTTTAAAGTGGTCCAAATACTCACCATCTCCTTTTGTCCAAAACAATTATGGTACCTTTTCCCCCTTTAAAGTGGTCCAAATACTCACCATCTCCTTTGTCCAAAACAATTATGGTATCTTTTTTCCCCTTTAAAGTGGTCCAAATTCTCACCATCTCCTTTGTCCAAAACAATTAAGGTACCTTTTTTTCCCCTTTAAAGTGGTCCAAATACTCACCATCTCCTTTGTCCAAAACAATTATGGTACCTTTTTTCCCCTTTAAAGTGGTCCAAATACTCACCATCTCCTTTGTCCAAAACAATTATGGTACCTTTTTTCCCCTTTAAAGTGGTCCAAATACTCACCATCTCCTTTGTCCAAAACAATTATGGTACATTTTTTCCCCTTTAAAGTGGTCCAAATACTCACCATCTCCTTTGTCCAAAAAAATTATGGTATCTTTTTTCCCCTTTAAAGTGGTCCAAATACTCACCATCTCCTTTGTCCAAAACAATTATGGTATCTTTTTTCCCCTTTAAATGGGTCCAAATACTCACCATCTCCTTTTTCCAAAACAATTATGGTACCTTTTTTTCCCCTTTAAAGTGGTCCAAACACTCACCATCTCCTTTTGTCCAAAACAATTATGGTACCTTTTCCCCCTTTAAAGTGGTCCAAATACTCACCATCTCCTTTGTCCAAAACAATTATGGTATCTTTTTTCCCCTTTAAAGTGGTCCAAATACTCACCATCTCCTTTGTCCAAAACAATTATGGTACCTTTTTTCCCCTTTAAAGTGGTCCAAATACTCACCATCTCCATTGTCCAAAACAATTATGGTATCTTTTTTTCTTTAAAGTGGTCCAAATACTCACCATCTCCTTTGTCCAAAACAATTATAGTATCTTTTTTTCTTTAAAGTGGTCAAAATACTCACCATCTCCTTTGTCCAAAACAATTATGGTACCTTTTTTCCCCTTTAAAGTGGTCCAAATACTCACCATCTCCTTTGTCCAAAACAATTATGGTATCTTTTTTTCTTTAAAGTGGTCCAAATACTCACCATCTCCTTTGTCCAAAACAATTATGGTATCTTTTTTCCGCTTTAAAGTGGTCCAAATACTCACCATCTCCTTTGTCCAAAACAATGATGGTACCTTTTTTCCCCTTTAAAGTGGTCCAAATACTCACCATCTCCTTTGTCCAAAAGAATTATGGTATCTTTTTCCCCCTTTAAAGTGGTCCAAATACTCATCATCTCCGTTGTCCAAAACAATTATAGTATCTTTTTTTCTTTAAAGTGGTCAAAATACTCACCATCTCCTTTGTCCAAAACAATTATGGTACCTTTTTTCCCCTTTAAAGTGGTCCAAATACTCACCATCTCCTTTGTCCAAAACAATTATGGTACCTTTTTTCCCCTTTAAAGTGTTCCAAATACTCACCATCTCCTTTGTCCAAAACAATTATGGTACCTTTTTTCCCCTTTAAAGTGGTCCAAATACTCACCATCTCCTTTTGTCCAAAACAATTATGGTACCTTTTTTCCCCTTTAAAGTGTTCCACATACTCACCATCTCCTTTTTCCAAAACAATTATGGTACCTTTTTTCCCCCTTTAAAGTGGTCCAAATACTCACCATCTCCTTTTGTCCAAAACAATTATGGTACCTTTTTTTCCCCTTTAAAGTGGTCCAAATACTCACCATCTCCTTTGTCCAAAACAATTATGGTATCTTTTTTCCCCTTTAAAGTGGTCCAAATACTCACCATCTCCTTTGTCCAAAACAATTATGGTATCTTTTTTCCCCTTTAAAGTGGTCCAAATACTCACCATCTCCTTTTTCCAAAACAATTATGGTACCTTTTTTTCCCCTTTAAAGTGGTCCAAATACTCACCATCTCCTTTTGTCCAAAACAATTATGGTACCTTTTCCCCCTTTAAAGTGGTCCAAATACTCACCATCTCCTTTGTCCAAAACAATTATGGTATCTTTTTTCCCCTTTAAAGTGGTCCAAATACTCACCATCTCCTTTGTCCAAAACAATTATGGTACATTTTTTCCCCTTTAAAGTGGTCCAAATACTCACCATCTCCTTTGTCCAAAACAATTATGGTATCTTTTTTCCCCTTTAAAGTGGTCCAAATACTCACCATCTCCTTTGTCCAAAACAATTATGGTATCTTTTTTCCCCTTTAAATGGGTCCAAATACTCACCATCTCCTTTTTCCAAAACAATTATGGTACCTTTTTTTCCCCTTTAAAGTGGTCCAAATACTCACCATCTCCTTTTGTCCAAAACAATTATGGTACCTTTTCCCCCTTTAAAGTGGTCCAAATACTCACCATCTCCTTTGTCCAAAACAATTATGGTATCTTTTTTCCCCTTTAAAGTGGTCCAAATTCTCACCATCTCCTTTGTCCAAAACAATTAAGGTACCTTTTTTTCCCCTTTAAAGTGGTCCAAATACTCACCATCTCCTTTGTCCAAAACAATTATGGTACCTTTTTTCCCCTTTAAAGTGGTCCAAATACTCACCATCTCCTTTGTCCAAAACAATTATGGTACCTTTTTTCCCCTTTAAAGTGGTCCAAATACTCCCCATCTCCTTTGTCCAAAACAATTATGGTACATTTTTTCCCCTTTAAAGTGGTCCAAATACTCACCATCTCCTTTGTCCAAAACAATTATGGTATCTTTTTTCCCCTTTAAAGTGGTCCAAATACTCACCATCTCCTTTGTCCAAAACAATTATGGTATCTTTTTTCCCCTTTAAATGGGTCCAAATACTCACCATCTCCTTTTTCCAAAACAATTATGGTACCTTTTTTTCCCCTTTAAAGTGGTCCAAATACTCACCATCTCCTTTTGTCCAAAACAATTATGGTACCTTTTCCCCCTTTAAAGTGGTCCAAATACTCACCATCTCCTTTGTCCAAAACAATTATGGTATCTTTTTTCCCCTTTAAAGTGGTCCAAATACTCACCATCTCCTTTGTCCAAAACAATTATGGTACCTTTTTTCCCCTTTAAAGTGGTCCAAATACTCACCATCTCCATTGTCCAAAACAATTATGGTATCTTTTTTTCTTTAAAGTGGTCCAAATACTCACCATCTCCTTTGTCCAAAACAATTATAGTATCTTTTTTCCCCTTTAAAGTGGTCCAAATACTCACCATCTCCTTTGTCCAAAACAATTATGGTATCTTTTTTCCCCTTTAAAGTGGTCCAAATACTCACCATCTCCTTTTTCCAAAACAATTATGGTACCTTTTTTTCCCCTTTAAAGTGGTCCAAATACTCACCATCTCCTTTTGTCCAAAACAATTATGGTACCTTTTCCCCCTTTAAAGTGGTCCAAATACTCACCATCTCCTTTGTCCAAAACAATTATGGTATCTTTTTTCCCCTTTAAAGTGGTCCAAATACTCACCATCTCCTTTGTCCAAAACAATTATGGTACATTTTTTCCCCTTTAAAGTGGTCCAAATACTCACCATCTCCTTTGTCCAAAACAATTATGGTATCTTTTTTCCCCTTTAAAGTGGTCCAAATACTCACCATCTCCTTTGTCCAAAACAATTATGGTATCTTTTTTCCCCTTTAAATGGGTCCAAATACTCACCATCTCCTTTTTCCAAAACAATTATGGTACCTTTTTTTCCCCTTTAAAGTGGTCCAAATACTCACCATCTCCTTTTGTCCAAAACAATTATGGTACCTTTTCCCCCTTTAAAGTGGTCCAAATACTCACCATCTCCTTTGTCCAAAACAATTATGGTATCTTTTTTCCCCTTTAAAGTGGTCCAAATTCTCACCATCTCCTTTGTCCAAAACAATTAAGGTACCTTTTTTTCCCCTTTAAAGTGGTCCAAATACTCACCATCTCCTTTGTCCAAAACAATTATGGTACCTTTTTTCCCCTTTAAAGTGGTCCAAATACTCACCATCTCCTTTGTCCAAAACAATTATGGTACCTTTTTTCCCCTTTAAAGTGGTCCAAATACTCCCCATCTCCTTTGTCCAAAACAATTATGGTACATTTTTTCCCCTTTAAAGTGGTCCAAATACTCACCATCTCCTTTGTCCAAAACAATTATGGTATCTTTTTTCCCCTTTAAAGTGGTCCAAATACTCACCATCTCCTTTGTCCAAAACAATTATGGTATCTTTTTTCCCCTTTAAATGGGTCCAAATACTCACCATCTCCTTTTTCCAAAACAATTATGGTACCTTTTTTTCCCCTTTAAAGTGGTCCAAATACTCACCATCTCCTTTTGTCCAAAACAATTATGGTACCTTTTCCCCCTTTAAAGTGGTCCAAATACTCACCATCTCCTTTGTCCAAAACAATTATGGTATCTTTTTTCCCCTTTAAAGTGGTCCAAATACTCACCATCTCCTTTGTCCAAAACAATTATGGTACCTTTTTTCCCCTTTAAAGTGGTCCAAATACTCACCATCTCCATTGTCCAAAACAATTATGGTATCTTTTTTTCTTTAAAGTGGTCCAAATACTCACCATCTCCTTTGTCCAAAACAATTATAGTATCTTTTTTTCTTTAAAGTGGTCAAAATACTCACCATCTCCTTTGTCCAAAACAATTATGGTACCTTTTTTCCCCTTTAAAGTGGTCCAAATACTCACCATCTCCTTTGTCCAAAACAATTATGGTATCTTTTTTTCTTTAAAGTGGTCCAAATACTCACCATCTCCTTTGTCCAAAACAATTATGGTATCTTTTTTCCGCTTTAAAGTGGTCCAAATACTCATCATCTCCTTGGTCCAAAACAATGATGGTACCTTTTTTCCCCTTTAAAGTGGTCCAAATACTCACCATCTCCTTTGTCCAAAACAATTATGGTATCTTTTTCCCCCTTTAAAGTGGTCCAAATACTCACCATCTCCTTTGTCCAAAACAATTATAGTATCTTTTTTTCTTTAAAGTGGTCAAAATACTCACCATCTCCTTTGTCCAAAACAATTATGGTACCTTTTTTCCCCTTTAAAGTGGTCCAAATACTCACCATCTCCTTTGTCCAAAACAATTATGGTATCTTTTTTTCTTTAAAGTGGTCCAAATACTCACCATCTCCTTTGTCCAAAACAATTATAGTATCTTTTTTTCTTTAAAGTGGTCAAAATA
Source organism: Natrix helvetica (assembly GCF_964273705.1). NCBI lineage: Eukaryota > Metazoa > Chordata > Lepidosauria > Squamata > Natricidae > Natrix > Natrix helvetica. The sequence goes on from NC_138563.1 coordinate 10,233,653, forward strand.
CTCACCATCTCCTTTGTCCAAAACAATTATGGTACCTTTTTTCCCCTTTAAAGTGGTCCAAATACTCACCATCTCCTTTGTCCAAAACAATTATGGTATCTTTTTTTCTTTAAAGTGGTCCAAATACTCACCATCTCCTTTGTCCAAAACAATTATGGTACCTTTTTTTCCCCTTTACAGTGGTCCAAATACTCACCATCTCCTTTGTCCAAAAGAATTATGGTACCTTTTTTCCCCTTTACAGTGGTCCAAATACTCACCATCTCCTTTGTCCAAAACAATTATGGTACCTTTTTTCCCCTTTAAAGTGGTCCAAATACTCACCATCTCCTTTGTCCAAAACAATTATGGTATCTTTTTTTCTTTAAAGTGGTCCAAATACTCACCATCTCCTTTGTCCAAAACAATTATAGTATCTTTTTTTCTTTAAAGTGGTCAAAATACTCACCATCTCCTTTGTCCAAAAGAATTATGGTACCCTTTTCCCCCTTTAAAGTGGTCCAAATACTCACCATCTCCTTTGTCCAAAACAATTATGGTACATTTTTTCCCCTTTAAAGTGGTCCAAATACTCACCATCTCCTTTGTCCAAAAGAATTATGGTACCTTTTTTCCCCTTTAAAGTGGTCCAAATACTCACCATCTCCTTTGTCCAAAAGAATTATGGTACCTTTTTTCCCCTTTAAAGTGGTCCAAATACTCACCATCTCCTTTGTCCAAAAGAATTATGGTACCTTTTTTCCCCTTTAAAGTGGTCCAAATACTCACCATCTCCTTTGTCCAAAACAATGATGGTATCTTTTTTCCCCTTTAAAGTGGTCCAAATACTCACCATCTCCTTTGTCCAAAAGAATTATGGTACCTTTTTTCCCCTTTAAAGTGGTCCAAATACTCACCATCTCCTTTGTCCAAAAGAATTATGGTACCCTTTTCCCCCTTTAAAGTGGTCCAAATACTCACCATCTCCTTTGTCCAAAACAATTATGGTACCTTTTTTCCCCTTTAAAGTGGTCCAAATACTCACCATCTCCTCTGTCGAAAACAATTATGGTACATTTGTTTCCCCTTTAAAGTGGTCCAAATACTCACCATCTCCTTTGTCGAAAACAATTATGGTACATTTGTTTCCCCTTTAAAGTGGTCCAAATACTCACGATCTCCTTTGTCCAAAACAATGATGGTACCTTTTTTCCCCTTTAAAGTGGTCCAAATACTCACCATCTCCTTTGTCCAAAACAATTATGGTACATTTTTTCCCCTTTAAAGTGGTCCAAATACTCACCATCTCCTTTGTCCAAAACAATTATGGTATTTTTTTTCTTTAAAGTGGTCCAAATACTCACCATCTCCTTTGTCCGAAACAATTATGGTACATTTTTTCCCCTTTACAGTGGTCCAAATACTCACCATCTCCTTTGTCCGAAACAATTATGGTACATTTTTTTCCCCTTTAAAGTGGTCCAAATACTCACCATCTCCTTTTTCCAAAACAATTATTGTACCTTTTTTTCCCCTTTACAGTGGTCCAAATACTCACCATCTCCTTTGTCCAAAACATTTATGGTACATTTTTTTCCCCTTTACAGTGGTCCAAATACTCACCATCTCCTTTGTCCAAAACAATTATGGTATCTTTTTTCCCCTTTACAGTGGTCCAAATACTCACCATCTCCTTTTTCCAAAACAATTATGGTACCTTTTTTTCCCCTTTACAGTGGTCCAAATACTCACCATCTCCTTTGTCCAAAACAATTATGGTACCTTTTCCCCCTTTAAAGTGGTCCAAATACTCACCATCTCCTTTTGTCCAAAACAATTATGGTACCTTTTTTTCTTTAAAGTGGTCCAAATACTCACCATCTCCTTTGTCCAAAACAATTATGGTACATTTTTTCCCCTTTAAAGTGGTCCAAATACTCACCATCTCCTTTGTCCAAAACAATTATGGTATCTTTTTTCCCCTTTAAAGTGGTCCAAATACTCACCATCTCCTTTGTCCAAAACAATTATGGTATCTTTTTCCCCCTTTAAAGTGGTCCAAATACTCACCATCTCCTTTTTCCAAAACAATTATGGTACCTTTTTTTCCCCTTTAAAGTGGTCCAAATACTCACCATCTCCTTTGTCCAAAACAATTATGGTACCTTTTTTCCCCTTTAAAGTGGTCCAAATACTCACCATCTCCTCTGTCGAAAACAATTATGGTACATTTGTTTCCCCTTTAAAGTGGTCCAAATACTCACCATCTCCTTTGTCGAAAACAATTATGGTACATTTGTTTCCCCTTTAAAGTGGTCCAAATACTCACGATCTCCTTTGTCCAAAACAATGATGGTACCTTTTTTCCCCTTTAAAGTGGTCCAAATACTCACCATCTCCTTTTTCCAAAACAATTATGGTACCTTTTTTCCCCTTTAAAGTGGTCCAAATACTCACCATCTCCTTTGTCCAAAACAATTATGGTACATTTTTTCCCCTTTAAAGTGGTCCAAATACTCACCATCTCCTTTTGTCCAAAACAATTATGGTACCTTTTTTTCTTTAAAGTGGTCCAAATACTCACCATCTCCTTTGTCCAAAACAATTATGGTACATTTTTTCCCCTTTAAAGTGGTCCAAATACTCACCATCTCCTTTGTCCAAAAGAATTATGGTACCTTTTTTTCTTTAAAGTGGTCCAAATACTCACCATCTCCTTTGTCCAAAACAATTAAGGTACCTTTTTTCCCCTTTAAAGTGGTCCAAATACTCACCATCTCCTTTGTCCAAAACAATTATGGTACATTTTTTTCCCCTTTAAAGTGCTCCAAATACTCACCATCTCCTTTGTCCAAAACAATTATGGTATTTTTTTTCTTTAAAGTGGTCCAAATACTCACCATCTCCTTTGTCCGAAACAATTAATGTACATTTTTTCCCCTTTACAGTGGTCCAAATACTCACCATCTCCTTTGTCCGAAACAATTATGGTACATTTTTTTCCCCTTTAAAGTGGTCCAAATACTCACCATCTCCTTTTTCCAAAACAATTATTGTACCTTTTTTTCCCCTTTACAGTGGTCCAAATACTCACCATCTCCTTTGTCCAAAACATTTATGGTACATTTTTTTCCCCTTTAAAGTGGTCCAAATACTCACCATCTCCTTTTTCCAAAACAATTATGGTATCTTTTTTCCCCTTTACAGTGGTCCAAATACTCACCATCTCCTTTTTCCAAAACAATTATGGTACCTTTTTTTCCCCTTTACAGTGGTCCAAATACTCACCATCTCCTTTGTCCAAAACAATTATGGTACCTTTTTTTCCCCTTTACAGTGGTCCAAATACTCACCATCTCCTTTGTCCAAAACAATTATGGTACCTTTTTTTCCCCTTTACAGTGGTCCAAATACTCACCATCTCCTTTGTCCAAAACAATTATGGTACATTTTTTCCCCCTTTAAAGTAGTCCAAATACTCACCATCTCCTTTTTCCAAAACAATTATGGTACATTTTTTTCCCCTTTACAGTGGTCCAAATACTCACCATCTCCTTTTTCCAAAACAATTATGGTACCTTTTTTCCCCTTTAAAGTGGTCCAAATACTCACCATCTCCTTTGTCCAAAACAATTATGGTACATTTTTTCCCCTTTAAAGTGGTCCAAATACTCACCATCTCCTTTTGTCCAAAACAATTATGGTACCTTTTTTTCTTTAAAGTGGTCCAAATACTCACCATCTCCTTTGTCCAAAACAATTATGGTACATTTTTTCCCCTTTAAAGTGGTCCAAATACTCACCATCTCCTTTGTCCAAAAGAATTATGGTACCTTTTTTTCTTTAAAGTGGTCCAAATACTCACCATCTCCTTTGTCCAAAACAATTATGGTACCTTTTTTATCCTTTAAAGTGGTCCAAATACTCACCATCTCCTTTGTCCAAAACAATTATGGTACCTTTTTTTCCCCTTTAAAGTGCTCCAAATACTCACCATCTCCTTTGTCCAAAACAATTATGGTACCATTTTTTCTTTAAAGTGGTCCAAATTCTCACCATCTCCTTTGTCCAAAACAATTAAGGTACCTTTTTTCCCCTTTAAAGTGGTCCAAATACTCACCATCTCCTGCTTGTTTTGTTGAAGATAATCAAGTGACCAATCCTGTATAAAGTTAAGATCTGCAAATACCTCCAGTGTTTGTATTGGTTTCTCTTAAGTCAACCATCTGTTTCGTGTTTTTCCTGGACTAGAACTCACCACGCCTGTTGCAGGAAGAGAAATCACCGTGTCCCGGTTATTAACCCAGCGTCCCACCATCACCTCTCACGTGTCACATAGGAGTCAAACTCAGCATGCCTGTTGCTGGAAAAGGACTCACCCCCTCCTGGCATTTGGCCCAGGCGCCCACCTGACTCTCCTGCTTATTACAGGACTAGAACTCCCCGTCTCGGGGTTTCTACCTCGCTACCTTGACCGCTAAATGAAATTGGCTGCCATTTAGAGAGACAGTGTGTGCCAACCTGTCCCAACTGTCTGAGCCCCTGAGCCCAGCTGGCATCTCCTGGCAACCTGCCTGCAAAGGGCCTGGCTGCCCACCCAGTGGCAGTTGCTTAGTGACCTGGAGGGGGGGGTCATCTCTGATGTCACAACAGAGGGAGGGGAGGGGGCAGGAGGGGCTGTAACTGTCAGGGGAGACCCAGCCCAGCTCTTTCTTTACTTTACTTTTTACTTTTATTCACATTTCTAGACCGCCCCCTCTCCCAAAAGGGACTCGGGGCGGTGTACAGTCGATGGAATACATAAAAAATACATAAATAAACAAATACTTAAATATTTAAATACTTAAATAATTAAATGCTTACATGCAGGAGGTTATAAAGACTGTACATTCGAGTAAAGCATTTAAAATACAATATTTAAGAAACTAAAAATACCCCAAAGAATTAAATTTAAAATAGTTCCCCAGAAATTCCAATTAAAAATATCTGCCAGGAGGTAAAATAAAACTATGAGTGGGCCAAGCCGGCTAATCGAAACAGGTGAGTCTTTAGTTTTTGTCGGAAGGAGCGGAAGTCGGTGGTAGTTCTGATGTCGGGGGGGAGGTCATTCCAGAGGGTTGGGCCCATCACAGAGAAGGCTCTACTCCTAGGCGCCGCCCATTGGCATTGCCTGGTGGACGGCACCCGGAGGAGTCCCTCCCTGTGAGAGCGAATTGGTCGCAGGGATGTATGCGGTAGGATGCGATCCCGCAGGTAACTAGGTCGTGTGCCATGGAGCACTTTAAAGATGGTGATCAACACCTTGAAACGCACCCGGAAAACCACAGGCAGCCAGTGCAGCTTGCGCAGGAGAGGTGTTACGTGGGAGTACCTAGTACTCCCCATGATGTCCCGCGCGGCCGCATTCTGGACTAGCTGTAGTCTCCTGGTGCATCCCAGGGGAAGCCCCATGTAGAGAGCATTGCAGTAGTCCAGATGAGACGTCACCAGCGCATGAGTGACCGTGCGTATCCATATATCCATATATCCATATATCCATATATCTATATACTTAGCCACTAAGCCACAGGCTCTCCTCCTTTTATCAGCTGAGCCAGGGAAATAGGTATGTATTTGTGTTACAACCTCTGGTATGCCCAAATACAAATGTTTTCGTAGATTTTCACGGGTGTAGGTATGCTGGTTTTGTTGTATTCGGGTCTTTTCCCGTGTAAGATTGAGATTGTCTTTGCAACATTTCGGCAAGATCTCACCTGCCATCTTCGGTTGGAACCACACAACCAATCATAATAAATTATGAATCCAATCGATATGAGTCCAGGTAGACTTCTTCTGTGCAGCTTCGGGCACCTGAGTTCTCCTTTCTCTGCCCCCCAGGCTAAAAATAGCCAGAGTTACCCTGGGGTAAGATGGGTGGCTAATACATTCGACAAATAAAAATAAAATAAATCCAGGAGGTTTGTGGTGACAGGAAGATTGTCTTCCTTTTTGGAGGAAACGTCCGATGCTCCGAAGAAATCCGGCCAACGCAGGAGATGGGCACAAACAGGGAACGGAAAAGGGAAGGGAAGCATCATGAAGTTCCTGAATTCCTTTATTCTGGCATTTCTCAAAACGTTCAGAGGGAACCCTGGGAGTTTAAATCTTTCTGCCACTTCCTGGAGTTTGGCAGCAGCTCAACAGGTAGAGGCACCTGGATGGAACTGGAGTGGAAGGTTGCCGGTAGCTCAGCCTGGTAGCCAGTGCCCTTTGTGGAGTTGTGGCTAATGTCACAATATTCCAGCTTGTTGTGTCCTAACGGAGTGTTTCGTAAGCTTGGCCACGAAGAAGGGAGGACTTCAACTCCCAGAATTCCCCCACCCATTTGAAGGCATGCTGACTGGGGAATTCTGGGAGTTGAAGTCCTCCCATCTTCAAGTGGCCCAGCTTGAGAGACAATGGCCTAAGGTGACTAGGATTCTGTGAGATGACAAAGAATCCACGCCAGAGGTGGCATTCAGCAGGTTCTGACCAGTTCTAGAGAACCGGAAGTGGAAATTTTTAGTTCGGAGAACAGGCAAATACCACCTCTGGCTGGCCACGTCCCCATCTATTCTCTGCCTCCCCAGTCCCAGCTGATCTGGAGGGAATGGGGATTTTGCAGTAATCTTCCCCTGCCACGCCCACCAAGCCATCCTCACAAATCCACGGCCACCAAACCAAGCCCACAAAGCTACACCCACAAAGCCATGGCCACCAACCAAGCCCATCAAGCCATGCCCAGAGAACCGGCAGTAAAAGTTTTTTAATCCCACCACTAATCCACGCTCAATGCCCCCCAACAGTTGGGTTCGCACAACCTAAGTAGCCAAGTCAGGGGAAGACAAAGCCGCAGCCTCCATGCTCAAACAAAGAAGGGGGCACCGGGAAACTTCGAGGTGTGCCCAGTGGGTGGATGGCAGCCGGAATGAAGGGGGCACAGGAGAAACTGAGTATCATGATTTGTCATGGAACATTTATTAGGAATAAATTATGAATCCAATCGAGACGAATCCAGGTAGACTTCTTCTGTGCACCGGTTAGGTCATTGGGAAACAGGGTGCAGTGCCAGGAGTCGGGTTAGGGTGGCAGAGAAGCCCTCGTGGGTTGCCGTATATTCAGAGGGTCTCCTGGATGCCCCTGATCGGTTCCTTACTTATCTATTTTGACTATTCCATTGGGGAAAGTCAGCTCCCTGCAGACATCTGGAGTTAGGGAGCCTCAAATCTCCAACTTGGTGACTTTGAGATGCGGGCACCTCAACTCCCAGAATTCCCAGCCAGCATGCCTGGATTAGTTGGTTTCCTATTCATTGGTTGTGAGGAATCTACGCTTGTCAGACGATATGGGGCAGCATCAAGTGGGTTTAGCTCATTCAGCAATCGCCCGGTGAAATGGTCCCACTTCAGTCACTGACTTCGGATCACGCAATGGGGGTCGTTGGTCTCTTGGGGGTCGAGGGGGCCTCTGCCCAGCCTCACTGGGGTCTGAGCCAGGACGTGATGCGCTGAGGAGGGTCCCTTCCATCTTCTTCATCTTTTTCCTTCCGTTCAGTGAGGTCCAGTTCTCGAAGACTGTCTGAACATGTCCAGGCAAGATTTCCAGAAGTGGATTGCCATTTCCTCCTTTCTAGGGCTGAGAAAGAATGGTTGGCCTAAGGTCACTAGGATGGCCCTCTCTAAGGGAAGGAAGAAAAGAGAGAGAGAAAGAAAGAATGAATAAAGGAGGGAGGGAGGGAAGGAGGAAGGGAGGGAGGAAGGAATGTGACAATACCTCCCGCCTACCAGACATCTGGAAACCAGCCCTAGTCAACAAACGAGCCCCACCCCCCACCTAGGTTGTTACAACACAAAAGAACAACGGTGTCAGCATTCCAAATACCATGCATGAATAAATCAAAGTCCAAGGCAGAATCATCCTTAAAGTTCCAATTTAATAATACAGGTATGTTGTCACATCTATGGAATTCCAACTCTGATTTACATCCCGGAATTCCACTCAGTTGAAACTTCATGATCTATCCCCACATCCATAATCAATCACATGGCCCAATCTTCTTCTTCCACGCTGGCATCTCCACCCATCTTCTTCCGGTCAAGTGTCGAGGTGCGGACCTCGCTGAAATGTTGCTAAGACAATCTCAAGCATACCTACGCCCGTGAATATATATATAGGTATACCAGGGGTTGTAACACACATACATACATACATACATACATACATACATACATACATACATACATACGTATGTATGTGTGTTACAACCCCTGGTATGCCTAAATATGGGAGGAAGGTCACTACTCCCTCTTTCTGTCCCTCGGCTCATCACAGAAGACCAGGCAGAAAACCATATTTTTATTTTTAATGTTGCCTTTTTATATTTGTGTTGTATTTTGTGTTGCCTTTTTATATTTGTGTTGTATTTGTACTGATAAAGTCTCCCTTTATTTATTTATTTATCAGTACAAATACAACACACACACACACACACACACACACACACACACACACATGCATACCAGGGGTTGTAACACAAATACATACCTATTTCCCTGGCCTAGCTGATAAGGAAGAGAGCCTATGGCTTAGTGGCCTAATATGCAATACAGCCCTGGTTCGATTCCCAGTAAGGGTATGGCTAGCTGATGAGAGCTAAATAGCTTGAAATAGTTTAGTTTATAGTTTATAGTTTATTTAATTTTTAGACCGCCCCCTCTCCCCGTAGGGACTCGGGGCGGTGTACAGACCATTCATAATCAAAACAACAGAAAATAACATAAGACATAGAGCAGAAACAACACACACACACAAATAGATCTATACTAGTCTCCCTTTATTTATTTATCAGCACAAATACAACACAAATATGTGTCTGTGTGTGTGTAGTATCAGGCTCAATCCCTCCAAGACAAAAGATTAGCAAAAGGTTCTTCTAGTTCCTCTGACTGGATAATCCGGAGTTTACACCTATGGTAACCACATTCCGTTTTCCTTTTATAATCACCCAAGTGCATTTAATGAGGGATTTTTTTTTCAATTCTAAAAAGGGTTAGCGGTTGATGTGCAACTTCACCTGTTTTTCTATTACGTCTGTTTTGAAAATTTTAAATGCTTCTGGGTTTCATCCCACCAGGTTTCAGTAATGGCAGTAATGTTGTATTTATTCTCATGCTCTAAGACAGTGGTTCCCAAAACTTTTTCAGTCCACCGCCCCCTTGGTGCTACAAACTGATCCTCAGTGCCCCCCACCCAGTGGTGGAATTCAAATTTTTTTACGACTGGTTCTGTGGGCGTGGCTTGATGGGCGTGGCTGGGGGAGTCACATGACTGGGTGGTTTGCATGAAGGAATAAAGATTTACTATCCAGTAAAATTCAAAACTGTAACAATTAATTGCACATTTATTCAAAATCCAATTTAAAAACCTTTGTGGTTAGTTAATTCAACAAAATTGTTGAACATGATCCAGTGATACCAGGTTTTCAAAGTCTGATAGTCATTTATCAAGAACCTTAGTAACTAGTAACTTAGTAAACTTAGCAAAATTTAGTAACTACTTCACTGTTCAGTAAATTCTTAATGTGATGGATGGGCTTGATGAAGTGATACCAGTTTCCCAATGTCTGGTTTTAAATCACTTAGCAGGAGTCTTAAATCACCACATTCAGTAATCTGGAGTCATTTTCTTTGCTTGGAGACCACACTGAAGCCATGTTCCACCAAATATTATGTTGGAAATGCAACAAGGAGCTTCTTAACCACTGTCCATAGTGCAGGATAGCGATCAGAAATTTCTTTCTGTAACTAAAACTCTTACAATTTCTTGAACTTTGGCTTCAGCTCAATGTCACCAACATTTGCTTGAATTATTTGATGAGATTATTGCATGGTACCTAGGGATTCCCAATATGGAAAGTGAGAATGGGAACATTTTAACAGATCTATATGTTCTTGGGTTATAATTTTCACTAAAGAACCATGGGGATGGAAAGGGAAACATAGACAATGGAATCCAATCCCCCTCCTCAACAGTTTGGAAGCAAAGAATAACTCTAGCAAAAGGTAGCCTTTTACCTCTTTGGGGAATCATTTATTATTATTATTATTATTATTATTATTATTATTATTATTATTATTATTATTATTATTATTATTATTATTATTATTATTATTATTATTATTATTATTGCATCAACAGAATTGTATCACAGCGGCCAGTTGTTTCGCCGGATTTGGCATTGATTACTAGTCGGGCCCCACCCAGGGGCCTAGGACGTCGTAACGTATTTTCGTAATATGTGTGCAGATCCAAGCAGTGCAGCTTTTTGCATTTGACTGATGGTGATTTTGTCAAGTTTTAACTGTTTTAAATGTAATTCCAGTGCTTTTGGAATAGCACCCAGTGTGCCGATTACCACTGGAATTACCACTGCTGGTCTGTGCCATAATCGTTGGATTTCGATTTTTAAGTCCTAGTATTTCGCGATTTTTTCATATTCCTTCTCGGCGACCCTGCTATCACCTGGTATTGCGATGTCTATGATTGTGACCTTATTTTTCTCAACCAGTGTGATGTCTGGTGTATTATGCGCCAGTATTTTATCCGTTTGTATGCGAAAATCCCACAAGATCTTGACCATCTGACCCTCAACGACTTTTTCAGGCTTATGTTCCCACCAGTTTGTTGCTGTTTTAATATTATAATTTTTGCACAAATTCCAGTGGATCATTTGTGCCACTGAATTGTGCCGCATTTTATAGTCAGTCTGCGTGATTTTTTTACAGCAGCTGAGTATGTGGTCAACAGTTTTATCAGCCTCTTTGCAAAGTCTACATTTGGCATCATCAGAGGATTTTTCGATTTTGGCCTTAGTGGCATTTGTGCGGATAGCTTGTTCTTGCACAGCCAGGATTAGTGACTCTGTTTCTTTCTTTAATGTACCTGCTGTTAACCATAACCAAGTTTTTCACTGTCCACTTTATCTTTTATGTTTTCCAGAAATTGGCCATGCAATGCTTTGTTCTGCCAACTCTCCATTCTTGATTTTATCACATCTTTTTTGTATTCTTGTTTCGTCTGTTGGGCCTTCAATAGATTTTTGTTCTTTACTTCGATTAATAGATGTTCTTGACTTTCTTTTAAATAATCAGCCAGTGCATGTTTTTCTTCTTCAACTATTTGCTTCACTTGTAATAATCCTCTGCCACCTGATTTTCGGGGTAGGTATAGTCTATCAATATCACCACGTGGATGTAAACTGTAGTGCATTGTCATTAGTTTCCTGGTTTTTCGGTCCAAAATGTCCAAATCAGCTTGTGTCCAGTTAACTATACCAGCTATGTATCTTATAACTGGTATTGCCCAGGTGTTTATGGCCTTGATTGTATTTCCACCATTCAATTTAGATTTCAAAATTTTCCTAACTCTGTTGGTGTACTCTCCCCTGACAATAGTTTTTACTTCTCCATGTTTGATGTTATCCAACTGCAAAATGCCTAAGTATTTGTAGGCTTCATATTCGTTGCATTTAATTAGTTGGCCATTGGGCATTTCAATTCCCTCACACGCAGTGATTTTGCCCCTTTTTATGGATACAGTGGCACATTTTTCCATGCCAAACTCCATTGAAATATCGGTGCTGAATACTCGGACTGTGTTTGTCAATGATTGGGTTTCTATTTCTGACTTTCCATAGAGTTTCAAATCATCCATATATAATAAATGCGAAATTTTTTCGGCTTCTTTGGCTGTTTGGTAGCCTAATTTCATTTTTTTTAAGATTACTGATAGTGGGATCATCGCGATGATGAAGAGAAGAGGTGAAAGTGAATCACCCTGGAAAATTCCTCGCTTGATATTGACCATTCCATAGTTCTCATTCCCTACTGCCAACTCAGTTCTCCATTGTTTCATCGCCTTTTCAGTGAAGGATGTAATATTTTTGCTAATGCCAGTTGTTTCTAAGCATTTTATGATCCAACTATGTGGCAATGAGTCGAATGCCTTTTTGTAATCAATCCAGACCATATTCAAGTTCGTTTTTCTGTTCTTACAATTTTCTAATATCATTTTATCAATTAGGAGCTGATCTTTTGTGCCCCTACTCCTTCTTTTGTTGCCTTTCTGCTCTACTGGCAAGATGTTGTTTGTTTCCAAATAATCCATAATGTTATCTGCAATAATGCCTGTGAGTAATTTGAAAGTTGTTGGCAAGCATGTTATTGGTCTGTAGTTTTCAGGTATTGTTCCTTTAGTTGCAACTTTCTGAATCAAGTATGTTTTTTCCAGTTGTCAACCATTCATCAATTTGGCCATTTTGTAAAATCTCATTCAGTTGCCTGGCCAATATTGCATGTAAACTGGTCAGATATTTGAGCCAGAAACCATGTAATTGGTCCTTTCCAGGTGATGTCCAATTCTTTACTTTTTTTACTCGATTTTTGACCATCTCAGTTGTTATTTCTAATACTTGCATTTGTTTGTTGCCAATGCTTTTCTCAAAGTCATGTTTCCTTATTGTAGTCCTTTGCATTTTCCCACAATTCTTTCCAGAATTCAACTGTGGCCTGCTTTTCTGGTTTTTGACTTTTGGTGTCAAAATAATAATAATAATAATAATAATAATAATAATAATAATAATAATAATAATAATAATAATAATAATAAATTTTTCCCAATACAACTCATGCAAAGGGTCATCCACAACTACATTACATTTTCCACACTCATATTTGTGATTCCTTATAACTTCTTTAAACTAAACATTTTTAGTACAAATCAACGCATTGACATAAATATCACTAATGCAGTTTCCTATCTGTTCTATTGACATAATTAACACTTTATGTATTGAGTACAAGTATATCAAGTATAGGTTAAACATCAATTGAATAACATCTAATTCAAATGTATAAGCTTTACATTTATTATATAATCACAGGCAAACATTGCACTTATGCCTAAGTCCTCTACCCACGCAAATTATACGACAGATAAAACTATCTTAGCTGGCTGTTGTAAATATTACTCTGCTAATTCAACAAGAAATGCTACTGCATGAATTCTTAATGCAGAACACAACTAAAAGTGATTTTAGCAATTTTCTTTCCAAGTTAATTCAAAATGTATATCCAAATGTTCCTCTTATTTTTTCCCCAAGCACTAGGGAGGATATTCAAAACCAGACACTTTTGCTGTGTGTGTGTGTGTGTGTGTGTGTGTGTGTGTGTGTGTTTGCTTGCTTGCTTCTGGTCTCCAGAGTCAGAAGGGCCGGTTGGGACCCCCAGAGGTCATCTAGTCCCACCCCAGGCAGCGCCTCCCCGTCCCACATTCCCCAGCCCCACCCCCTCTGGGAAGGCTCCGGTGGAGAGGGGAATGCAGAGCCCCTGCAGAGAGCCCCTGCTGCTCTCCCTCACCCTTCACCCTTACTCCCTCCCTCTCTTTGCAGGCCGAGCGGCCGCAGCGTTACTGAGATGATGATCATGGATGTGCTGTCACCCCAGGGAGGGGAGGTCTGGCCGCCATCAAAGGGCTTCCGCTGAGGCACCCCATGCAGGCAAAATAGCGAGCGAGCGAAGGAGGATCAGGCAGGGCACCGAGGCCCCTTCGCCTCCCACTTTGTCTTGATGAGGTCGCTGCAACTTCTGGGCGCAGACGGACGGAGGTAGCCAGAATGGCCTGAGCGGGCAAGCAATGGAGGATCAGGCAGCTCTCTCGCTCGCTCGCCCCCCCCCCCGGGCTTCCCCACCACTCTGGCTACCTCCGTCCGTCTGCGCCCGCAGCTGCAGCGACCTCATCAAGACAAAGTGGGAGCAAAGGGAGGCGAAATGGCCTCCCTTTGATCACTCGCTCCCCCCGCCTGTCCGCACTATGCTAGCCCTGCTCTCACTGATTGGCTGGCTCACCAATCGTCCCGCCGACTTCTAAGAGCCCTATTTATAGAAAGCCAAGCAGAAAAAAAGGTAACTAGGTTTAGATAGGGCTCTTAGAGGCGGGCGGGGCGATTGGTGAGCCAGCCAATCAGTGAGTGGGCAGGGCTAGCATAGTGCAGATGGGCGGGGGAAGCGAGCGATCAATCAGCTTCTGGATGGGTGGGATGAGTGAGCAAACTTGTTCTGAATAGCTCGCTAGAGGAGGCCACCTCCAGCAATCCTTTGCCGCCCCCCTTGCCTCTTACCACCCCCTGCCGCCCCCCTGGCCTCTTACCACCCCCCTAACGAGGGGAGGAAAGGCAGGAAGGCAGCCGCTGCAGAGTCGAGTAGGGGGTGTGGCGCGGCGGCAGCCTGCCAATGGGATGGCGTAGAAGCTGCTCCGATGCAAATGACCGTGATGCAAATGAGGCGAACTGGTGGGGAAAGCGCTTTCTTCCCAACTTCCGCACTCAGGCCAAGAGCTACAGGGGACGTGAATAGAAGAGGGAGAGGCGGGGCTTGGCTGAAAAAGGGGACCCCCACTTTCAGATTCCATGAAGCCACTGAAGAACTTTTCCGATTCGAGTGCACATGCGGCCTGATGCAGGTGGGGAGCAAGGGATGCCGGGAGTCGAAGTCCGGGAGGGTCCTCTGCAGAAGGGAGGCCTGAGGCAAGGTGGGTCGGGAGGCCTGGGAGGGCAGCCAGGCAAGGGAAAGCTGAAGGGGCCACGCAGTTTTACGTCCTTTTAATGTTCTCCTCATTTTGTACTAAAGACCTGAGCTAATCTGATGCTGGAGCCCAGTGAGGCTCTGGAGGTGTTTTTAGACCTATGGAGGAAGTTCCCTTCTCAGCTGACACAATAAGAACAAGCCAGCTGGAAGGGACCTTAGAGGTCTTCTAGCCCAACCCTCTGCTCAAGCAGGAGATCTGATCCCAAAGGTGCTTTTTCAGGAGGCAACTGGATTTTCTTTGCTTTCACTTCTCACCCAAGAAATGTCTTCCATTAATAGAACAGAAGAGAAGGGAATCCGTTCAGAGCATCTGAGCTGGGCTCCACGTTACCCCTGCCCCCTCCTCCTCTGCTGTGCTTTTGAGGAGCCATGAGGCCATGGGAGCCAGTAGGAAGGCAGCGGAGGGGGCGGGAGCAGGGAGGAAAAGGCCTCATGGCTTCTCAAAAGCACGGTGGAGGAGGAGAAGGCAGAAGGGGTAATGCGGTACCCAGCTCAGGTGCTCCGAGTGGAGGGGGACGCGCCGCCGCTGCTGCCACGGGCCGGGGCGCCAGCGGGAGCTTTGGCTTCACCTCAGCCGCAGCGCCGGGCAGCAAATGTGGTGGTGCTGTTGGAGGAGGAGGAGGAAGAGGAGGCAGCTGCTATTCTGGTGGCGGCAGGGACTCGTCGGCATCTTCAGCAGCAGCCCTGCCCCCTGTGAAAAAAACCGAAGATGGAGCAGATCCACGCAGATGACGTCGCCGAAACATGACTGGAGATGGAATTCTGGGAGCTGAACTCCACATGTCTTCAAGCTGTCAGGTTTGAAGACCCCTGGGTTTTTTTTTCTAAAGGGTTAGTGGAGCCAGGATCTTGCAACTTGACAGCTTTAAGACTTACATGCTTCAATGCCAGAGTTTCTGACCCAACATTTTGGTTGCTAAGCAGGAGCGTTGTTAAGTGATACTATATAACACTTTAATTAAGCGGGTACCTTGAATAAACATAACTTTGAGTTTCAAATAATACAGATTTCGTTGTTGTCTTAGATGACACCTGTGAAAAAAATTCAGGTGATGCTCAGGCATGAAACTGTGCCGCTCAAACACTATACTTTTCTTCTCACACTGAAAAAAAATTGGAGGGAACATTGGGCGCCAGCTGTTTTCATGCAATTAATAAATGAAGTTTTACATGAACACCTGTACAAGGGCATAATGGTCTACCTCGATGACATCCTTATCTACACAGAAACATGTGATGGAACACGTGACGTTAGTACGATCAGTACTCAAGAAACTCCAGGCTGCAGAACTTTATGCCAAATTGTCTAAATGTGAATTTCATCAAGAAAAAATTGACTACTTGGGTTACCGCATCTCCCACAATGGCATTGAGATGGACCCAGCGAAAGTCCAAGCTGTAACTGAGTGGGCACCTCCTGGCACCCGCAAACAGTTACAAAGTTTTTTGGGATTTGCAAATTTCTTTCGTCAATTTATCCCCTTGTTCGCCAGCATTGCTCTGCCCATTACAAATCTCCTAAAGTCAAAAGGGGAGGCCAAGCCCAGACCGGGTAAGGCCTTGAATTGGACTATGGAATGTCAAGCCGCTTTCGAGAAATTAAAGCGGCTTTTTGCAGCTGAACCCGTATTGAAACACCGAGATATGGAGGCACCATTTATCGTTTAAGCTGATGCCAGTGATGTGGCAGTGGGGGCAGTGTTACTTCAAACAAACGCTGATGGGAAATTGCAGCCATGCGCTTACACCTCTCAAAAACTGACAGAGACGGAGAGACGATGGGTTATATGGGAAAAGGAAGATTTTGCGGTCAGATGGGCTATAATGACCTGATGACATTTCCTAGAAGGGGCAAAAACCCCTTTTGAAGTATGGACTGATCATAAAAATTTGGAAGCGTTGAAGACCCCTCGTAAACTATCTCCTAAACAAATGCGTTGGGCGCAAAATTTCAACCGGTTCAATTTCACCCTCAAGTACATTCCGGGGGGGGGGGGGGGAGAACTTCATGGCTGATGCTTTGTCTAGACTTCCCCAATACAACAGTTCTAAGCTGAGCGTAGTTCACCCAGTCATCCCAGCGAAAAGTCTAGTTGCCCCAGTGAGTACTAGAAGCCAAAGCAATTCGAATTTGGAGGTCATGACAGACCTCATATGCAAACTCAAGGAAGGACTTGAATCTGATGACTGGTACAAGGAACACTCAAATGAATGTACTATGAAACAGTCTTCCCTGCGCATGCCCAAGATGGTATCCTGTCACGTTTGAAGAGAGCTTTGGGGAGATGATTGTCCTTCTTGGGGCTTGCAGGTGGTACCCTATCCCATTGTTGCTTCCAGGTCCAGCTATGAGAACTTCCTGGGACCTCAGGGATACCCTTGAGCCTTGTAGCCAGAATGTTTTGAGTGAAATGGGGCGGTTGGCGGTGAAAGGAGAATGGAGAGCATCGGCGGCTGCCGCTCCCCACGCCGTGGTGTTACCCCGGTTGCTCCCCCCCTCCACCTTACTTATGGACATGATAGATTGGATCAGCGGGGAGTGGCTGAGGCAGCTGGCATGGATATTGATGTCAGCGGAAGATGGCTTCGGTAGTTGGCGTGGGCGCGGTTGAAGTGGGAGGGTCCATTGTGGCCCCCTCCGGTATCACCGCCGTTGCCTGGGCCACCGTACTGTGCCATTTGGCCATTTGGCCCCTCCTCCTTATACTGTGACAGAACTTTACTCCCTCCGGGAACTCCCCCTTTCCCGGGGATGGCCTTCTTGCCTATCAAGGCGCTTCCTTAATGACGGATCTTGGGATCCCGAGAGGTGGCATGCGAAGAAGAGATTTCTTAGCGTTTTTTTACAAGGGTTTTTAAATCAAATTTTAAGGGGGGAGGGGGGTTTGATTCGGATGGCTCAGACAGGCTTGGGGGGGGGAGTCTGCCAGGGCACAGGCCAGAGCTAACTAATGGGCGCGGGTTGGGAGTGCTGGGAAGGGTTGGGATTCCGGGGGAGACAATAAGCCATTCCATTGGGGAGGGGGGGTACCATCTCTACTGTTTGTCAATTTCAATTTCAATTCAATTTATTTGATTTGTTAGCCGCTCCCTCTCCACAAGGGACTCGGGGCAGCGTACAATAAAAAAGCACATATATATATACATATACACATACACGAAGGAGGTAACAATCATTAAATACATAAAATAATAATAATAAAATTAGCAATTAAAATACCCCAGTTTAAAATTATGGATTTAAAAAGACTGTCAGGAGGAATAAGATGGAACTATGGTTGAGCCAGGCCGGATAATTGAAAAAGGTGGGTCTTGAGTTTTGAACGGAAGGAGCGGAGATCGGAGGTAATCCTAATGTCGAGGGGGAGGTCATTCCAAAGGGCTGGGCCCATCACAGAGAAGGCCCTACTCCTGGGTGTCGCCCTCTGACACTGTTTAGTGGACGGCACCCGGAGAAGTCCCTCTCTGTGCGAGCGGATTGGTCGTAGGGATGCATGGGGCAGGATGCGATCCCGCAGGTAGCTAGGTCCTGTGCCATGGAGCGCTTTGAAGATGGTAATCAAAACCTTGAAACGCACCCGATAGACCACAGGAAGCAAATGCAGCTCGCGCAGGAGAGGTGTTACATGGGAGTATCTAGTACTCCCCATAATCACCCGCGCGGCCGCATTCTGGAAGAACTGTAGTCTTCGAGTGCATCTCAAGGGAAGCCCCATGTAGAGAGCATTGCAGTAGTCTAGGCTAGACGTCACCAGCGCATGGGTGACTGTGCGTAAGGCATCCCGGTCCAATAGGGGGCGCAATTGGCGCACCAGGCGGACCTGGTGGAACGCCCCCCTTGCCACGGCTGTTACATGGTCATCCATGGACAGCCGGGCATCCAGGAGGATGCCCAAATTGCGCGCCCGCTCCATGGGGGCCAGTTGCTCGCCCCCGATAGCCAGAGATGGAAGCAACTGGTTGAACCAGGGGGGCTTCAGCTGGTCCAGAATGCGGCCGTGCGGGTTATCATGGGGGTACCTAGGTGCTCCCATGTTACACCCCTTTTAGGCGGCCTGCACTGGTTGCCGGTTGTTTTCCGGGTGCGATTCAAGGTACTAATTCTGACCTTTAAAGCGCTCCATGGCTTAGGCCCAGGGTACCTGCGAGACCACCTACTGCCACCAGTAGCCTCCCACCGTCCAGTGCAATCCCACAGAGTTGGCCTCCTCAGGGTGCCGTCGGCCAGACAGTGTCGGCTAGCGACCCCCAGGGGGAGAGCCTTCTCTGTGGGAGCGCCTTCTCTCTGGAATAAGCTGCCCCCGGAGCTCCGCATAATCCCCGACCTCCGGTCCTTCCGAAGCGCCGTAAAAAGTTGGCTTTTCCAGCCGGCCTGGCCTGTTAATTTTATCTAATTTTTAAAATGTTAGCGTTATATTAATTCAGTTTCTTTCTTGGATTGTTTCTAATTTTCTTTTAAGTTTTGTAATATGGGTTTTTTAATGCTGTATGCTGCCCTGAGTCCTTTGGGAGAAGGGCTGCATATAAATCCAATAAAATAAACAAAACAAACATGAAAGATGGACTGGTTTGGGTAGGAGCTAAATTGTATGTTCCTACTAGCCTGAAAGCTATTGTTCTTCAACGAGCCCACGATTCGAGAATGGCAGGCCACTTTGGTTTTGTAAAGACTCTACATCTGGTTAAGAGGCAACTTTGGTGGCCTTCATTGAAAAAAGACATTGAGTCCTACATAGCCAGTTGTCCCATTTGTGCTGCCGCAAAGCGCCCACCAGGGCCTTCTCCAAGGTGTGGCCCGCCCTGAGGCCCCATGGAAGGAGATATTGATGGACTTCATTGTCGAATTGCCAGAGAGTCTAAGAAATACCGTGATTTGGGTTATCACCGACCTGTTTTCCAAGCAAGTTCATTTTGTACCCTGTTCCAAAACCCCATCAGCTAAGTTGTTTATTTCACATGCATACTGCTTGCATGGAGTACCTGAATGCATAATTTCGGATAGGGAGGTCCAGTCCACCTCCCTCTTCTGGAAGGAGTTTCTGAAGTTAATTGGCTCCGCCCAGGGGCTAAGCTCCGCCCACCATCCTCAGACTCACGGGGCTTGTGAACAGACTAATTCCGTTTTGGAACAGTACCTCCGGTGTTTCATTAATTATCAGCAAGATAACTGGGCTGAACTGTTGCCACATGCTGAGGTGGCATACAACAACTCTGTGCACAGCAGTACTGGCTTGACCCCTTTTAGAGTTGTCTTTGGACAGAACTTTGTACCGATTCCTGAACTGCCTCGAGAGAAACCGCAAATTTTGTCCCTCTCCGAGTGGAGTGACCAGCTTCTCCAAGTTTGGCCCATAACCTGCAGAGCGTTGGAGGCTGCTCACCGGGCGCACAAGAAACAGGCTGACAAGAAGAGGGTGAAGCAAAGGGAGTACAAAGTAGGAGATCGAGTGTTTTTGTCCACCAAGTTCCTACAAACCACCTGGAAATCAAAGAAACTGGGGCCAAAGTATGTCGGTCCTTTCCCTATTGTGAAAATCATTAATCCTGTTTCTGTACGATTGGAGTTACCAAAGCATCTTAAGCGGATTTATCCTGTGTTTCATGTAAACCTGTTGAAGCCAGAGCACCCTTCTTCTTTTCGTGCGCCCCTTCCTGCACGCCCTGCCCCTCTTCTTATTGAGGGAGAGCAACATTTTGAGCTGAAAGAAATCTTGGGCTCCAGGAAGCCTAGCAATCGAATTCAATATCTAGTATCCTGGAAGCATTTCCACCCCCTCCCAGGCTGAGTGGGTTGATAAATCTCATGTTAGAGCTCCTAGACTCTTACAGAAGTTCTATGCTAAGTACCCTGATAAGCCTTGATCCTAATTGGAATGTACATTTCTTATTGTTTTATTTTATATTGTTTTATTTTCTTGCAGGAATGACTTCTTTTCCTGAAGGAGGGCCGGATGTCAGCCTCTGTTTCGTTAATTGCTTTCGGCTGCCATTGAAATGGGGAGCGGGGGGGCTGGTATTTGGGAAGGGAAGTTTTAAGTACAGGAGAGATTGCGTAAAGGGAGTTTTGGTCTCACCATCCACTGCGCATGCTGGAGATAGTGATTGGGGTGGCCAAGGCCAACCGTCCTGCATACCAACCTGATGAGGCTCCTTGAAGATGGAACTCACATGACTCCTAAGGGATTTGCAGATTGGACACTGGGATGAGGGTTACCGGGGGGAGGGGGTTTGGTCACATATTGATATGTATGATTTCGCACGCTTTTGCCTCAGACCTTGCTTTGCTTAGCTGCTATCTTTTCATAACCAGTAAAAGTACTCTTAATTCTGCAAAATGGAGTTAAGTGGTTTCTTTCTTGGTTGCTGAGGGAGGCCGGCTTGACAATGATTCTGTTTGTTTCTTAGTATGCTTTGATTGCTTATTAGCAACTCACAACTATCACTAAGTGTTGTATCTTGATGAATGCCTTTTATTTTTCTTCAGGTACACCATGAGAGGTGATGCACCAAAGACAAACTCCTTGTGTGTCCAATCACACTTGGCCAATAAAGAATTCCCTTCTGTTCTGTTCTATTAACGGAGGACATTTCTTGGGTGAGAAGTGAAAGCAAAGAAAATCCAGTTGCCTCCTGAAAAAGCACCTTTGGGATCAGATCTCCTGCTTGAGCAGAGGGTTGGGCTAGAAGACCTCTAAGGTCCCTTCCAGCTGGCTTGTTCTTATTGTGTCAGCTGAGAAGGGAACTTTCTCCATCGGTCTAAGCCTCACTGGGCTCCAGCATCAGATTAGCTCAGGTCTTTAGTGCAAACAGAGGACATTGAAAGGGCAGAAACCTCCGTGCCCCTTCGGCTTTCGCTCACCTGGCTGCCCCCCCAGACCTACCCAACCCACCTTGCCTGGGGGGATCCCAGATGGGGGCAAGGCTGAAGCCCCAGGAGGGCCTCTCGGCATCCCCCTGCCTGAATGCAGGGGCGGAGGGAGAAGACCAGAGCCAAATCCCGCCGCTCCCTCCCCTTTGCCCAGTTTAGCGAAATTAAAGAGGGTGGGGGGCGATGGGGGTGAATGGGGGATTCCCAAAGTGGGTGCAATGGACGGGAACGGACGGAGGTTCCCATCGCCAGACTCCTGGCAGTTTGCAAATGTTAAAACACCTTTCTATTATTGTGGGGCGCCTACATTTGGGAGGGCCAAATCATTAAGAGAAGAAGATAAAAGTGGTTTTAGAATACTGGTTCCCCCCACCCCCATTTTGTAGTTCAGGAACTTCTGTGTAGTTTATCTCCTTGCCTTATTTTCCTTTTGTGGAATGCTCTTCGTGGTACCTGGGCGTAATCATAATTTAGTCCACCTTCCTGGGTGCTTACCTGGGCCATCCTCACTTCTCATTCTGGAGCCTTGGACTCAATTGCAATTGTGTTCTGAATCATTGGGCTTCCACAGAAGGAAACAATTTACCTGTCAGAAACCACTAAGCCAGGATGTTGAATGCAAGAATAGCTCCCTTACAAGAAAAGCCACAAAACCACATAGCTAGAACACGAAACTAGAAGCTTTACAAAATACCTGTGACCTAGGGGAGGCAACAGGTGGCCTGAGATGTAGCTATTTAGCATAACAAGTGTTAAAAGGTTTGGGGGAGGGACTGTAACTCAGGTAACCAATAAATACTTACTGGCATTATTGGCAGGGAAAGGGTGTGTGTGTGTGACTCATACGTCCTTCCAAACGTGATCTCCCGAATCCCAATAGAGGAGGATGCTCGAAGAGAGCAGCTGCTTTGGCCCTCAGCTTCCCTATGGAGTGGAAGCCACGGAGTCCTGTCCACCAAGTGGCAGCCATTTTGGAGTGGCCAAAAATCATTGCAGGTGCTCTCAGAATGGTGCCCACTTACGGGACAGCAGCATAAATCCTCTTTTCACCAAGGCCATGCATTGCAGCCGGTCTTTCCTGAAGAGATCTACTGAAAAGATTTGCTCTAGGAGTTAAAGGACAGGGCCGGAAAGCGCTTACAGATTGTTGAGGCCAATATGCAAACTCTTGTAAACCGCTTAGAGAAGGCTGTAAAGCGGTATATAAGTTTAACGGCAATTGTTACTAAGACAAAAGTTATTACCCGTGTATTTTTTAAAGCACATCCACGTTGTTGAAATCAATGATTGAGTAAATTTTCTATTAGTGCATGACAATAAATACAACATTACTGCCATTACTGAAACCTGGTGGGATGAAATCCAGAAGCATTTAAAATGTTCATAACAGACGCAATAGAAGAAGAGGTGAAGTTGCACATCAACCGCTAACCCTTTTTAGAATTGAAAAAAAAATCCCTCATTAAATGCTCTTGGGTGATTATGAAAGGAAAACGGAATGTGGTTACCATAGGTGTAAACTCCGGATTATCCAATCAGAGGAACAAGAAGAACCTTTTGCTAATCTTTTAGCTGATTAACAGGAAGCATAGAAATAGGGGACTTTAACCTTTCTGACAACTGGGAAACACGGAATCACTGCACCTGGTGGGAGGTCGAAGAGGTGAGAGGAGAATATGAAGCTTCCTTAGCCTTAAGAGAGTCCCTTGTAGCGGTTTCTGCTGGAAGACAAGGGGACCATTCAGGGGATCCAACTGAGAAGAGTGTCAGATGTCTGAAGATGGTCTTACATGGTACGGGCTTTTGGAAAACCCATATAGAGCGTATCAAATAATGACAGGGAGAAGCTCCTTCACACCGACAACAGTGTCCTTCGGGAGAGGGCGCGGCTTAGAAATAAATATTCTATCTATCTATCTATGAAGGCCAAATTAGCCCAAAATTCAGCCACAGCACACTTGTTCCAGTTAAGCACCAAGTGGGATGTCCACTTAAAAACAATTTATTAGAGTATTGGAGCAAACAGATTTCATCAGACACGTGGAGAGTAACATCCCATAATATTAAGCGCAAGCACTGGAATGAGCATTGCATTAAAAACAGAACATTCACATGAGAAATGGCATCATGAGTCACCTAAGTCTGCTGTGAAAAGGTACAATTGCAGCCAGTTGAAACATCTAGCATGTACAATTGAAAAAGTCCCTTATTAATCAGCCTGGGAAACTCCCTTATTTGGCAACGATTTATTTTTCTTAACGTCTTCTCTACTTAACCCTCTTATTGGAATTACAATTATCATGGATATCATTATTCTGTTCCTTTATAAGGACACAGAAAGTTTGTGCACTTGGGACAAATTCCTAGTGTGTCTATTCACAATTGGCCAAATTCAATAGATAATTCAATTCAATTCCCAAGATACACTCTGTGACTTCTCACACGCCCTTGTGAATTGTTTGGTGTTGATGGAGGCCTGTGTGGATCCTGTGATGTCTATAAAGCTTGCTCCTCTGACTGAAGCTCTTTCCACACTCCAGACATTTATGAGGTTTTTCTCATGTGTGGATCTTTTGATGTTTATAAAGGCTGCTCCTCCAACTGAAGCTCTTTCCACACTCCAGGCATTTATGAGGTTTTTCTCCTGTGTGGATCCTTTGATGTTTATAAAGGCTGCTCCTCTGACTGAAGCTCTTTCCACACTCCAGGCATTTATGAGGTTTTTCTCCTGTGTGGATCCTTTGATGTCTATAAAGGTTTCTGCTCTGACTGAAGCTCTTTCCACACTCCAGACATTTATGAGGTTTTTCTCATGTGTGGATCTTTTGATGTTTATAAAGGCTGCTCCTCCAACTGAAGCTCTTTCCACACTCCAGGCATTTATGAGGTTTTTCTCCTGTGTGGATCCTTTGATGTTTATAAAGGCTGCTCCTCTGACTGAAGCTCTTTCCACACTCCAGGCATTTATGAGGTTTTTCTCCTGTGTGGATCCTTTGATGTCTATAAAGGTTTCTGCTCTGACTGAAGCTCTTTCCACACTCCAGACATTTATGAGGTTTTTCTCCTGTGTGGATCCTTTGATGTCTATAAAGGTTTCTGCTCTGACTGAAGCTCTTTCCACACTCCAGACATTTATGAGGTTTTTCTCCTGTGTGGATCCTTTGATGTTTATAAAGGCTGCTCCTCCAACTGAAGCTCTTTCCACACTCCAGACATTTATAAGGTTTTTCTCCTGTGTGGATCCTTTGATGTCTATAAAGGTTTCTCCTCTGACTGAAGCTGTTTCCACACTCCAGACATTTATGAGGTTTTTCTCCTGTGTGGATCCTTTGATGTGCATAAAGGCTGCTCCTCTCACTGAAGCTCTTTCCACACTCCAGACATTTATAAGGCTTTTCTCCTGTGTGGATCCTTTGATGTCTATAAAGGTCGCTCCTCTGACAGAAGACCTTTCCACACTCCAGACATTTATGAGGTTTTTCTCCTGTGTGGATCCTTTGATGTGCATAAAGGCTGCTCCTTTGACTGAAGCTCTTTCCACACTCCAGACATTTATGAGGTTTTTCTCCTTTGTGGATTCTTTGATGTGCATCAAGGTTGCTCCTCTCACTGAAGCTCTTTCCACACTCTAGACATTTATGAGGTTTTTCTCCTTTGTGGATTCTTTGATGTGCATCAAGGTTGCTTCCCTGACTGAAGCTCTTTCCACACTCCAGACATTTATAAGGTTTTTCTCCTGTGTGGATCCTTTGATGTTTATAAAGGTCGCTCCTCCGACAGAAGCTCTTTCCACACTCCAGACATTTATGAGGTTTTTCTCCTGTGTGGATCCTTTGATGTGCATAAAGGTCACTCCGCCGACAGAAGCTCTTTCCACACTCCAGACATTTATGAGGTTTTTCTCCTGTGTGGATCCTTTGATGTCTATAAAGGCTGCTCCTCTCACTGAAGCTCTTTCCACACTCCAGGCATTTATAAGGTTTTTCTCCTGTGTGGATCCTTTGATGTATATAAAGGCTGCTCCTCTGACTGAAGCTCTTTCCACACTCCAGACATTTATGAGGTTTTTCTCCTGTGTGGATCCTTTGATGTGCATCAAGGTTGCTCCTCCGACTGAAGCTCTTTCCACACTCCAGGCATTTATGAGGTTTTTCTCCTGTGTGGATCTTTTGATGTGCATAAAGGACGCTCCTCCGACTGAAGCTGTTTCCACCCTCCAGACATTTATGAGGTTTTTCTCCTGTGTGGATCCTTTGATGTTTATAAAGGTTGCTCCTCTGACTGAAGCTGTTTCCACACTCCAGACATTTATGAGGTTTTTCTCCTGTGTGGATCTTTTGATGTGCATAAAGGCTGCTCCTCTGACTGAAGCTCTTTCCACACTCCAGGCATTTATGAGGTTTTTCTCCTGTGTGGATCCTTTGATGTTTATAAAGGCTGCTCCTCTGACTGAAGCTCTTTCCACACTCCAGGCATTTATGAGGTTTTTCTCCTGTGTGGATCCTTTGATGTCTATAAAGGTTGCTCCTCTGACTGAAGCTCTTTCCACACTCTAGGCATTTATGAGGTTTTTCTCCTGTGTGGATCCTTTGATGTGCATAAAGGGTGCTCCTCTGACTGAAGCTCTTTCCACACTCCAGGCATTTATGAGGTTTTTCTCCTGTGTGGATCCTTTGATGTTTATAAAGGATGCTTCTCCAACCGAAGCTCTTTCCACACTCCAGGCATTTATGAGGTTTTTCTCCTGTGTGGATCCTTTGATGTGCATAAAGGCTGCTCCTCTCACTGAAGCTCTTTCCACACTCCAGGCATTTATGAGGTTTTTCTCCTGTGTGTATCCTTTGATGTGCATAAAGTTTGCTCCTCAGACTGAAGCTCTTTCCACACTCCAGGCATTTGTGAGGTTTTTCTCCTGTGTGGATCCTTTGATGTGCATAAAGTTTGCTCCTCTCACTGAAGCTCTTTCCACACTCCAGGCATTTATGAGGTTTTTCTCCTGAATGGACCTTTAGATGCTTTCGAAGATACTCATTTCTCCTGAAGAATTTTTCACATTCCGGGCACTGATATTTCTCTTCTTCCTCCTGGATCCTTTGGGGATTCCGGGGTCTTCCGAAGGACCCTCCGCCCTCCAGGCCTGTCTCAGCGCCTCCGTCGGTTTCCTCCTCCCCGCATCGCCCTCCAGGCAGCCGCCTTTCCCGGGGTCCCCCTGGGTTCATCCCTCCTGCAGCTCCGGAGCCTCCCAGCCTTTCCACGCCGTCAACGGGGGCTGCTCCGCTGGGCTCGCTCTCCTCCTCTGGAGCGGCGCTTCCTTCCTTCCCTCCCCCGCCGGGCTTCTCCGTCCTCCTGCAGGGGAGAAAGAGAGGCGGGTCACGGCTGCGTCCCCCTCACCGCAGGAGAGGCCCAGGCCCAGGCCTCCCCTCACGAGGACCCGAAGGAGACCCTCCCAGGGTGCCGCTCCATCCCAGCAGCCTCTACTTACTTCCGGGTTTTCCCTCTCCGAATGGAACCGCTCCTTCCGCCAGCTCTCTGATCCCGAAAGTGAAGGCGCTCGATTTCCCAGCCCCGCCTTCCAGCGAAGCCCCGCCTTTTCCTCTCCAGGCCCCGCCTCCTCGACGTCCCCTCCCAGAGGAGAGAAAGGGATCCGCTAGAACGGCGGTTCTCAACCTTCCTCACGCAGTTCAACACGGCTCCTCATGTGGCGGTGACCCCCCCCCCAACCGTATAATTGGGCCCCAGCCTTCCCTTCGTCGCCACGTTCCTTTCTTTTATTTCATTTTCACCGCTTGGTTTTTCGCCTCAGAAACGGTACCTCTCGACTTCCGTAGCCCCGCCCATCCACCTCCGCCGCTGGGAGGGAGCTGCTTTCCCGGCGTCCTCTGCGCTGCGCGCGCCTCCCTCCAACCCGGCTCCTCCTTCCCCCCCACCCCACGCACAGAGACGCACGCGCACGCGCACACGGAGGGGCGTTCGGACTTGGGGCGTCTTGGGCGAGCGGAGCTGCGGGAGCCCCTCCCCTTCGGCCCCCCCAGCCGCTCCTTCCCTTCGGGCGGCTCCTTTGGCCGCGGGAGGCTCCTGGCAGGGGCGGCGGGCGGCTGAGCTTTGCCCGGGCCCGTCCCCTCCCTTTCCCGGCTTCTCCGCCGCCTTCCCTGCCCGGGTCTTGGAGCCCATCGGGGCTGGGGGCCTCTGCAGGCTCTCCGGACTCCGGGGGTCCCGGGCGACCCCTGTGCAAAGGCCCCGCCACCCCCAGGAGGAGAAGCGCTGCTCTGCTGGCAGCCAAAGCGCCGGAGGGATCCCCAGAAGGGAGGGAGCTCAGCCAGAGGGGATCCCGGGGAGGGGGCCGTTGGGGGACAAGGGAGCCCAGGAGGGACCTGGGGATCCACTGGAACTCAGGGGATCTTCAGGGGGGATCGAGAACCAGCTGGGAAGAAGCTTGGAGCTTGAGCAGGGGGGTGGACTAGAAGACTTCCAAAGTCCCTTCCAGCCCTACAATTCTGATTCCAACTCACTGGTTGAAGAATTTCTTGTGATTGAGCTTCTTCTCCATGTGTGAAACACTGTGGAGGAAGCAACAACTTTCACACAGGCAACCCTCAACTTACGACCATTTATGTAACAACTGTTCACTGTTATGGCAGCATTAAAAAAAACCCTTATGACCAATATTGTGCTTTTTTGAATTCTTTCCTTCTTTCTTCCTTCCCTTCTTTTCTATTCTTTTGTCAACCTGTGCTTATTTTAATGCAAAATTCTGTGGGTTTTTTTTCAAGAGACTCCACTGACAATCTCTGCCAAATAGTTTCAGTAGCCTCTCAGGTTGAAGCTGGAGGACTGCCCTTCCCTTTCCTTGGGGCTGCCCTTGAAGATTGCTCCAATGGGCGAGAGATGAGTGTGTATCTGTGTGTCTTGGTGAACTTTAGTCATGTAAGGCCAATTCTAGGCACACTGGGTTGGTTTCCAGGTGGTTTCTGGGTGCAAATGAGGGGGAAGATTCTGATTTGCAGATCTTTATTGCAGAAAGCCCTCCTTTAGGGATCATTTAATGATTGGATTTCTTGGTTTTGCTCTTGAGTTTTCCACAGTCAACAAAGTCACAAACATAATATTTCTTTTCGATCCTCTTTTAGCTTTGCCCCTTTTTCAGATTTCTCCTTTACGCTTTCCAAGAAATTATGGCCAGTGAACGTTATACATTTGTACTTTATTTCTGCACAGCATGTTAAAGAAGAATTATTATTAAAGAACATAGACATAAATATCGCAATGGAGGTTGCCATCAAGGTCATAACTCGGGACGGTCATAAACAGGGTCGGTCACGTGACCAACCAGAACGTTATTGGGATATTTTAAAGGGCTTTTCTGATGGGTCCCCAGCCAAGGGGGCCGTTTTAGACAGAGCCACGCGGGGCCACGTTTCCCAATTTAGAAAGTGTATTTCTGATAAATGAAGCCCCAAAGTAGAAGCGGTTTGACTTTGCTTCTTCCAGGTAGAGTGGAGATCTCTTTGTGGTCTCCTGTCCCTTCCACAGCCAATTGGGCCCATTTTAGTTAGAATCCACTTGGCAGCTGCCACTCAAGGGCCACGCTTGGCATGGAATAACCGTTCCCAGGATCCCCAACCGCCCTTTGTGGAAAACAGGCCACTGCAGCCCCTGAGCATGTACAGAGTTTATTTGCCCCCCCCCCCTGTTCCCACCCCGCTTTCTCCGGCCCCCGTTTGGTGGTAGCCAGACTTTGTCCGGAGCTGGGGGGCCTTGGGGTCTCCTCGGCTGCAGGGTTGGGGGTCCCCGCAGGGGATCCGGTCCAGGGGATCCAGTCCAGAGGACCCACCCAAGCAGAGCAACTGCATGAGCCTCTCCAGCTCCTCCTCCAGGGGGGCCCAGAGCTCCCCACGCGGCTGGTCTCCCCCCTGCTCAGCTCTAAAGTGAGGAGGGGTCCTTCCCCCCCCGCAGGAAAGAAATGGGGAGGGGGGAGGCGCTTCTTCCCAGCTGGTCCTCGATCCCCCCTGAAGATCCCCTGAGTTCCAGTGGATCCCCAGGTCCCTCCTGGGCTCCCTTGTCCCCCAACGGCCCCCTCCCCGGGATCCCCTCTGGCTGAGCTCCCTCCCTTCTGGGGATCCCTCCGGCGCTTTGGCTGCCAGCAGAGCAGCGCTTCTCCTCCTGGGGGTGGCGGGGCCTTTGCACAGGGGTCGCCCGGGACCCCCGGAGTCCTTAGAGCCTGCAGAGGCCCCCAGCCCCGATGGGCTCCAAGTCCCGGGCAGGGAAGGCGGCGGGGAAGCCGGGAAAGGGAGGGGACGGGCCCGGGCAAAGCTCAGCCACCCGCCGCCCCTGCCAGGAGCCTCCCGCGGCCAAAGGAGCCGCCCGAAGGGAAGGAGCGGCTGGGGGGCCCCGGGCGGCCGAAGGGGAGGGGCTCCCGCTGCTCCGCTCGCCCAAGACGCCCCAAGTCCGAACGCCCCTCCGTGTGCGCGTGCGCCTGTGCGCGGGGTCGGGGGGGGGAGGAGGAGCCGGGATGGAGGGAGGCGCGCGCAGCGCAGAGGACGCCGGGAAACAGCTCCCTCCGAGCGGCGGATGTGGATGGGCGGGGCTACGGAAGCCGAGACGTACCGTTTCTGAGGAGAGAAACCAAGCGGTGAAAATGAAATAAAAGAAAGGAACGTGGCGACGAAGGGAAGGCTGGGGCCCAATTATACGGTTGGGGGGGGGGGGTCACCGCCACATGAGGAGCCGTGTTGAACTGCGTGAGGAAGGTTGAGAACCGCCGTTCTAGCGGATCCCTTTCTCTCCTCTGGGAGGGGACGTCGAGGAGGCGACGTCCCCCCAGAGGGACAAACCCAACCCAGGTACTGATGAAAAAGTAATTTAAAAACTATATGGATATTTATTAGAGGTCAACCTACAAGAGGAAGAAGTTAAAGAAACTATAATAGCTTGGGGGGAAATTTTGGACATGGGATTGATTTAGAGAAATGGCAGAAATTGTGGTCTCAAAATTATAAAATGACAATGTCAACTGAATATAGAGGTAATTTGTATAAGATATTTTACAGGTGGCATCTACCCCCAACGAGAATTGCAAGAATGTCCAAGAATAAATTGGAAAAGTGTTGGAAATGTCATCAGACACCGGGCTCAGATTACCACATGTGGTGGAATTGCACTGAAGCCAAAAGATACTGGACTAAAATTCACATGTGGTTGGAGAAAATAATACACAAACACATAGACCTTAAACCAGAGATTTTTTTATTGGGAATCGTACCAGAAACTTACAATACAGACCTGAAATATCGGGTTTTAAATGTTTTAACAGCATCTAGAATCGTATTTGCAAAAAAATGGAAAAATGAAACAATACCAAAACAGGAGGAAGTTGTTCGAAAGATAATGGAGTGTGCTGAAATGAGTAAAT
Organism: Natrix helvetica; assembly: GCF_964273705.1. Lineage (NCBI taxonomy): Eukaryota > Metazoa > Chordata > Lepidosauria > Squamata > Natricidae > Natrix > Natrix helvetica. Next base: position 10,264,569 of record NC_138563.1, read on the forward strand.
TGACATTTGAAATTAGAGAAGAAGAAGATGAGCAACTCTATAAGATACGGGATTTGTTTTATCAGTGGCTTGATAAAAAAACCTGGAAATGAAAAATGTTTTATTTATGTTTCAATTGAAGGAGATAAGTGATAATACAATCATGTTGTTAAATAGATTAATAATGATACAATGAAAGACTGACATATATATGAATTGAATAATTTAGAATGTTTTGTTTTAAAATGAAGGATAAGATAATAATGAATCTATGTATATTTGATAAATGATTGGTGATATTATGCATAACTAAGTAGTGATGTATATTATAAAGATCTTGTTGATAAATAGTTTAATAAGGAAGTAATGAAAGATTGGTACATGTATGAAGTGAGTATTTAGAAAACTCTGTTTAAAAATGAAGGAATAACATTTTTGCTTGAATGTATGATGTACAAGGACAACAAGGAACATAAGAATACTTGATGGATGATTGGCGGGATTATGCATAATTGAAAGTAGTGATGTACAAACATAAACAGTTGGTAAATTCTTCTACACTGTAAAAATAATCAGAATGAGATAAGTGATTACATAAAGGTATATTGTTATTAAATAGACAAGGATGCAAGGGAATTAGGTTCGCTGAAAACAGAAATATTAACTGTAATTGAATATACGATGTACAATGAAAGTGAGGTACTTAGTTATATTAGATGAAAATTTTGTGATTGTATACGTAATTGAAAATATGGAGGCACAAACGCTCGTAACCAAACGACATGCTGTATGTAATGGATGAGAGGTTTTTGTTGTCCTTTATGTTTAAAAAATATTTTTTAAAAGAAAACCTGCACCTCATGTCTGGCGTCCATCATTGGCTTCGACACCAGGCTCAGACCCGAATTGGGGACAACACAAGTGTGTTTTTAAACAGCAACTGCATGGATACATTTTCTTCCTGGATATCTGAATTTGGAATTCATGCCCAAAAGGAGACTTTCTCCAGTTAAAGAGGAGCTAAGGAGGAGAATCTCCTGCTGGTGAATTTCCTCATAGAAATCAATACCTCATTGTTGGAAAAAAGAAACAGGAAATCATGCAACGTTGATATGATCCAAGTTGGATTCTTTCTGGGTCTTTAGCTGCTGGAGCCCTCAACATTAATGAGTGGAGCTTCCCTTGACAGAGGCAGTCTACATACACAAATTTGCCTTTTGGGAGTAATGAGGTTTGAGTGATTGGTCAGGTTGCCTCCTACAGACATTTGCCTGGCGTTGGTGTATGTGTAAAAGGGGGAGCAGGTGGCCTTTGCTAGGATCAGTGGTGGATTCCTACTGGTTCGGCCTGGTTCTGTGGAACTGGTAGTAGCTTGGCAGACTGGGCCGCTGGAACAGTCCCAGAAGGCCGCCTCCACCTCCACCTGCCTCTTTCTCTCTTACTTTTCATTATTGCTTGACCATTTTATTTATTTATTTATTGCGGTTTTTTTATTAACAAACATGTAAAATACACACACACAAAACTTAGACGTACACCAGGACTTCCGGTTCCGGCTGTTAAGAGCGACGGGCGTGTTCCGCTCACCCTGCGCGCTCTTGGTGGGCTCCCCTCGATTGGGGGGGGGGCACAGGGAGCCTCGGAGGGGCACCCTGCCAAAAGGGGCGGCTAGCTGGGGGTCCCCTGCATCGGCGGCAGCCGCGGGGAGCTTCCTGCATTGCCCTAGGCACCAGGAGGCGAAAGGGGGTGCGCGAGGAGCTTCCATGCTTCCGCGCGCTTTCGCGTCGAGGCTGCTGGACGAACTTGACGATCTGAAGGCTACAGCTGCAATGTGGTGAGATGGGAACCCTCCCCGAGTCCCTTATTTGACTTTTAAATGAAGGATTGCCAGCTTTTTAAAGCTCTTCAATCGTTCCTGGGAAGTACGATTGGAGGGAGGGGGATTCCCCTCCCCTTGGAAAAGCGGCTTTGGATTGCTCTCTGCCCTTGGAGCAGGAGAGGGGAGAGCTTTAGAATAAAATCACACTCATAGCAAGCAAGCAGATGAACACCCTGCTGCAATTGTGAAAGAGAAGTGATGATCTGACTTTTTTTTTGAAAACTTTGAAAACTTTTAGTCTGTTGCCTTCTGATCCCGGTGCTGGCAAGGCAAGATGGCACACTTCCGCTGTCTTTATGTACTTTGAAATTTGACTCCACCCATGGAAAGTGCCGTCATTTTGTCTTTGTCTCCGTGACACTCAGAAACATCTCTTGATATACTGTACCCTGGACTTGGAATAATGGATTTTGTTGTCTGGATTTGAACTATAGAAAAGGTCCCTAGTACTGTCTGGACTGCCTCCCTTGCGATCTCTCTTGGCTATCCCCTTCCATAACTGCCATCTCATCATATTGACACAGACTCCTCTGAGTTCTCCTTATTAAAATGGCACCGAAGAGACCGCCACCTGGGAAACCAGGCTTTGCTGGCTCTGCTCCAACATCTTCTACGTCCAGCCCCAGTGGACACTGTTGGGATTCTTGTCAGACAAGAGTGAGCACGGGTTGAGCTGGATGCCCACTGGGATGCCTTCTTTTCATGGGTCTCGCCCCCGGTGTGAGAGGCAGCCTCGAACCGGGCCAAAATCCCTCAGGTTGCCACGGCTAGTGGGGCCCCCTGGGATCGCCGCAACTGGTGACCCCAACGTAATTCGGCTCAGCGTGCCACGGAAAGGACGCCTCGGACCGTCTGTACTTACTCACCTGGGAACGGCCGCGCGCATTTCATCTCAATCGGGAAACTGGGACGATTCGAGACTCTTCAGTAAGTATGGGCGGAAAGTTTTCTCAGGCTCAAGCTCAACACCTTCATGAGCTGAGAGAACTAACCGATTCTTCTCGCTCTTTAGCTGCCTTTAGAGGGCATAAGACCATCTCTCGCATCAAAAACGGAGACTAAAATTGCCTCAAATGGAGGGAAATCTCTCCCTCGTTTGAAAAAAAAAGGAATTAATTGGCCTTCTCTCTTAATCATGGCAAACCCTTACCAATAAACCAAAACAATTGGCTGATTTTAAAAATAACGGGAAAGTCCTGCCTGTGATATCAAAAAAGAATTTGATTTCCCTTCTAAAATACATTTGGCAGATATGATTAAAGTGTGTCAGGACATAGGAACATCTTCTTATAAAACTAATTTGTTAGTAGCTGCTTTATTACAAGGCAGCAAACCTCAAGGAAAGAGTTATTTTAAAAGAGAGTGTAAAATTCCAAGGGGGGTAACATCTCGCCCTCTCTTTCATCAGGGATCAAAACCTTAGTATATCATCGTATGGAATGGCTTTCAAAAATACAAAATGATTTATGTGTCTACGGATTGTAAATTGTCTCGGAAAAAATACAACTCTCGCTTCCCCTTTCCTGACTTCTTATTTATTTATTTCGATTTATCAGTCGCCCCCTCTCCGCAAAGGGACTCGGGGTGACGTACAATTAAATCAAAATACAAGTGTGGCATGGAGGAGGTAACACCAATATTTAACAGTCAAGTTCAAATAAATAACTAAAACAATTAAAACAGTTAAAAAACCCCAAAATTTACGTATAAAATATTAAAATAATTAAAATTGCCAGGGAGGTTAGAAATTTCTAGTTAAGCCAGGCCGGCTAGTTGGAACAGGTGGGTCTTGAGTTTCGTGCGGAAGGAGCGGAGATCGGTCGTTGTCCTGATGTCTGGGGGGAGGTCATTCCAGAGGGCTGGGCCCATCACAGAGAAGGCCCTATTCCTGGGCGCCGCCCTCTGACACTGCCTGGTGGACGGCACCCGGAGGAGTCCCTCTCTGTGAGAGCAAATTGGACGCAGGGATGTATGGGGCAGAATGCGATCCCGCAGATAGCTAGGTCCTGTGCCATGGAGCGCTTTGAAGATGGTAACTAACACCTTGAAGCGCACCCGGTAGACCACAGGGAGCCAGTGCAGCTCGCGCAGGAGAGGTGTTATATGGGAGAACTTCGTTCTCCCCATGATTGCCCGTGCGGCCGCATTCTGGACCAGTTGCAGTCTCCGGGTGCATCTCAAGGGGAGCCCCATGTAGAGAGCGTTACAGTAGTCCAGGCGAGACGTCACCAGCGCGTGAGTGACTGTGCGGAGGGCATACCGGTCCAATAGGGGGCGCAATTGGCGCACCAGGCGAACCTGGTGGAACGCCCCCCTCACCACGGCTGCCACATGGTCATCCATAGACAGTCGGGCGTCGAGGAGGACGCCCAAATTGCGCGCCCGCTCCACGGGGGCCAGTTGCTCGCCCCCAATGGCCAGCGATGGAATGCACTGGTTGAACCGGGGGGCCGGTAGCCACAGCCACTCCATCTTGGAGGGGTTGAGTCTGAGTCTGTTGTCTCCCATCCAGACCCGTACGGCTTCCAAACACCGGGACATCACTTCGACGGCCTCGTTGGGGTGGAAATGTACAGCTGTGTATCATCAGCGTACAGATGGTATCCCACCCCAAAACCACGGATGATCTCGCCCAGCGGCTTCATATATGTGTTGAACAGGAGAGGTGAGAGGACCGACCCCTGCGGCACCCCACAAGTGAGCGGCCTCAGGGTCGACCTCCGCTCCCCTGCCAACAAACATTGCGTCCGGTCAGAGAGGTAGGAGCGGAACCACCGCAACACGGTGCCCCCTATCCCCAACCCCCCCAGATGGCGCAGTAGGATACCATGGTCAATGGTATCAAAAGCCGCTGAGAGATCTAATAGGACCAGGATAGAGGAGCAACCCATATCTCTGGCCCTCCAGAGATCATCCACCAACGCGACCAAGGCCGTCTCCGTGCTATGCCCGGGCCAGAAGCCGGACTGGTGCGGGTCTAGATACTCAGATTCCTCCAGGTGACGTGGGAACTGCTGAGCCACCACACTCTCTACAACCTTCGTTAAAAAAGGAAGGTTGGAGACAGGACGATAATTTGCTAGCTCCATCGGGTCCAGGGAAGGCTTCTTGAGCAAGGGCCTCACAACCGCCTCTTTCAAGGCGGCTGGCAGGAACCCCTCACTCAATGAAGCGTTCACAAGTCCCAATAGCCAGCCTCGTGTGACCTCCCAGGATGCCAGCACAAGCCAGGAGGGACACGGGTCCAATAAACATGTGGTGGCTCGCAGTCGCCCACGCAACCTGTCCAAATCCTCGGTGGCAACAGAGTCAAACTCCTCCCAGCATGGTCTCTCAAGACTCGCCTCGGACGTCCCCCCTGGAACACTGAAGGAGGCCCACTCCCTCCGGATTTGAGCGATTTTATCCTGCAGATATTCCCCAAATTCCTCTGCCCTGCCCTGCAAAGGGGGCTCCCGCTGCCTCTGTGACAAGAGGGAGCGGGTCACCCGAAACAGGGCGGCAGGGCGGTTCTCTGCAGACGCAATAAGAGTGGCACAATATCGACGTTTGGCCGCTCTTAATGCCACAAGGTAAGTCCTTAAGTAGGTTTTTACCTGTGTTCGGTCAAATTCGGAGCGAGAGGATCTCCATCTGCTCTCTGGGCGTCTCTTGTGGCATTTCATCGCCCTTAGCTCCTCGTTGAACCAGGGAGCCAGGGCGGTTCGTTGCCACCGGAGAGGCCGCAAAGGCGCAACCCGGTCTAAGGCCCCGGTGGCCGCACTATTCCATGCAGCCACCAAGTCCTCCATCCGGGAGCGGGTCAGGTCCACAGGAAGTGGCCCAAGCTCCGTCTGGAACCTATCCGGTTCCATCAGGCGCCTGGGGCGGAACCATCTAGGACAATCTGGTTCCGCCTCCCCGCAGCGGGGGGTAGCGCCAGGGAAATCGAGCCCGAGAAATGAGTGATCTGACCATGACAGGGGCGTGATGGCTAGATCCCCTACTCCTAGATCACTCGTCCACTGGTCGGAGACAAAAACAAGATCCAGTGTGTGGCCTCCCTCGTGCGTGGGGCCCTGAATTACTTGAGTCAGATCCATGGAAGCCATGAACTCCCGAACTGCCTCGGATGCTTCTCCCATCGATGGCAGGTTGAAATCCCCCATAACTAAAAGTTTGGGGGTTTCAACCGCCATCTCAGTGATCTGCTCGAGGAGTTCGGGCAGGGCCGCTGATGTATAGCAAGGAGCCAAGTATACAATCAGCAGGCCCAACTGCCTCCTTGGGCCCCATCTCACGCCCAGAGACTCACACCCGGATATCTGCGGCACAGTGAATTCCCTCGGTTCCAGATTCTCCCGTATAATTACCGCTACCCCACCACCCCTGCCCTGGGCCCGTGGCTGATGGAATACACGGTAGCCCGGCGGGCACATTTCCACGAGGGGCAGACCTCCCTCGTGGCCCAACCAGGTCTCCGTTATTCCTGCGAGGTCCGGCTCCCCCTCTGAAATCAGATCGTTAATGAGGGGGGCCTTGTTGACCACGGACCTCGCATTACACAGCATCAGCCTGAGGCCCTGGCTCTGTAGAACCTGACCACCTAGAATGCGGGGGTTGGTACAAACGACCGGGTGTGTCCAACGACCACGGTCTCCCAACCGACTACACGTTCTTCTATTGTCCTTGCATCTGCCCCTCCCTACGACCGTAGGTATCACAGAGCCCTCTATAGGAATGTTATTTTCCCTCCCCTCCCCCGCTCCGCTCACTTCCCTCCTGACCACACCTGTTCGCCTGGCTCTAACCACACTCCTGGCCTGTGTAACAATCCCCCCCACCCTAGAGCCCCCTAAAATATTTAAAAAACATTTGATTAAAAACCCCCTAATTCCCCGCTTCCTCCACCTCTCTGGGTTAATAAACCCGTCATCAAGGTGGGCCCTGGAAAAGGCAGGGGGCCATAACTGCGAGAGGGGGGACTCTCGCAACCGTAGCAAGTCTGACCTCAGGTAAATCGCGATCTTTTAGCTGTAACAGGGCTTAATACATAGTAGGGTATTGTAGTGCTGGTAAAGTTAATAAATCAAGGCTCCCAAATGAAAGAGGGGGAAAAAACGAACGTCCACAGTAGGAGCCAGGAAGCAGTTCATAAAGTTCGTAAAGGCAATAAGGCGGAGATTCCAGTTCAGCGGGGGGGAACATCTTAACAGCGAGGGGCAGGGTAAAGAAGTCGGGGAAATGTCAGGCAAAAACCCTTACCCTCCGCCTCTTGTCCTGCTGGTCTTTTAACGGCCTCCAGCGGCCTCCAGCGACCCCCGGCGCCTCGGCCTCGCTCCTCTCTCCCGCGGCTTTCGCACGGCCCTCGCCGGCCTCCCCTCCGATCTAAACAGCTCACCACAGCCGGGAGAAATGGCGCTCGATGTTTCTTGTGGCCAACTGTAGCCGCCACTGCTCGGGTTGCAGGGTCGGGCGCCGTCACCGCCTGGGTCTCCGCCATTCCCCTGGTCATTTCTCCGCCAAACCGTCGCTCCACCACTCAAGCAGCTGCTCAAACCACTTCTCCGCTGCTTGGGCCTTTGCTTCCAGCTCCATCTCCGGTATGTTCCTCCTCCCTCTCCTTTCCTCCTTCGTCCTTTCTCCTTTCTCCTGGCTGCCTGGTCACCCTGAGGGACCAAATTGATCTTAAAAAGAGCCAGGGGGTTGCTAAATACATTCCCGACCCTCGAGATGGTAAAGAGGGTCGGCAGCACCCCCTACCCCCGTTAAGAAGCCCCCATGATCAAGGGAGCTCAGAGGTAGACTGCCATTCCTCCTAGGAAGCTCCTCCTCCTACTTCTGCCTCTGCATCCTCCCCCGCTGTGCATCCAATTTCCTTTGACTTACCGTATGTGTTGTGTGCTGTTTTTGTTACACCTTCTTTGCATCTATAATGATAGTGTGTAAAATTAATGTGATTCAATTAATTAATTGCTGGCCAGCAAAATGAATGGGCTTTCGCCTTGAAGTTGTGCAACACAGGCAGTCGTTAAGGGCCCTATATCACTTTTGTGATTAAAACTACTGCCTGGGTTTTCGCTGCTTTGGGGGTAAGCTAGTTCATTGAAATAAATTTAATTTATTTATTTATTTTATTTATTTCTTAGATTTTTAGACCGCCCCTCTCCCAAAAAGGGACTGATTTATTGCAAAAGGAATGTAAATACAGATGTGAATGGGTGCGTATGTAGTCAGCATTGGATGCTTGAAATGTGGTTTTGTGCAAGGTTCTGTTGGCTGAAAAAGCAGGGAGTGATGTTTTGCTAAAAGAGGTGTTTTGGATGAATGATGAGAAGCTATTTTTTCTCCCTGTCTTCCCAGGAAAAGGGAGCCTGTCGTTTTAAAAACATTTTTCCCTTTCCTCTCACCCCCCTCTTTTTTCCTGGTGAGAAGGCAGGAGGAGGGGGGGCTGTGTTCTTTTCACCATTTTTTTTCTTTTCTCTCCCTGACGTACCAGTCTGCGAAAGGTGGGGTAAAGGGTGATATCTGATGCCTGCATTTGCAGTTTTACTATCTTGGCTCAGGAATGCAACTTTGCCTTCTGGAAATTTTTGATATTCTCATACCCAATTATATTTCAGAGTATTAAGGTTTAAGGTTTAGGTTTAAGGTTTATTAAATTTATAGACCGCCCCCTCTCCCCGTAGGGACTCGGGGCGGTGTACAGACCGTTCATGTTCAAAACAACAAAACATAAGACATCAGACAAAACAACGCACACATACCGTCTGTGTATAAAACCCAAAACCAATTTAAATAATTAAAAACAATTCTAAAACCAGTTTAAAACCCCAATTTAAAATTTAAAAAGCCATCCAGGAAGGTTAGTAATAGATGTTCCCTGTAAATACAATTACAATTACAATTAGGCCAGGCCGGCTAATCGAAACAGGTGGGTCTTGAGTTTCTCGCGGAAGGAGCGGAGATCCGAGGTGGTTCTAATATCGGGGGGGGGAGGTCGTTCCAGAGGGTTGGGCCCATCACAGAGAAGGCCCTATTCCTAGGCACCGCCCGCCCGCACTGTTTAGCGGAAGGTACCCGGAGGAGACCCTCTCTGTGAGAGTGGATTGGTCGCAGGGATGTATGGGTTAGCATGCGATCCCGCAGATAACTAGGTCCCGAGCCATGGAGCGCTTTGAAGATGACAATCAACACCTTGAAACGCACCCGAAAAGCCACAGGCAGCCAGTGCAGGTCACGCAGGAAAGGTGTTACATGGGAGTACCTAGTACTCCCCATAATAACCCGCGCGGCTGCATTCTGAACCAGCTGGAGCCTTCGGGTGCATCTCAAGGGGAGCCCCATGTAAAGAGCGTTGCAGTAATCAAGACGGGAAGTCACCAGGGCATGAGTGATTGTGCGAAGGGCGTCCCGCTCTAGTAAGGGGCGCAATTGGCACACCAGGCGAACCTGGTGGAACGCCCCCCTAGCCACGGCCGTCACATGATCATCTAGCGACAGCCGGGAATCTAGGAGGACGCCCAAATTGCGTGCCCTATCCACCGGGGGCAGTTGTTCCCCCCCGATGGCCAGAGATGGAACACATTGGCTAAAGTGGGGCACCGGTAGCCACAGCCACTCCGTCTTGGAACGGTTGAGCTTGAGTCTGTTGTCACCCATCCAGACCCGCACGGCTTCCAGACACCGAGACATCACCTCGACGGCTTCGTTGGGGTGATTCGGGGTAGAGATGTACAACTGAGTGTCATCTGCATACAGATGGCACTCAACCCCGAATCTTTGAATGATCTCGCCCAGCGGTTTCATGTATGTGTTGAACAGGAGAGGTGAGAGGACCGACCCCTGTGGCACTCCACACGTGAGCGGCCTCAGGGTCGACCTCTGCTCCCCCACCAACACACATTGCGTCCGACCAGAGAGGAAGGAGGAGAACCACCGCAAAACGGTGCCCCTCACCCCCATCCCCTCCAGTCGACGCAATAGGATACCATGGTCGATGGTATCGAAAGCCGCTGAGAGATCTAACAGGACTAGGATGGAGGAACAACCCCCATCCTTCGCCCTCCAGAGATCATCTACCAACGCGACCAAAGCCGTCTCCGTGCTGTGGCCAGGTCGGAAACCGGACTGGCGCGGGTCTAGATAAGTAATTTCCTCCAGGTGTCGAGGGAAATGTTGCGCCACCACACTCTCAACAACCTTCGCTAAAAAGGGAAGATTGGAGACAGGACGATAATTGGCTAACTCTACTGGGTCCAGGGAAGGCCTCTTAAGTAGGGGCCTCACCACCGCCTCTTTCAAGGCGGTTGGTAGGAACCCCTCCCCCAGCGAGGCGTTCACCAGCCCCAGGAGCCAGTCTCGTGTAACCTCCCAGGCTGCCAGTACAAGCCAGGAGGGACACGGGTCCAATAAACATGTGGTGGCCCGCAGTCGCCCGCGTAGCCTGTCCATATCCTCGGCGGCAACAGAGTCAAACTCCTCCCAGAGTGGTACCTCAAGACTCGCCTCCGGTGTCTCCCCACGATCACTGAGGGGGACCCATTCGCTCCGGATTTGAGCGATTTTGTCCTGCAGATATTCCCCAAATTCCTCTGCCCTCCCCTGCAAATGGGCTTCCCGCGACCTCTGTGAAAGGAGGGAGCGGGTCACCCGAAACAGGGCGGCAGGGCGGTTTTCTGCGGACGCAATAAGGGTGGCGTAATATCAACGTTTAGCCACCCTTAGTGCCACAAGGTAGGTCCGTAAATGGGCTCTTACCTGTGTTCGGTCAGATTCGGCACGAGAGGATCTCCATCTGCTCTCTAGGCCTCTCTTGTGGCGCTTCATCACCCTCAGCTCCTCGGTGAACCAAGGGGCCAGGGTGGTTTGCTGCCACCGGAGAGGCCGCAAGGGCGCCACCCGGTCCAAGGCCCCGGCCACCGCATTGTTCCATGCGGCACCAGGTCCTCCGTCCGGGAGCGGGTCAGGGCTACAGGAAGTGACCCAAGCTCCGTCTGGAACCTATCTGGTTCCATCAGTCGCCTGGGGCGGAACCATCTAAGATCTTCTAGTTCCGCCTCCCCGCGATGGGGGGTGGCGTCAGGGAAGTCCAACCGGAGAAGCGAGTGATCTGACCATGACAGGGGAGTGATAACCTGATCCCCTATTCCCAGATCACTCTTCCATCGACCAGAGATGAAAACAAGGTCCAGCATGTGGCCTCCCTCGTGTGTGGGGCCCTGAATTATTGACTCAAATTACCTTATTTAGATTGTTTGTTTTATTTTTGAAGCTGTTTTTTTTACTCTTTTATGTTTTTATGTTTGCGTGCACTTTGCATACTTAAGAGATGGCACGTTTGTTTGTTTATTTATTTGTTTGTCTGTTGTTTTTTTGTTTGTTTGTTTGTCTGTCGGCAGCGCTGGTTGCTGCACTCTTAGGAATTCTTACAGAGATGACTTAGACATTACAATATGTAGTCAGAGAGAGTGAGTAACATTTTTGTTTGAATACAGCTCAGTTTACAAGGAAATTTAGAAGGACGATCAGATATTGGTGCTGAAAAGGGTTACTTTGTTTATAGATGGGAAGAGAATGTGGTAGCAGGTATTTGGCCTGATTTGGAAGTCAGGATGGAAGTGGGAAAAGGAATGATATGTGCTTTGTTTATTGGAAGGTAATGGATGTTGCAGAGACAGAGGAAGAAAAAAGCATGTTGCTAAGGACAGTAGCAGACGGAGATGTTAGCTTTGGCAGTTGATGAGGTCGTTTTGGGACCAAATCAATGTGCATTTTGTACAGTAACTGGTCATTGGAAGAGAGGATTTCAGATAGTGAGAGGAAGTCAGAGATCTGTTTTTGAGGACGGACCATGAGGATAAATATGTGACGACTTGTGAAATCTGGCAAATGGATGATTCTATACCTTTCCTTTGCCCCATGGAAATATTTGCACATTTCCATAGATATTTATTCAGGATTTATTATGGCATCCCCACAAAGGGGTGAAGCCACCAAACATGTCATAAATCATTGCATTCGGACTTTTGCAACGATGGGACGCCCAAAAGAATTAAAAACAGACAATGGTCCTGCTTACACCAGCACAGCCTTTGCTGCATTCTGTAATCAATGGTCCATTGTCCACAAGTTTGGTTTGCCCTACAATAGCCAGGCCCAAGGCCTCGTAGAAAGGGCTAACCAAACTGTTAGGATTCTAAATACCATACAGAATTAAATCATTGTCCAAGGCAAAACCATATTTAAAAGTCCAATTTATTCTACAGGCATGTTAGCACCTCTATGGAATTCCAACTCTGATTTACATCCTGTGGGTTCACCCAGTTGAAAGTTCATGATCTATCCCCACACCCACAAATCCATCACATGTTCCAATCATCATCTTCCACGCTGGCATGTACACCCATCTTCTTCCGGCCAGGTGTCGAGGTGCGGAGACAAAAGACGACCTTGAGCTTCTAAGAAAATCCATAACAATACATTCCACAATCCTACTCCTTTCTATTCCCCCCTCCCAACTACTTCACTATTGAAACAGCATAGAAAATTATAAGAAAGTGTGGCAGGCCAAAGATCCTAAAAAGAATATAACTACAGGCCTGACACAAACATTGAAAAATGCCCTCCAAAGATATTCGAAAGAGGGGGAAAATACCCCTGGTCTCCCAGCGGTGCAAGACACCTTGAATCGTTGCTTATGGATGACAACCGACTCAAGCTCAACGCTTCCAAGACGGAGTGGCTGTGGGTTCCGGACCCCCGGTTCAACCAGTTAATTCCATCTCTGGCCATTGGGGGCATTCAACTCGCCCCCGTGGAGCGGGCGCGCAATTTGGGCGTCCTCCTGGATGCCAGGCTGTCCATGGATGACCATGTGACAGCCGTGGCCAGGGGGGCGTTCCACCAGGTTCGCCTGGTGCGCCAATTGCGCCCCCTATTGGACCGGGACGCCCTACGCACAGTCACCCATGCGCTGGTGACGTCTCGCCTGGACTACTGCAACGCTCTCTACATGGGGCTTCCCTTGAAATGCACTCGGAGACTGCAGTTGGTCCAGAATGCGGCCGCGCGGGTGATTATGGGGAGTACTAGGTACTCCCATGTGACACCTCTCCTGCGCGAGCTGCACTGGCTTCCTGTGGTCTATCGGGTGCGTTTCAAGGTCTTGATTACGATCTTTAAAGCGCTCCATGGCTCAGGACCTAGTTACCTGCGGGATCGTATTCTGCCCCATACATCCCTGCGACCCATCCGCTCGCACAGAGAGGGACTTCTCCAGGTGCCGTCCACCAGACAGTGCCGAGGGGCGGCGCCTAGGAGCAGAGCCTTCTCTGTGGCGGGCCCAGCCCTGTGGAATGACCTCCCTCCGGATATTAGGACCACCACTGACCTCCGCTCCTTCCGTATAAAGTTCAAGACCCACCTATTCCAAATAGCTGGCCTGGCTCAACCATAACTGCATAATGCTCCTGACGGGTTTTTTAATTCGGTAATTTTATTTAATGGGATTTTAAATTGTGTTTTTTAATTGTCTTCACTTATTAGTCTACCTCCTCCATGCACATGTATATGTCTTTGTTTCTTATGTATGTATGTTGTCTCTATCTGTATTTTATTTGTTTTGATTGTACGCCGCCCCGAGTCCTTCGGGAGAGGGTTGCGGCTAATCAAATAAAATTATTATTATTATTATTATTATTATTATTATTATTATTATTATTATTATTATATGTGTTGAATTTTTTAAACTTAACTGGACAACCACTCGCAACCGCTGCAGAGTGACACTTTTCTTCTCCCCCATCTGCAGGCCTACCCAAGCCACAAGTATACTACCGTGACTTACCTGACCTGACATGGAGAGGGCCTGCTGATCTCCTCACCTGGGGTCGAGGTTACGCAGCCGTCCAACTGCCGGATCGAGTGTTTTGGGTTCCAGCCAGACACACCAGACCGTATTTGGTTAAGCTACATTAAGACGGTTTGGGAAGAATGCTGTGGTTACCTGTTGCCCTTCAGCTACTGAGCATTGCCTTCTACACACCTAACTGTACGCAAAGCAATCCTCACCGGCCCCAAAACTTAACATGGGAAGTATTGGACACACACACAGACATCCTGAACTCCACCTCATCCATAGCGGTGCCGGGATCCTGGTTTCCTGACCTGTACTTTGACTTTGGCGCAATGTTGGACACCACCATTAGCCACAAATGGATCAAGAAAGCACCAAAGGCTTTTGCATTCTTGTCCAAGTCATACCGCGCATATACCTCCACACCGAAGAAGAAGTTTTTAACACCTATTCAGGGTCAGAACTCATAAGACACAAGCGAGAACCTATCTCCACTCTCACAGTAGCTCTTTTGGTGGGACTTGGCCTAACAGGAGCAGGGATTGGAATAGCTTCTTTCGCACATCAGTATACTCAATACCACCACCTCAGGGCAGCCATTGATGAAGACCTAGAGAGAATAGAAACGTCCATCTTTCACTTACAAACACCCTACCCTCCCTCTCAGAAGTAGTCCTGCAGAACAGAAGAGGACTTGATTTATCTAAAAGAAGGGGGGCTATGTGTAGCTTTAAGAGAAGAATGCTGCTCTTACGCAGACCACTCTGGCATAGTGCAGGACTCCATGAACAAATTCAGGGAGGGCCTGAATAAACGAAAAAGGGAGAGGGAGGGTCAACAGGGATGGCTCGAAAGTTGGTTTAAATTCCCTCCTTGGCTCACCACCCTGCTAAGCGCTCTTATAGGACCATTAATTTTGCTTGTATTAATGTGCATATTTGGCCCATGCTTGTTTCATCGCTTCTCTAGATTTGTCAAAAGTAAAATAGATTCATTAGAGACCTTGCTATTACAATCCCAGAATACCCTCTGGACCCAGGAAGGTGGCAGCCCCTATCAGTCTGTGCCACAGGATGATATGTCAGGAAAAAAAATCTCTTCATCCTGAACAGCGAGGATGAGGAAGACACAGTCTTCTAAATCATTCTGCCTGCCATGCTAACATATAAACATCTCCTCAGACATCAAAAAGGTAAGGTCAAACGGTACGGGTCGGGTCGGAGGACTTGACTCTGTGCCCAATGGATGGCGAGTGGAAGTGACCCTCAGGCTCGGAGTGTCACTGCGTTAAATGTTTGCTAGCCGAACTGAAACTGAATAGTTACTGAAAGAGTTACTGCGAAGGTCATAAGGCAATGATGGCGAACCTATGGCATGTGTGCCACAGGTGGCACGCGGAGCAATTGTCAGGGCACGCAAGGCGCTGCCCTGTCAGCTGGCCAGTGCGCATGCGCGTGCTGGCCAGCTGAGTTCACCCTTTTTAAAGCCATTTTTCGCCCTCCCCAAGCTCCAGAGGCTTTACAGGAGCCTGGGGAGGGGGAAAACAGCCTCCCCCGCCCCCCAGGACGCCCTCCAGTGACTTCCGGTTTGCTTGGAGGGTCGTTTTGAGCGCTCCGAAGGCTTCAGGGACTGTCCGGAGGCTTCCCTGATGCCTCCGGTAGGCATCCAGGGGGGTGGGGGAGGCTGTTTTTGCCCTCCCCAGGCTCCTATAAAGCCTCTGGAGCCTGGGGAGGGCGAGAAAAGCATGTAAAAATGAGGGGGGGAAGAGCCTGTAGTGCGCGCATGCGCACTGGGGGTCACGCATTGCATTATGGGTGCAGCACACTCGCATACGACCCCCCTGCACTCCCCCCACTTATGGCACGCGAGGCAAAAAAGGTTCGCCATCGCTGTCATAAGGTCTTATCTGACAATGATGTACTGCGCCTGCTCTTCACACATTCCAGAGACTTCTTTCCTTTTGATCTTTGTCCATCTGCCAGGAAGCTGGTAGACAAACTGTTTCTGCCAAAATGTAACAATTAGATAGATTTGTTTTATTTTCTATTTCTTATTTTTGTATTAAAAATTTTGTTTCTCATTAGAATATGTTTTCCGGGATTTTATTTCTTTTTCGCACCTTAAAGATAATGCTGTTTGGAAAAGCCGCGATCTAAGACCTCATCTAGTTCAGGGTGAAATATTTTTCCCCTGACACGGAGGAGTCTGGGGCTACACTCCGGCTTGACCTACCACAGCTTTTTCCGACAAAATAAAAAAAAAAAGGAGATGTTGGGATTCTTGTCAGACAAGAGTGAACATGGGTTGAGCTGGATGCCCACTGGGAGGGCCCCATTTAGAAAGCTGGGTTTGCAAAGTAACAGCTTGCAAAGCAATGTGGAATATAGCAAGCAGAAAATGTAGCTGCACTCTGTATATTTCTGTATATCCTGTTCCAACCACATAACCATGAACTGTGATGTTTCCATGCCTTGCTGTGCTTACACAGGAAACTATTATGTACGATTCGCGGAACCCTGCTTTTTTTACCCTAATAAAAACAGCTTCCCGAGACTGCTCGGGGCGACGATTTCATCCCGAACGGTGTCAGAGCCTTCTTTTCATGGGTCTCGCCCCCGGTGTGAGAGGCAGCCTCGAACCGGGCCAAAATCCCTCAGGTTGCCACGGCTAGTGGAGCCCCCTGGGATCGCCGCAGGACAACCCAAACCCCCTGAGGAGGACCTAACTCAGCAGTTGCTTCAAAAGATTTTAAAGGGGCAGGAAGACCTGAAAAACCAATTGAAAGAAATGAATGAGCAGCTCAAAGAGAACTAAAACAGAACGGCTCAAAATACACAAAGACTGGAAGTTTTGGAGGAGGGGACGGCTGAGATGAGCGGGGAGGTGAGGGGGGTCCAGAGAGGAAACCAAGAACTTGAGAACCATCAGATAAAAATGGAATTTGAAAGGATGTCTTTTTTCCTTAGATTTCAAAATGTAATTGAGGCTGATGATGAAGACTTGAGGGAGATTATGACAAAATTACTGGCTGAATATATTAAAAAAGACAGACAGCAGCTGGGATGGGATATGGATCTGGTCTATAGCCTATGCTAGAACACACAATATTCCAAGAGAGGTTCACATTAAATTTCTTAGAAAGACTACAAGAGATGAGATCCTGAGTGCACAAAGGGGGCAAATGTTAAAATACAAGGATAGAGAGATAGCCATTCTGAAACAAATCCCAAAGAAAGTTAGAGATAAAAGAAAAAAATATTCGCTTTTAGCGAAAAAACTATTTGAAAAAGGGATTTGGTTTCGTTGGCTCCTGCCAGAATGTATGTTGATATTCTGGGAAGGCAATAGAGTTAGAATCAATATAACTACGGAGGCGGAGGCCTTTGTGGAAAAAAACAAAGCTCTCCTAGATAAAGCTGATGACACCACACAAGACACACAAGACACGGGAGGTGCCGGAGCCTTGCTGGTGGGAGGGGGGGGAAGAGGCAACATTGAGAAAACTTAGATCACAAAAGTGAGTTAGAAAAATAATGCAATTGCTGATACAGGGAATTTTTTTTCTGTTTGATATAAAATAGATTGAAATTATTGAAAGATATAAGGTAAAAATATGCTGTCAAAATATTGCTAAGTAGTAATTATCCAATCTATTAACAGTGAAAGTTATGAGAACTGGGGGGAGTACCATTTCCTTCATAATGTAGCTGTCAAAATTTGTAACATTACCAATTACCCTTTTTTCCTGAAATTTTGTAAAACTAATAAAATTTTGTTTAAAAAAAAAAACTTAGACGTACACCACATTTACACAATACAATACGAACAGGGGCTTCCTGTTCTTTCTAATAGCAATTATCAATCGATACCGCTCACCTTATATTATTTCCCCTTCTATTGTATTTCATTCCGATTTCACCATTCTTAACCCTCTTATTTTACTCATAACTATTATTTTTGAGTTTTGTTATATTCCTTCATTGATTCTTATTTCTTTCCTCCATCCACCTATACCGTTTATCCCATATCTGGTAGAATTTTTACTTTCTTTTATATTAAAATGTTTTTTATTACATCGTGCCTCGGGTTTATTTTCGCTTATTTCAAAAGTATGCTACAAGGAAATTCCACGGTCCAAAATTCTATAATTCAGGACGGAATTCACACCCTAACAAGTTTGTCCATTTCAGCACAATCCATAACCATTCTTATTATTTCATCTTCACTTGGAGCTAATTTGTTTTTCCATTTCTGGGCAAAGGCAATCCTTGCCGCCGTAATTATATGTAGTATTAAATACTGGATTTCATTTTTGTATTTCGCAGACATTCCGAATAAAAACAACTTCAGGTTTCCATTCTATTTTAACCCATTATTGCCTCCAGCCAATTTTTGATCTTTTTCCAAAAACCTTTAGCCTCCTCACAGGTCCACCATAAATGGTAATATGTTCTGTGTATTGATTCGCATTTCCAACATTTTGGGGAGGTATTTGCTAAGATTTTAGCTAACCTTGTTGGTGCCAGGTGCCATCTGTAAAACATTTTGTTCTAGTTTTCCTTGTATGCAACCGATAGTGTCATTTTTAAATTTGTTCCCCCAAATTTTTCCCATTTGTCTAATTCAATATTATAAGCAAAGTTCCGCGCCCATTTTATCATTTGTTTTTTCACAATTTCCTCTTCCATTTTATCCTTCAGGAGAAATTTATATATTCTCCCTATCATCTTTCTATCTGCGCTTTGAATAATTTGTGGGGAGGGAGGGACTAGTAAGGCAGCTAGAGTGGGGAGGGGCAGGCTGACTACCATGCTTAATGTCTCTGGGGTGTATAGGGCACTGCACACCAAGACAACTAGACACAAGAACAGGTTTCCCCAACCTGCCATCACTCTGCTCAACAACGAATTCCCACAACACCTCCTAAGACTGCATTACTATTCTTCTTCTTATCCTTCTCGGTAACTGTCTCTTCCCACTTATTACTATGTTGCTCATATCTTTACAATTTATATGGTTCTGTTTGTTTCTTAGTAGGATTTGATTGCTTATTAGCAACTCACGACTATCACTAAGTGTTGTATCTTAATGAATGCCTTTTATTTTTCTTCAGGTACACCGTGAGAGGTGATGCACCAAAGACAAACTCCTTGTGTGTCCAATCACACTTGGCCAATAAAGAATTCCCTTCTGTTCTGTTCTATTAACAGAGGACATTTCTTGGGTGAGAAGTGAAAGCAAAGAAAATCCAGCTGCCTCCTGAAAAAGCACCTTTGGGATCAGATCTCCTGCTTGAGCAGAGGGTTGGGCTAGAAGTCCTCTAAGGTCCTTTCCAGATGGCTTCTTCTTATTGTGTCAGCTGAGAAGGGAACTTTCTCCATCGGTCTAAGCCTCACTGGGCCCCAGCATCAGATTAGCTCAGGTCTTTAGTGCAAAAGGAGGACATTAAAAGGGCGGAAACCTCCGTGGCCCCTTCGGCTTTCCCTCATCTGGCTGCCCCCCCAGACCGCCCGACCCACTTTGCCGGGGGGGACGGACCCCAGATGGGGGGGAAGGCTGCAGCCCCAGGAGGGCCTCTCGGCATCCCCCTGCCTGAATGCGGGGGCCGGGCGGAGAAGACCAGAGCCAAGGCCCGCCGCTCCCTCCCCTTCGCCCGGATTAGTGAAATTAAACAGGGTGGGGGGCGATGGGGGTGAATGGGGGATTCCCAAAGCGGCTGCAATGGACGGGAACAGAGGTTCCCATCGCCAGCCTCGGCTTTCCTGTGCCGGAACCCTTTCTGCCTCCCCGGAGCTGCTCCCTTCCCCGCCCCATTTAGCCTGCAGCCCCATGGGCATCTCCAGATGGCCCCCTTTCCTCGGGGGGCGGGAGAAGGGGGATTGCAGCTGGGTCCAGGTGCTCCTGGCCGCCTGGCACCAAGACCCTCTTCCTCTCCCTACGGGAAGTAAGAGCGGGCGAGGTCGCGATGGTTGTTGCCAGCCTTGAATGTAGCCATCCTTCCTTGTATTATAATGAATTCTATTTACATTTCCTGGCCACCTGATCCCCGGAGACTCCTGGCAGTTTGCAAATGTTAAAACACCTTCTTATTATTGTGGGGCGCCTACATTTGGGAGGGCCAAATCATTAAGGGAAGAAGATAAAAGTGGTTTTAGAATACTGGTATCTCCCCCCCCCCACCTTTTTGTAGTTCAGGAACTTCTGTGTAGTTTATCTCCTTGCCTTATTTTCCTTTTGTGGAATGCTCTTCGTGGTACCTGGGCGTAATCATAATTTAGTCCACCTTCCTGGGTGCTTACCTGGGCCATCCTCACTTCTCATTCTGGAGCCTTGGACTCAATTGCAATTGTGTTCTGAATCATTGGGCTTCCACAGAAGGAAAAAATTTAGCTGTCAGAAACCACTTAGCCATGATGTTGAATGCAAGAATAGCTCCCTTACAAGAAAAGCCCCAAAACCACATAGCTAGAACACGAAACTAGAAGCTTTGCAAGATACCTGTGACCTGGGGGAGGCAACAGGTGGCCTGAGATGTAGCTATTTAGCATAACAAGTGTAAAAGCTTTGGGGGGACGGACTGTAACTCAGGTAACCAATAAATATTATTGGCATTATTGACAGGGAAAGGGCGTCTGTGTAACTCACCTTGGAGTATAAAAATTGAGTGTAAAACTGTAATCTGGGACTTGGAGGCTTTCAAGGCCAGGGTCCTTCTCTCCTGGTACCAAAATAAAAGTATATTCTGGTCTCACACCTTGTGTTTGTCGATCAATTGGCTGTCACACTAAGTGACCTCCCAGGTCCCCTCCAGCTCCGTTCTGTTCCTTCCCCGTTTACCTAGTTAATGCTAATTGGTATTCCTAAGGAAAGAGTAAGCAGGGAGAACCTTGGGGTACCCCACTGCCTACTTCCCTGCATGTGGAAGGGAAGTTCCATTAAGGCAGGGCTGTGGATCATACGTCCTTCCAAACATGATCTCCAGAATCCCAATAGAGGAGGATGCTCGAAGAGAGCAGCTGCTTTGGCCCTCAGCTTCCCTATAGAGTGGAAGCCACGGAGTGCTGTCCACCAAGTGGCTGCCATTTTGGAGTGGCCAAAAATCATTGCAGGTGCTCTCAGAATGGTGTCCACTTACGGGACAGCAGCATAAATCCTCTTTTCACCAAGGCCATTCATTGCACTGGGTCTTTCCTGAAGAGATCTACTGAAAAGATTTGCTCTAGGAGTTGAAGGACAGGGCCGGAAAGCGCTTACAGATTGTTGAGGCCAATATGCAAACTCTTGTAAACAGCTTAGAGAAGGCTGTAAAGCGGTATATAAGTTTAACTGCAATTGTTACTAAGACAAAAGTTATTACCCGTGTATTTTTTAAAGCACATCCACGTTGTTGAAATCAATGATTGAGTAAATTTTCTATTAGTGCATGAGAATAAATACAACATTACTGCCATTACTGAAACCTGGTGGGATGAAATCCAGAAGCATTTAAAATGTTCATAACAGACGCAACAGAAGAAGAGGTGAAGTTGCACATCAACCGCTAATCCTTTTTAGAATTGAAAAAAAAAATCCCCCATTAAATGCTCTTGGGTGATTATGAAAGGAAAACGGAATGTGGTTACCATAGGTGTAAACTCCGGATTATCCAATCAGAGGAACAAGAAGAACCTTTTGCTAATCTTTTAGCTGATTAACAGGAAGCACAGAAATAGGGGACTTTAACCTTCCTGACAACTGGGAAACACGGAATCACTGCACCTGGTGGGAGGTCGAAGAGGTGAGATAGGAGAATATGAAGCTTCCTTGGCCTTAAGAGAATCCCTTGTAGCGGTTTCTGCTGGAAGACAAGGGGACCATTCAGGAGATCCAACTGAGAAGAGTGTCAGATGTCTGGAGATGGTCTTACATGGTACGGGCTTTTGGAAAACCCATATAGAGCGTATCAAATAATGACAGGGAGAAGCTCCTTCACACCCACCACAAAGAAGGCCAAATTAGGCCAAAATTCAGGCACAGCACACTTGTTTCAATTAAGCACAAAGTGGGATGTCCACTTAAAAGCAATTTATTAGAGTATTGTAGCAAACAGATTTCATCAGACACGTGGAGAGTAACATCCCACAATATTAAGCACAAGCATTGAAATGAGCATTGCATTAAAAACAGAACATTCACGTGAGAAATGGCATCATGAGTCACCTAAGTCTGCTGTGAAAAGGTACAACTGCAGCCAGTTGAAACATCTAGCATATACAATTATCATGGATATCATTATTCTGTTCCTTTGTAAGGACAGTGAAAGTTTGTGCACTTGGGACAAATTCCTAGCGTGTCTATTCAAAATTGGCCAAATTTAATAGATAATTCAATTCAATTCCCGAGATACAATCTGTGACTTCTCCCACGCCCTTGTGAATTATTTGGTGTTGATGGAGGCCTCTACGGTCAGTATAGCTCTTTCCAGACTCAAGGCATTGGTAGAGTTTCTCTGTAGTGTGGATTATTTGATGCTGAATAAGCTTTCCCTTTTGACTGAAGCTCTTTCCACACTCCAGACATTTATGAGGTTTTTCTCCTGTGTGGATCCTTTGATGTGCATAAAGGTTGCTCCTCCAACTGAAGCTCTTTCCACACTCCAGGCATTTATGAGGTTTTTCTCCTGTGTGGATCCTTTGATGTGTATAAAGTGTGCTCCTCTCACTGAAGCTCTTTCCACACTCCAGACATTTATGGGGTTTTTCTCCTGTGTGGATCCTTTGATGTGCATAAAGGTTGCTCCTCCGACTGAAGCTCTTTCCACACTCCAGGCATTTATGAGGTTTTTCTCCTGTGTGGATCATTTGATGTTTATAAAGGTCACTCCTGTGACTGAAGCTCTTTCCACACTCCACGCATTTATGAGGTTTTTCTCCTGTGTGGATCCTTTGATGTGCATAAAGGTTGCTCCTCTGACTGAAGCTCTTTCCACACTCCAGGCATTTATGAGGTTTTTCTCCTGTGTGGATCCTTTGATGTTTATAAAGGTTGTTCCTCTCACTGAAGCTCTTTCCACACTCCAGGCATTTATGAGGTTTTTCTCCTGTGTGGATCCATTGATGTTTATAAAGGCTGCTCCTCTGACTGAAGCTCTTTCCACACACCTGGCATTTATGAGGTTTTTCTCCTGTGTGGATCCTTTGATGTGCATAAAGGGTGCTCCTCTGACTGAAGCTCTTTCCACACTCCAGGCATTGATGAGGTTTTTCACCTGTGTGAATCCTTTGATGGCTATAAAGGTTGCTCCTCTCACTGAAGCTCTTTCCACACTCCAGGCATTCATGAGGTTTTTCTCCTGTGTGGATTCTTTGATGTGCATAAAGGCTGCTCCTCTGACTGAAGCTCTTTCCACACTCCAGACATTTATGAGGCTTTTCTCCTGAATGGATCCTTTGGTGTTTATAAAGGTTGCTCCTCTCCCTGAAGCTCTTTCCACACTCCAGACATTTATGAGGTTTTTCTCCTGTGTGGATTCTTTGATGTGCATAAAGGGTGCTACTCTCACTGAAGCTCTTTCCACACTCCAGACATTTATGAGGCTTTTCTCCTGTGTGGATCCTTTGATGTGCATCAAGGCTGCTCCTCTGACTGAAACTCTTTCCACACTCCAGACATTTATGAGGTTTTTCTCCTCTGTGGATCCTTTGATGTGCATAAAGGCTGCTCCTCTGACTGAAGCTCTTTCCACACTCCAGACATTTATGAGGCTTTTCTCCTGTGTGGATCCTTTGATGTGCATCAAGGCTGCTCCTCTGACTGAAGCTCTTTCCACACACCAGGCATTTATGAGGTTTTTCACCTGTGTGGATCCTTTGATGTCTATAAAGTGTGCTCCTGTCACTGAAGCTCTTTCCACACTCCAGGCATTCATGAGGTTTTTCTCCTGTGTGGATTCTTTGATGTGCATAAAGGTGGCTCCTCTGACTGAAGCTCTTTCCACACTCCAGACATTTATGAGGCTTTTCTCCTGTGTGGATCCTTTGATGTGCATAAAGGCTGCTCCTCTCACTGAAGCTCTTTCCACACTCCAGACATTTATGAGGTTTTTCTCCTGTGTGGATCTTTTGATGTGCATAAAGGTTGCTCCTCTCACTGAAGCTCTTTCCACACTCCAGACATTTATGAGGCTTTTCTCCTGTGTGGATCCTTTGATGTGCATAAAGGTGGCTCCTCTGTCTGAAGCTCTTTCCACACTCCAGACATTTATGAGGTTTTTCACCTGTGTGGATCCTTTGATGGCGATAAAGGTTGCTCCTCTCACTGAAGCTCTTTCCACACTCCAGACATTTATGAGGTTTTTCTCCTGAATGGACCTTTAGATGCTTTCGAAGATACTCATTTCTCCTGAAGAATTTTTCACATTCCGGGCACTGATATTTCTCTTCTTCCTCCTGGATCCTTTGGGGATTCCGGGGTCTTCCGAAGGACCCTCCGCCCTCCAGGCCCGTCTCGGCGTCTCCGCCCGTTTCCTCCTCCCCGCATCGCCCTCCAGGCAGCCGCCTTTCCCGGGGTCCCTCTGGGCTCATCCCTCCTGCAGCTCCGGAGCCTCCCAGCCTTTCCCCGCCGTCTCCCGGGGCTGCTCCGCGGGGCCCGCTCTCCTCCTCCTCTGGAGCGGCGCTTCCTTCCTTCTCTCCCCCGCCGGTCTCCTCCGTCCTCCTTCAGGGGAGAAAGAGAGGCGGGTCACGGCTGCGTCCCCCTCATCGCAGGAGAGGCCCAGGCCGAGGCCTCCCCTAACGAGGACCCGAAGGAGACCCTCCCAGGTTGCCGCTCCGTCCCAGCAGCCTCTACTTACATCCGGTTTCTCCCTCTCCGACGGGAACCGCTCCTTCCGCCAGCTCTCTGATTCCGAAAGTGAAGGCGCTCGATTTCCCAGCCCCGCCTTCCAGCGAAGCCCCGCCTCTTCCTCTCCCGGCACCGCCTCCTCGGCGTCCCCCCCAGAGGAGAGAGAGGGATCCGCTAGAACGGCGGTTCTCAACCTTCCTCACGCAGTTCAACACGGCTCCTCATGTGGCGGTGACCCCCCCCCCCAACCGTATAATTGGGCCCCAGCCTTCCCTTCGTCGCCACGTTCCTTTCTTTTATTTCATTTTCCGCGCCTGGTTTTTGGCCTCAGAAACGGTACCTCTCGGCTTCCGTAGCCCCGCCCATCCACATCCGCCGCTCGGAGGGAGCTGCTTTCCCGGCGTCCTCTGCGCTGCGCGCGCCTCCCTCCATCCCGGCTCCTCCTTTCCCCCCCCACCCCGCGCATAGACGCGCATGCGCACGCGGAGGGGCGTTCGGACTTGGGGCGTCTTGGGCGAGCGGAGCAGCGGGAGCCCCTCCCCTTCGGCCCCCGGGGCCCCCCAGCCGCTCCTTCCCTTCGGGCGGCTCCTTTGGCCGCGGGAGGCTCCTGGCAGGGGCGGCGGGCGGCTGAGCTTTGCCCGGGCCCGTCCCCTCCCTTTCCCGGCTTCCCCGCCGCCTTCCCTGCCCGGGTCTTTGAGCCCATCGGGGCTGGGGGCCTCTGCAGGCTCTCCGGACTCCGGGGGTCCCGGGCGACCCCTGTGCAAAGGCCCCGCCACCCCCAGGAGGAGAAGCGCTGCTCTGCTGGCAGCCAAAGCGCCGGAGGGATCCCCAGAAGGGTGGGAGCTCAGCCAGAGGGGATCCCGGGGAGGGGGCCGTTGGGGGACAAGGGAGCCCAGGAGGGACCTGGGGATCCACTGGAACTCAGGGGATCTTCAGGGGGGATCGAGAACCAGCTGGGAAGAAGCGGTTCCCTTGTTTCCCAATCGCCCCCTCCCCGGGATCCTCTCTGGCTGAGCTCCCTCCCTTCTGGGGATCCCTTCGGCCTGTTGTATGTGTGGCTATGTCTTTCCCGCACTTGGCTAAGTGGGGGGCGAGATCCCAACGGTTGGGGGCCATTGAGTGTGGATTCTTTGTCATCTCACAGAATCATAGAGTCCTAGTCACTTTAGGCCAGTGTCCCTCAAGCTGGGCCACTTCAAGATGGACTGGCCAACTCCCAGAATTCCCCAGCCAGGATGCTTTAATTCACCTTCGTTTGTAATTTTGCTTTAAGATGGGAGGACTTCAACTCCCAGAATTCCTTGAGAAACACTCCATTAGGACCAGTGGTGGGTTTCAATTTTTTTTGGAATCTACTCTGTGGGTGTGGCCTCCTTTGTGGGAGTGGCTGGGTGGGAGTGGCTTGCCAGCCATGTGACTGGGTGGGAGTGGCTTGCCGGCCAAGTTCAGAGAACACCAAAGGACCCCACAGTCCTCTCCCTCCTTATCTTTTTCCTTTTTGTCCTTCGACTTCTCCTCCTTTCCCCACAACCCCACTCCCTTCTAGCACTGATGATGTTACCTAGTTTGGTAATGAAATGTCTGTAAGAAAACCACCAAGCTCAGAAAGCAGCAAGGATCCCACTATCCCCCATTCCTCTTTCTCCCTTTCTTTCTCCTTTTTGTTCTCCCCCCCCCCCCTTCTAGCACTTCACCAGTTCAGGCGCGACCAGAGAAGTTTCTCTTCTCAGAAATGTCTTCAGTGGAGCGGTGGCAGCCTGGCAGGCTGAGCGTGCGTCCCGTTCAGGAGCTCCACTGAGAAAACTTCTCCAGCCGCGCCTGAGCTGGTGGAGCGCCGGCAAGCGCCGTCCCGTCGCCAGGGAGACAGTGAGTGAGGTGAATCGCGTGGTTGCGCAGATCACACGGGCGCAGCCCGACCGGAGAAATGTCTTCTCGGACTGTGCCCGTGTGATCTGAGCAACCACGCGATTCACCTCACTCACTATCTCCCTGGCGATGGGATGGCGCTTGCCTGCGCTCCACCAGCTCAGGCGCAACCGGAGAAGTTTCCCAGTGGAGCTCCTGAAAGGGACGCAGGCTGCCACCGCTCCACTGAAGACATTTCTGAGAAGAGAAACTTCTCCCGTCGCGCCTGAGCTGGTGGAGCGCAGGCAAGCGCCGTCACATTACGGGCGGGACAGGAACTTACTTCCAGGTTCATTGACCAATGGGATCGCGCAATCCGGGGCGATCCGGCACAAGCTGGAATATTGTGACATTAGCCATAACTCCACAAAGGGCACGGGCTACCAGGCTGAGCTACTGGCAACCTTCCACTCCAGTTCCATCCAGGTGCCTCTACCTGTTGAGCTGCTGCCAAATTCCAGGAAGCGGCAGAAAGATTTAAACTCCCAGGATTCCCTCTGAACGTTTTGAGAAATGCCAGAATAAAGGAATTCAGGAACTTCCTGATGCTTCACTGCTCTTTTCCGTTCCCTGTTTGTGCCCAT
The DNA here is from genome assembly GCF_964273705.1 of Natrix helvetica. Lineage (NCBI taxonomy): Eukaryota > Metazoa > Chordata > Lepidosauria > Squamata > Natricidae > Natrix > Natrix helvetica. The sequence goes on from NC_138563.1 coordinate 10,291,570, forward strand.
CTCCTCCCTCGGATTTCTTCGGAGCATCGGACGTTTCCTCCAAAAAGGAAGACAATCTTCCTGTCACCACAAACCTCCTGGATTTATTTTATTTTTATTTGTCGAATGTATTAGCCACCCATCTTACCCCAGGGTAACTCTGGCTATTTTTAGCCTGGGGGGCAGAGAAAGGAGAACTCAGGTGCCCGAAGTAGCTTTCCCTGGATCAAAGGAAGGCTTGTGTAGAGTTGTAGAAGTGAATAAATGGGACATTTGGCCTGGAGCTGCCTGCCAATATTTGGATTTCAGCTCCCATCATCCCAGACAAAGTTGATTCATGATGTTGGTGGAATGGGTCAGGAAGGAGGCCCACAGGCGGGGCACAACACCCACCCAGATATCACATGAGGCAGGTTGGTAAACAAGGAAAGAGCAGAAGGTTGGAGGTTTTCACAGCTTTGGGGTGAAGACTCCTGCCTTGGTCAATGGGGTGGACTAGAAGAGCTCTGAGGAACCTTCCATCTCTACAATTCTATGAACCTGGGCAGGATGTGGGGTGGGGAGTGAACTAGCCCTACAATTCTGTGATTCTAGGAGCTTGAGCAGGGGGATGGACTAGAAGACCTCCAAGGTCCCTTCCAGCCCTACAATTCTATGATTCCAACTCACTGGTTTAGGAATTTCTTCTGATTCGGCTTCTTCTCCAGGTGTGAAACACTGTGGAGGAAGCAACAACTTTCACAAGGCAACTTACGACCATTTATGTAACAACTGTTCACTGTTATGGCAGCACTAAAAAAAACCCTTATGACCAATATTGTGCTTTTTTGAATTCTTTCCTTCTTTATTCCTTCCCCTCTTTCCTATTCTTTTGTCAACCTGTGCTTATTTTAATGCAAAATTCTGTGGTGGTTTTTTCAAGAGACTCCACTGACAATCTCTGCCAAATAGTTTCAGTAGCCTCTCAGGTTGAAACTGGAGGACTGCCCTTCCCTTTCCTTGGGGCTGCCCTTGAAGATTGCTCCAATGGGCGAGAGATGAGTTGCGGCTTCGCCGGGCCGCATTAGGGTGGGCGCAATCATGGGATGACAAATGAGTCTGACCACACGGTTTACTCGGGATGATTGCGCCCAAAATGTGTTCTGGAGCCTGCTTTTATTAAGTCAGAAGGCATTCAAAAAAGTTTCCGTTATACATCATGTGATTACATGATTGGTTACCTGCTTGTGGCAGGGCAGAACTAAACAGGTTAGCATACAGCCATATAATTGGTTAAAGCTTTCCATAGGATGTGGTTTTTTCTCTCCTGTCCGGAGTTCTCTGGACAGGCTCTGTGGTTAGCATTTCTTGCATAAACAGCAGGTGTTGAAGCATAGCAAAGGATATGGTTTTCAATTTCGTAAGGCTACCTTGTCAGGTTGTCTTTCGTTTAATGTGAAGCAAAATTATTTGACCATTGCAAAAGATCCCAACAATGAGTGTGTATCTGTGTGTTGGTGAACAGGAGCCACTTTAGTCGTGTAAGACCAATTCTAGGGACACTGTGTTGGTTTCCAGGTTCTTTCAGGGTGAAAATGAGGGGGGAGATTCTGATTTGCAGATCTTTATTGCAGAAAACCCTCCTTTAGGTATCATTTAATGATTGGATTTCTTGGTTTTGCTCATGAGTTTTCTACAGTCAACAAAGTCACAAACATAATATTTCTTCTCTATCCTCTTTTAGCTTTGCCCCTTTTTCAGATTTCTCCTTTACCCTTTCGAAGAAATTATGGCCAGTGAACATTATACATTTGTACTTTATTTCTGCACAGCATGTTAAAGAAGAATTATTATTAAAGAACATAGACATAAATATCGCAATGGAGGTTGCCATCAAGGTCATAACTCGGGACGGTCATAAACAGGGTCGGTCACGTGACCAACCAGAACGTTATTGGGATATTTTAAAGGGCTTTTCTGATGGGTCCCCAGCCAAGGGGGCAGTTTTAGACAGAGCCACGCAGGGCCACGTTTCCCAATTTAGAAAGTGTATTTCTGATTCATGAAGCCCCAAAATAGAAGCGGTTTGACTTTGCTTCTTCCAGGTAGAGTGGAGATCTCTTTGTGGTCTCCTGTCCCTTCCACAGCCAATTGGGCCCATTTTAGTTAGAATCCACTTGGCAGCTGCCACTCAGGGGCCACGCTTGGCATGGAATGATCACTCCCAGGATCCCCAACCGCCCTTTGTGGAAAACAGGCCACTGCAGCCCCTGAGCATGTACAGAGTTTATTTGCCCCCCCCCCTGTTCCCACCCCGCCTTCTCCGGCCCCCGTTTGGTGGTAGCCAGACTTTGTCCGGAGCTGGGGGGCCTTGGGGTCTCCTCGGCTGCAGGGTTGGGGGTCCCCGCAGGGGATCCGGTCCAGGGGATCCAGTCCAGAGGACCCACCCAAGCAGAGCAACTGCATGAACCTCTCCAGCTCCTCCTCCAGGGGGGCCCAGAGCTCCCCACGCGGCTGGTCTCCCCCCTGCTCAGCTCTAAAGTGAGGAGAGGTCCTTCCCACCCCCCGCAGGAAAGAAATGGGGAGGGGGGAGGCGCTTCTTCCCAGCTGGTCCTCGATCCCCCCTGAAGATCCCCTGAATTCCAGTGGATCCCCAGGTCCCTCCTGGGCTCCCTTGTCCCCCAACGGCCCCCTCCCCGGGATCCCCTCTGGCTGAGCTCCCTCCCTTCTGGGGATCCCTCCGGCGCTTTGGCTGCCAGCAGAGCAGCGCTTCTCCTCCTGGGGGTGGCGGGGCCTTTGCACAGGGGTCGCCCGGGACCCCCGGAGTCCGGAGAGCCTGCAGAGGCCCCCAGCCCCGATGGGCTCCAAGACCCGGGCAGGGAAGGCGGCGGAGAAGCCGGGAAAGGGAGGGGACGGGCCCGGGCAAAGCTCAGCCGCCCGCCGCCCCTGCCAGGAGCCTCCCGCGGCCAAAGGAGCCGCCCGAAGGGAAAGAGCGGCTGGGGGGCCCCGGGCGGCCGAAGGGGAGGGGCTCCCGCTGCTCCGCTCGCCCAAGACGCCCCAAGTCCGAACGCCCCTCCGTGTGCGCGTGCGTCTCTGTGCGTGGGGTGGGGGGGAAGGAGGAGCCGGGTTGGAGGGAGGCGCGCGCAGCGCAGAGGACGCCGGGAAAGCAGCTCCCTCCCAGCGGCGGAGGTGGATGGGCGGGGCTACGGAAGCCGATAGGCGGTGCCTGCAGGGCGATGCGGGGAGGAGGAAACGGCGGAGACGTCGAGACAGGATTGGAGGGCGGGCGCTCCTTCGGATGACCCCGGAATCCCCAAAGGATCCAGGAAGAAGAAGAGAAATATTCTTCAAGAGAAATGAGAATCTTCGAAAGCATCTAAAGGTCCATTCAGGAGAAAAACCTCATAAATGTCTGGAGTGTGGAAAGAGCTTCAGTGAGAGGAGCAGCCTTTATGCACATCAAAGGATCCACACAGGAGAAAAACCTCATGAATGTTTGGAGTGTGGAAAGAGCCTCAGTCAGAGGAGCAGCCTTTATGCACATCAAAGGATCCACACAGGAGAAAAACCTCATAAATGCCTGGAGTGTGGAAAGAGCCTCAGTCAGAGGAGCAGCCTTTATGCACATCAAAGGATCCACACAGGAGAAAAACCTCATAAATGTCTGGAGTGTTGAAAGAGCTTCAGTCAGAGGAGCAGCCTTTATGCACATCAAAGGATCCACACAGGAGAAAAACCTCATAAATGTCTGGAGTGTGGAAAGAGCTTCAGTCAGAGGAGCAGCCTTTATGCACATCAAAGGATCCACACAGGAGAAAAACCTCATAAATGTCTGGAGTGTGGAAAGAGCCTCAGTCAGAGGAGCAGCCTTTATGCACATCAAAGGATCCACACAGGAGAAAAACCTCATAAATGTCTGGAGTGTGGAAAGAGCTTCAGTGAGAGTAGCACCCTTTATGCACATCAAAGGATCCACACAGAAGAAAAACCTCATGAATGTTTGGAGTGTGGAAAGAGCCTCAGTCAGAGGAGCAGCCTTTATGCACATCAAAGGATACACACAGGAGAAAAACCTCATAAATGTCTGGAGTGTGGAAAGAGCCTCAGTCAGAGGAGCAGCCTTTATGCACATCAAAGGATCCACACAGGAGAAAAACCTCATAAATGTCTGGAGTGTGGAAAGAGCTTCAGTCAGAGGAGCAGCCTTTATGCACATCAAAGGATCCACACAGAAGAAAAACCTCATGAATGTCTGGAGTGTGGAAAGAGCTTCAGTCTGAGGAGCAAACTTTATGCACATCAAAGGATCCACACAGAAGAAAAACCTCATGAATGTTTGGAGTGTGGAAAGAGCCTCAGTCAGAGGAGCAGCCTTTATGCACATCAAAGGATACACACAGGAGAAAAACCTCATAAATGCCTGGAGTGTGGAAAGAGCCTCAGTCAGAGGAGCAGCCTTTATGCACATCAAAGGATCCACACAGGAGAAAAACCTCATAAATGTCTAGAGTGTAGAAAGAGCTTCAGTGAGAGGAGTAACCTTGATGCACATCAAAGGATCCACACAGGAGAAAAACCTCATAAATGTCTGGAGTGTGGAAAGAGCTTCAGTCAGAGGAGCAGCCTTTATGCACATCAAAGGATCCACACAGGAGAAAAACCTCATAAATGTCTGGAGTGTGGAAAGAGCTTCAGTCAGAGGAGCAGCCTTTATGCACATCAAAGGATCCACACAGAAGAAAAACCTCATGAATGTTTGGAGTGTGGAAAGAGCCTCAGTCAGAGGAGCAGCCTTTATGCACATCAAAGGATACACACAGGAGAAAAACCTCATAAATGCCTGGAGTGTGGAAAGAGCCTCAGTCAGAGGAGCAGCCTTTATGCACATCAAAGGATCCACACAGGAGAAAAACCTCATAAATGTCTAGAGTGTAGAAAGAGCTTCAGTGAGAGGAGTAACCTTGATGCACATCAAAGGATCCACACAGGAGAAAAACCTCATAAATGTCTAGAGTGTAGAAAGAGCTTCAGTGAGAGGAGTAACCTTTATGCACATCAAAGGATCCACACAGGAGAAAAACCTCATAAATGTCTGGAGTGTGGAAAGAGCCTCAGTCAGAGGAGCAGCCTTTATGCACATCAAAGGATCCACACAGGAGAAAAACCTCATAAATGTCTGGAGTGTGGAAAGAGCTTCAGTCAGAGGAGCAGCCTTTATGCACATCAAAGGATCCACACAGAAGAAAAACCTCATGAATGTTTGGAGTGTGGAAAGAGCCTCAGTCAGAGGAGCAGCCTTTATGCACATCAAAGGATACACACAGGAGAAAAACCTCATAAATGCCTGGAGTGTGGAAAGAGCCTCAGTCAGAGGAGCAGCCTTTATGCACATCAAAGGATACACACAGGAGAAAAACCTCATAAATGCCTGGAGTGTGGAAAGAGCCTCAGTCAGAGGAGCAGCCTTTATGCACATCAAAGGATCCACACAGGAGAAAAACCTCATAAATGTCTAGAGTGTAGAAAGAGCTTCAGTGAGAGGAGTAACCTTGATGCACATCAAAGGATCCACACAGGAGAAAAACCTCATAAAGGTCTGGAGTGTGGAAAGAGCTTCAGTTTGAGGAGCAAACTTTATGCACATCAAAGGATCCACACAGGAGAAAAACCTCATAAATGCCTGGAGTGTGGAAAGAGCTTCTGTTGGAGGAGTGACCTTTACAAACATCAAAGGATCCACACAGGAGAAAAACCTCATAAATGTCTGGAGTGTGGAAAGAGCTTCAGTCAGAGTAACAAACTTTATGCACATCAAAGGATCCACACAGGAGAAAAATCTCATAAATGCCAGGAGTATGGAAAGAGCTTCAGTGAGAGGAGCACACTTTATAGACATCAAAGGGTCCACACAGGTGAAAAACCTCATAAATGCCTGGAGTGTGGAAAGAGCTTCAGTCTGAGGAGCAAACTTTATGCACATCAAAGGATCCACACAGAAGAAAAACCTCATGAATGTTTGGAGTGTGGAAAGAGCCTCAGTCAGAGGAGCAGCCTTTATGCACATCAAAGGATACACACAGGAGAAAAACCTCATAAATGCCTGGAGTGTGGAAAGAGCCTCAGTCAGAGGAGCAGCCTTTATGCACATCAAAGGATCCACACAGGAGAAAAAGCTCATAAATGTCTAGAGTGTAGAAAGAGCTTCAGTGAGAGGAGCAACCTTGATGCACATCAAAGGATCCACACAGGAGAAAAACCTCATAAATGCCTGGAGTGTGGAAAGAGCTTCTGTTGGAGGAGTGACCTTTACAAACATCAAAGGATCCACACAGGAGAAAAACCTCATAATTGTCTGGAGTGTGGAAAGAGCTTCAGTCATAGGAGTGATCTTTACAAACATCAAAGGATCCACAAAGGAGAAAAACCTCATAAATGCCTGGAGTGTGGAAAGAGCTTCAGTCTGAGGAGCAAACTTTATGCACATCAAAGGATCCACACAGAAGAAAAACCTCATGAATGTTTGGAGTGTGGAAAGAGCCTCAGTCTGAGGAGCAAACTTTATGCACATCAAAGGATCCACACAGGAGAAAAACCTCATGAATGTTTGGAGTGTGGAAAGAGCCTAAGTCAGAGGAGCAGCCTTTATGCACATCAAAGGATACACACAGGAGAAAAACCTCATAAATGCCTGGAGTGTGGAAAGAGCTTCAGTTTGAGGAGCAAACTTTATGCACATCAAAGGATCCACACAGGAGAAAAACCTCAAATGCCTGGAGTGTGGAAAGAGCTTCAGTGAGAGGAGCAACCTTGATGCACATCAAAGGATCCACACAGGAGAAAAACCTCATAAATGTCTGGAGTGTGGAAAGAGCTTCAGTCAGAGGGGCAACCTTGATGCACATCAAAGGATCCACACAGGAGAAAAACCTCATAAATGCCTGGAGTGTGGAAAGAGCCTCAGTCAGAGGAGCACCCTTTATGCACATCAAAGGATCCACACAGGAGAAAAACCTCAAATGCCTGGAGTGTGGAAAGAGCTTCAGTGAGAGGAGCAACCTTGATGCACATCAAAGGATCCACACAGGAGAAAAACCTCATAAATGTCTGGAGTGTGGAAAGAGCTTCAGTCAGAGGAGCAGCCTTTATGCACATCAAAGGATCCACACAGAAGAAAAACCTCATGAATGTCTGGAGTGTGGAAAGAGCTTCAGTCTGAGGAGCAAACTTTATGCACATCAAAGGATCCACACAGAAGAAAAACCTCATGAATGTTTGGAGTGTGGAAAGAGCCTCAGTCAGAGGAGCAGCCTTTATGCACATCAAAGGATACACACAGGAGAAAAACCTCATAAATGCCTGGAGTGTGGAAAGAGCCTCAGTCAGAGGAGCAGCCTTTATGCACATCAAAGGATCCACACAGGAGAAAAACCTCATAAATGTCTAGAGTGTAGAAAGAGCTTCAGTGAGAGGAGTAACCTTGATGCACATCAAAGGATCCACACAGGAGAAAAACCTCATAAATGTCTGGAGTGTGGAAAGAGCTTCAGTCAGAGGAGCAGCCTTTATGCACATCAAAGGATCCACACAGGAGAAAAACCTCATAAATGTCTGGAGTGTGGAAAGAGCTTCAGTCAGAGGAGCAGCCTTTATGCACATCAAAGGATCCACACAGAAGAAAAACCTCATGAATGTTTGGAGTGTGGAAAGAGCCTCAGTCAGAGGAGCAGCCTTTATGCACATCAAAGGATACACACAGGAGAAAAACCTCATAAATGCCTGGAGTGTGGAAAGAGCCTCAGTCAGAGGAGCAGCCTTTATGCACATCAAAGGATCCACACAGGAGAAAAACCTCATAAATGTCTAGAGTGTAGAAAGAGCTTCAGTGAGAGGAGTAACCTTGATGCACATCAAAGGATCCACACAGGAGAAAAACCTCATAAATGTCTAGAGTGTAGAAAGAGCTTCAGTGAGAGGAGTAACCTTTATGCACATCAAAGGATCCACACAGGAGAAAAACCTCATAAATGTCTGGAGTGTGGAAAGAGCCTCAGTCAGAGGAGCAGCCTTTATGCACATCAAAGGATCCACACAGGAGAAAAACCTCATAAATGTCTGGAGTGTGGAAAGAGCTTCAGTCAGAGGAGCAGCCTTTATGCACATCAAAGGATCCACACAGAAGAAAAACCTCATGAATGTTTGGAGTGTGGAAAGAGCCTCAGTCAGAGGAGCAGCCTTTATGCACATCAAAGGATACACACAGGAGAAAAACCTCATAAATGCCTGGAGTGTGGAAAGAGCCTCAGTCAGAGGAGCAGCCTTTATGCACATCAAAGGATACACACAGGAGAAAAACCTCATAAATGCCTGGAGTGTGGAAAGAGCCTCAGTCAGAGGAGCAGCCTTTATGCACATCAAAGGATCCACACAGGAGAAAAACCTCATAAATGTCTAGAGTGTAGAAAGAGCTTCAGTGAGAGGAGTAACCTTGATGCACATCAAAGGATCCACACAGGAGAAAAACCTCATAAAGGTCTGGAGTGTGGAAAGAGCTTCAGTTTGAGGAGCAAACTTTATGCACATCAAAGGATCCACACAGGAGAAAAACCTCATAAATGCCTGGAGTGTGGAAAGAGCTTCTGTTGGAGGAGTGACCTTTACAAACATCAAAGGATCCACACAGGAGAAAAACCTCATAAATGTCTGGAGTGTGGAAAGAGCTTCAGTCAGAGTAACAAACTTTATGCACATCAAAGGATCCACACAGGAGAAAAATCTCATAAATGCCAGGAGTATGGAAAGAGCTTCAGTGAGAGGAGCACACTTTATAGACATCAAAGGGTCCACACAGGTGAAAAACCTCATAAATGCCTGGAGTGTGGAAAGAGCTTCAGTCTGAGGAGCAAACTTTATGCACATCAAAGGATCCACACAGAAGAAAAACCTCATGAATGTTTGGAGTGTGGAAAGAGCCTCAGTCAGAGGAGCAGCCTTTATGCACATCAAAGGATACACACAGGAGAAAAACCTCATAAATGCCTGGAGTGTGGAAAGAGCCTCAGTCAGAGGAGCAGCCTTTATGCACATCAAAGGATCCACACAGGAGAAAAAGCTCATAAATGTCTAGAGTGTAGAAAGAGCTTCAGTGAGAGGAGCAACCTTGATGCACATCAAAGGATCCACACAGGAGAAAAACCTCATAAATGCCTGGAGTGTGGAAAGAGCTTCTGTTGGAGGAGTGACCTTTACAAACATCAAAGGATCCACACAGGAGAAAAACCTCATAATTGTCTGGAGTGTGGAAAGAGCTTCAGTCATAGGAGTGATCTTTACAAACATCAAAGGATCCACAAAGGAGAAAAACCTCATAAATGCCTGGAGTGTGGAAAGAGCTTCAGTCTGAGGAGCAAACTTTATGCACATCAAAGGATCCACACAGAAGAAAAACCTCATGAATGTTTGGAGTGTGGAAAGAGCCTCAGTCTGAGGAGCAAACTTTATGCACATCAAAGGATCCACACAGGAGAAAAACCTCATGAATGTTTGGAGTGTGGAAAGAGCCTAAGTCAGAGGAGCAGCCTTTATGCACATCAAAGGATACACACAGGAGAAAAACCTCATAAATGCCTGGAGTGTGGAAAGAGCTTCAGTTTGAGGAGCAAACTTTATGCACATCAAAGGATCCACACAGGAGAAAAACCTCAAATGCCTGGAGTGTGGAAAGAGCTTCAGTGAGAGGAGCAACCTTGATGCACATCAAAGGATCCACACAGGAGAAAAACCTCATAAATGTCTGGAGTGTGGAAAGAGCTTCAGTCAGAGGGGCAACCTTGATGCACATCAAAGGATCCACACAGGAGAAAAACCTCATAAATGCCTGGAGTGTGGAAAGAGCCTCAGTCAGAGGAGCACCCTTTATGCACATCAAAGGATCCACACAGGAGAAAAACCTCAAATGCCTGGAGTGTGGAAAGAGCTTCAGTGAGAGGAGCAACCTTGATGCACATCAAAGGATCCACACAGGAGAAAAACCTCATAAATGTCTGGAGTGTGGAAAGAGCTTCAGTCAGAGGGGCAACCTTGATGCACATCAAAGGATCCACACAGGAGAAAAACCTCATAAATGCCTGGAGTGTGGAAAGAGCCTCAGTCAGAGGAGCACCCTTTATGCACATCAAAGGATCCACACAGGAGAAAAACCTCATAAATGTCTGGAGTGTGGAAAGAGCTTCAGTCAGAGGGGCAACCTTGATGCACATCAAAGGATCCACACAGGAGAAAAACCTCATAAATGCCTGGAGTGTGGAAAGAGCCTCAGTCAGAGGAGCAGCCTTTATGCACATCAAAGGATCCACACAGGAGAAAAACCTCATAAATGTCTAGAGTGTAGAAAGAGCTTCAGTGAGAGGAGTAACCTTGATGCACATCAAAGGATCCACACAGGAGAAAAACCTCATAAATGTCTAGAGTGTAGAAAGAGCTTCAGTGAGAGGAGTAACCTTTATGCACATCAAAGGATCCACACAGGAGAAAAACCTCATAAATGTCTGGAGTGTGGAAAGAGCCTCAGTCAGAGGAGCAGCCTTTATGCACATCAAAGGATCCACACAGGAGAAAAACCTCATAAATGTCTGGAGTGTGGAAAGAGCTTCAGTCAGAGGAGCAGCCTTTATGCACATCAAAGGATCCACACAGAAGAAAAACCTCATGAATGTTTGGAGTGTGGAAAGAGCCTCAGTCAGAGGAGCAGCCTTTATGCACATCAAAGGATACACACAGGAGAAAAACCTCATAAATGCCTGGAGTGTGGAAAGAGCCTCAGTCAGAGGAGCAGCCTTTATGCACATCAAAGGATACACACAGGAGAAAAACCTCATAAATGCCTGGAGTGTGGAAAGAGCCTCAGTCAGAGGAGCAGCCTTTATGCACATCAAAGGATCCACACAGGAGAAAAACCTCATAAATGTCTAGAGTGTAGAAAGAGCTTCAGTGAGAGGAGTAACCTTGATGCACATCAAAGGATCCACACAGGAGAAAAACCTCATAAAGGTCTGGAGTGTGGAAAGAGCTTCAGTTTGAGGAGCAAACTTTATGCACATCAAAGGATCCACACAGGAGAAAAACCTCATAAATGCCTGGAGTGTGGAAAGAGCTTCTGTTGGAGGAGTGACCTTTACAAACATCAAAGGATCCACACAGGAGAAAAACCTCATAAATGTCTGGAGTGTGGAAAGAGCTTCAGTCAGAGTAACAAACTTTATGCACATCAAAGGATCCACACAGGAGAAAAATCTCATAAATGCCAGGAGTATGGAAAGAGCTTCAGTGAGAGGAGCACACTTTATAGACATCAAAGGGTCCACACAGGTGAAAAACCTCATAAATGCCTGGAGTGTGGAAAGAGCTTCAGTCTGAGGAGCAAACTTTATGCACATCAAAGGATCCACACAGAAGAAAAACCTCATGAATGTTTGGAGTGTGGAAAGAGCCTCAGTCAGAGGAGCAGCCTTTATGCACATCAAAGGATACACACAGGAGAAAAACCTCATAAATGCCTGGAGTGTGGAAAGAGCCTCAGTCAGAGGAGCAGCCTTTATGCACATCAAAGGATCCACACAGGAGAAAAAGCTCATAAATGTCTAGAGTGTAGAAAGAGCTTCAGTGAGAGGAGCAACCTTGATGCACATCAAAGGATCCACACAGGAGAAAAACCTCATAAATGCCTGGAGTGTGGAAAGAGCTTCTGTTGGAGGAGTGACCTTTACAAACATCAAAGGATCCACACAGGAGAAAAACCTCATAAATGCCTCGAGTGTGGAAAGAGCTTCAGTCATAGGAGTGACCTTTACAAACATCAAAGGATCCACACAGGAGAAAAACCTCATAAATGCCTGGAGTGTGGAAAGAGCTTCAGTCATAGGAGTGACCTTTACAAACATCAAAGGATCCACACAGGAGAAAAACCTCATAAATGCCTGGAGTGTGGAAAGAGCTTCAGTCTGAGGAGCAAACTTTATGCACATCAAAGGATACACACAGGAGAAAAACCTCATAAATGCCTGGAGTGTGGAAAGAGCCTCAGTCAGAGGAGCAGCCTTTATGCACATCAAAGGATACACACAGGAGAAAAACCTCATAAATGCCTGGAGTGTGGAAAGAGCCTCAGTCAGAGGAGCAGCCTTTATGCACATCAAAGGATCCACACAGGAGAAAAACCTCATAAATGTCTAGAGTGTAGAAAGAGCTTCAGTGAGAGGAGCAACCTTGATGCACATCAAAGGATCCACACAGGAGAAAAACCTCATAAATGTCTGGAGTGTGGAAAGAGCTTCAGTTTGAGGAGCAAACTTTATGCACATCAAAGGATCTACACAGGAGAAAAACCTCATAAATGCCTGGAGTGTGGAAAGAGCTTCTGTCATAGGAGTGACCTTTACAAACATCAAAGGATCCACACAGGAGAAAAACCTCATAAATGCCTGGAGTGTGGAAAGAGCTTCAGTCTGAGGAGCAAACTTTATGCACATCAAAGGATCCACACAGAAGAAAAACCTCATGAATGTTTGGAGTGTGGAAAGAGCCTCAGTCTGAGGAGCAAACTTTATGCACATCAAAGGATCCACACAGAAGAAAAACCTCATAAATGCCTGGAGTGTGGAAAGAGCCTCAGTCAGAGGAGCAGCCTTTATGCACATCAAAGGATACACACAGGAGAAAAACCTCATAAATGCCTGGAGTGTGGAAAGAGCCTCAGTCAGAGGAGCAGCCTTTATGCACATCAAAGGATCCACACAGGAGAAAAACCTCATAAATGTCTAGAGTGTAGAAAGAGCTTCAGTGAGAGGAGCAACCTTGATGCACATCAAAGGATCCACACAGGAGAAAAACCTCATAAATGTCTGGAGTGTGGAAAGAGCTTCAGTTTGAGGAGCAAACTTTATGCACATCAAAGGATCTACACAGGAGAAAAACCTCATAAATGCCTGGAGTGTGGAAAGAGCTTCTGTCATAGGAGTGACCTTTACAAACATCAAAGGATCCACACAGGAGAAAAACCTCATAATTGTCTGGAGTGTGGAAAGAGCTTCAGTCATAGGAGTGATCTTTACAAACATCAAAGGATCCACAAAGGAGAAAAACCTCATAAATGCCTGGAGTGTGGAAAGAGCTTCAGTCTGAGGAGCAAACTTTATGCACATCAAAGGATCCACACAGAAGAAAAACCTCATGAATGTTTGGAGTGTGGAAAGAGCCTCAGTCTGAGGAGCAAACTTTATGCACATCAAAGGATCCACACAGGAGAAAAACCTCATGAATGTTTGGAGTGTGGAAAGAGCCTAAGTCAGAGGAGCAGCCTTTATGCACATCAAAGGATACACACAGGAGAAAAACCTCATAAATGCCTGGAGTGTGGAAAGAGCTTCAGTTTGAGGAGCAAACTTTATGCACATCAAAGGATCCACACAGGAGAAAAACCTCAAATGCCTGGAGTGTGGAAAGAGCTTCAGTGAGAGGAGCAACCTTGATGCACATCAAAGGATCCACACAGGAGAAAAACCTCATAAATGTCTGGAGTGTGGAAAGAGCTTCAGTCAGAGGGGCAACCTTGATGCACATCAAAGGATCCACACAGGAGAAAAACCTCATAAATGCCTGGAGTGTGGAAAGAGCCTCAGTCAGAGGAGCACCCTTTATGCACATCAAAGGATCCACACAGGAGAAAAACCTCAAATGCCTGGAGTGTGGAAAGAGCTTCAGTGAGAGGAGCAACCTTGATGCACATCAAAGGATCCACACAGGAGAAAAACCTCATAAATGTCTGGAGTGTGGAAAGAGCTTCAGTCAGAGGGGCAACCTTGATGCACATCAAAGGATCCACACAGGAGAAAAACCTCATAAATGCCTGGAGTGTGGAAAGAGCCTCAGTCAGAGGAGCACCCTTTATGCACATCAAAGGATCCACACAGGAGAAAAACCTCATAAATGTCTGGAGTGTGGAAAGAGCTTCAGTCAGAGGGGCAACCTTGATGCACATCAAAGGATCCACACAGGAGAAAAACCTCAAATGCCTGGAGTGTGGAAAGAGCTTCAGTGAGAGGAGCAACCTTGATGCACATCAAAGGATCCACACAGGAGAAAAATCTCATAAATGCCTGGAGTGTGGAAAGAGCCTCAGTCAGAGGAGCAGCCTTTATGCACATCAAAGGATACACACAGGAGAAAAACCTCATAAATGCCTGGAGTGTGGAAAGAGCCTCAGTCAGAGGAGCAGCCTTTATGCACATCAAAGGATCCACACAGGAGAAAAACCTCATAAATGTCTAGAGTGTGGAAAGAGCTTCAGTCTGAGGAGCAGCCTTTATGCACATCAAAGGATCCACACAGGAGAAAAATCTCATAAATGCCTGGAGTGTGGAAAGAGCCTCAGTCAGAGGAGCAGCCTTTATGCACATCAAAGGATACACACAGGAGAAAAACCTCATAAATGCCTGGAGTGTGGAAAGAGCTTCAGTCATAGGAGTGACCTTTACAAACATCAAAGGATCCACACAGGAGAAAAACCTCATAAATGCCTGGAGTGTGGAAAGAGCTTCAGTCTGAGGAGCAAACTTTATGCACATCAAAGGATCCTCACAGAAGAAAAACCTCATGAATGTTTGGAGTGTGGAAAGAGCCTCAGTCAGAGGAGCAGCCTTTATGCACATCAAAGGATACACACAGGAGAAAAACCTCATAAATGCCTGGAGTGTGGAAAGAGCCTCAGTCAGAGGAGCAGCCTTTATGCACATCAAAGGATCCACACAGGAGAAAAACCTCATAAATGTCTAGAGTGTAGAAAGAGCTTCAGTGAGAGGAGCAACCTTGATGCACATCAAAGGATCCACACAGGAGAAAAACCTCATAAATGTCTGGAGTGTGGAAAGAGCTTCAGTTTGAGGAGCAAACTTTATGCACATCAAAGGATCTACACAGGAGAAAAACCTCATAAATGCCTGGAGTGTGGAAAGAGCTTCTGTTGGAGGAGTGACCTTGACAAACATCAAAGGATCCACACAGGAGAAAAACCTCATAAATGCCTGGAGTGTGGAAAGAGCTTCAGTCATAGGAGTGACCTTTACAAACATCAAAGGATCCACACAGGAGAAAAACCT
The DNA here is from genome assembly GCF_964273705.1 of Natrix helvetica. Lineage (NCBI taxonomy): Eukaryota > Metazoa > Chordata > Lepidosauria > Squamata > Natricidae > Natrix > Natrix helvetica. Next base: position 10,306,677 of record NC_138563.1, read on the forward strand.
CATAAATGCCTGGAGTGTGGAAAGAGCCTCAGTCAGAGGAGCAGCCTTTATGCACATCAAAGGATCCACACAGGAGAAAAACCTCATAAATGCCTGGAGTGTGGAAAGAGCTTCAGTCTGAGGAGCAAATTTTATGCACATCAAAGGATCCACACAGAAGAAAAACCTCATAAATGTTTGGAGTGTGGAAAGAGCCTCAGTCAGAGGAGCAGCCTTTATGCACATCAAAGGATCCACATAGGAGAAAAACCTCATAAATGCCTGGAGTGTGGAAAGAGCCTCAGTCAGAGGAGCAGCCTTTATGCACATCAAAGGATCCACACAGGAGAAAAACCTCATAAATGTCTGGAGTGTGGAAAGAGCTTCAGTTTGAGGAGCAAACTTTATGCACATCAAAGGATCCACACAGGAGAAAAACCTCAAATGCCTGGAGTGTGGAAAGAGCTTCAGTGAGAGGAGCAACCTTGATGCACATCAAAGGATCCACACAGGAGAAAAACCTCATAAATGTCTGGAGTGTGGAAAGAGCTTCAGTCAGAGGAGCACCCTTGATGCACATCAAAGGATCCACACAGGAGAAAAACCTCATAAATGCCTGGAGTGTGGAAAGAGCCTCAGTCAGAGGAGCACCCTTTATGCACATCAAAGGATCCACACAGGAGAAAAACCTCAAATGCCTGGAGTGTGGAAAGAGCTTCAGTGAGAGGAGCAACCTTGATGCACATCAAAGGATCCACACAGGAGAAAAACCTCATAAATGTCTGGAGTGTGGAAAGAGCTTCAGTCAGAGGAGCACCCTTTATGCACATCAAAGGATCCACACAGGAGAAAAACCTCATAAATGCCTGGAGTGTGGAAAGAGCCTCAGTCAGAGGAGCACCCTTTATGCACATCAAAGGATCCACACAGGAGAAAAACCTCAAATACCTGGAGTGTGGAAAGAGCTTCAGTGAGAGGAGCAACCTTGATGCACATCAAAGGATCCACACACGAGAAAAACCTCATAAATGTCTGGAGTGTGGAAAGAGCTTCAGTCAGAGGGGCAACCTTGATGCACATCAAAGGATCCACACAGGAGAAAAACCTCATAAATGCCTGGAGTGTGGAAAGAGCCTCAGTCAGAGGAGCACCCTTTATGCACATCAAAGGATCCACACAGGAGAAAAACCTCAAATGCCTGGAGTGTGGAAAGAGCTTCAGTGAGAGGAGCAACCTTTATGCACATCAAAGGATCCACACAGGAGAAAAACCTCATAAATGTCTGGAGTGTGGAAAGAGCTTCAGTCAGAGGGGCAACCTTGATGCACATCAAAGGATCCACACAGGAGAAAAACCTCATAAATGCCTGGATTGTGGAAAGAGCCTCAGTCAGAGGAGCACCCTTTATGCACATCAAAGGATCCACACAGGAGAAAAACCTCATAAATGTCTGGAGTGTGGAAAGAGCTTCAGTTTGAGGAGCAACCTTTATGCACATCAAAGGATCCACACAGGAGAAAAACCTCATAAATGCCTGGAGTGTGGAAAGAGCCTCAGTCAGAGGAATACCCTTTATGCACATCAAAGGATCCACACAGGAGAAAAACCTCAAATACCTGGAGTGTGGAAAGAGCTTCAGTGAGAGGAGCAACCTTGATGCACATCAAAGGATCCACACACGAGAAAAACCTCATAAATGTCTGGAGTGTGGAAAGAGCTTCAGTTGGAGGAGCAGCCTTTATGCACATCAAAGGATCCACACAGGAGAAAAATCTCATAAATGTTTGGAGTGTGGAAAAAGCTTCAGTGAGAGGAGCGACCTTTAAGGACATCAAAGGATCCATTCCGGAGAAAAACCTCACAAATGCCTGGAGTGTGGAAACATGTTCACTAAGAGTATAACCCTTTATAGACATCAAAGGATCCACACAGGAGAAAAACCTCATAAATGCCTGGAGTGTGGAAAGAGCTTCAGTCAAAAGGGAAAGCTTATTCAGCATCAAATAATCCACACTACAGAGATACTCTACCAATGCCTTGAGTGTGGAAAGAGCTATACTGAGCGTACAGGCCTCCATCAACACCAAATAATTCACAAGGGCGTGGGAGAAGTCACAGATTGTATCTCGGGAATTGAATTGAATTATCTATTAAATTTGGCCAATTGTGAATAGACACGCTAGGAATTTGTCCCAAGTGCACAAACTTTCAGTGTCCTTATAAAGGAACAGAATAATGATATCCATGATAATTGTAATTCCAATAAGAGGGTTAAGTAGAGAAGACGTTAAGAAAAATAAATCGTTGCCAAATAAGGGAGTTTCCCAGGCTGATTAATAAAGGACTTTTTCAATTGTACATGGTAGATGTTTCAACTGGCTGCAATTGTACCTTTTCACAGCAGACTTAGGTGACTCATGATGCCATTTCTCACGTGAATGTTCTGTTTTTAATGCAATGCTCATTTCAATGCTTGTGCTTAATATTGTGGGATGTTACTCTCCACGTGTCTGATGAAATCTGTTTGCTACAATACTCTAATAAATTCCTTTTAAGTGGACATCCCACTTTGTGCTTAATTGGAACAAGTGTGCTGTGCCTGAATTTTGGGCTAATTTGGCCTTCATTTTTGTCGGTGTGAAGGAGCTTCTCCCTGTCATTATTTGATACGCTCTATATGGGTTTTCCAAAAGCCCGTACCATGTAAGACCATCTCCAGTTATCTGACTCTGTTGTCAGTTGGATCCCCTGAATGGTCCCTTTCTCTTCCAGCAGAAACCGCTACAAGTGACTCTCTTAAGGCCAAGGAAGCTTCATATTCTCCTATCTCACCTCTTCGACCTCCCACCAGGTGCAGTGATTCCGTGTTTCCCAGTTGTCAGGAAGGTTAAAGTCCCCTATTTCTGTGCTTCCTGTTAATCAGCTAAAAGATTAGCAAAAGGTTCTTCTAGTTCCTCTGATTGGATAATCCGGAGTTTACACCTATGGTAACCACATTCCGTTTTCCTTTCATAATCACCCAAGAGCATTTAATGAGGGATTTTTTTTTCAATTCTAAAAAGGGTTAGCGGTTGATGTGCAACTTCACCTCTTCTTCTGTTGCGTCTGTTATGAACATTTTAAATGCTTCTGGATTTCATCCCACCAGGTTTCAGTAATGGCAGTAATGTTGTATTTATTGTCATGCACTAATAGAAAATTTACTCAATCATTGATTTCAACAACGTGGATGTGCTTTAAAAAATACACAGGATGTGGGAATGAGGTCGCCATGGTATATGTGCAGATCAGTTTTCCTGATTGGAACACATATACGGAATTTGGGATTGAAATAAATTGAGTATTGAATGCGGGTTGAGCTGGATGCCCACTGGGAGGGCCCCATCTAGAAAGCTGTGTCTGCAAAATAACAGCTTGCAGAACAATGCACAACGGAGACTTTCCAGGCTAAAGCAGCCTAGGGAACACATAGTCCAAGCTGATAAGATACTAACACCAAAAGCACCTCTTGAGCTACAGGCAAATGTATTGTATGAAACCAATGATAATTTAGAACGCTTTTGTTTCCGCATACGATGCTAATAAAAGGGGGGGTCCAGAATACATTCTGGGCCCACTCGCCCCGAGGAAAAACCGTGTGTTTGTCTTCACTTCCCCTTGAGTGGGTCCACCTTGATGCGGCCACCCCCGGAGGAGACCCGGGAAATACCGCATTCTGGTGACCCCGATGTGATACCAGCAGCGTGATCGTCGCGTACGTGACCCTATGGTATACTTTTCGGACCGTCCTTACCCACCCACTCGAAGGGAGTTGCGCATCGTCCCGTCTGAAACACGGCTGGATAACGTGAGTAATGGGCGGAAACTTATCTCAATGCCAGGTCGAGCACCTGAGGGAGCTGAGAGAGCTAACCGATTCTTCTTCAAAAATCTCTTCAAACGGAGGGAAAGCCCTCCTTCGTTTGAAAAACAAAGAACTAATTGGACTTTTAACCTATGTTTGGCAACAATGTCCATCAAAAATCTCTACATGGACAAAATTGGGGGAATACTTCCATACGGCCCCTAGGGCCCCAATTCAAATTCTGATAACATGGCGCATAATTATGGAATGCCTCATGATTCACCACAAATTTAACAACCACTTGCAGGCAGAAGTCATACCTCCCCCGTATGACTCTGTAGTTCCACCACCTGCAAAAATGTATCCTATCCTGGCAAACACTTCGTGTCCCTGCCCGGACAAGGAAATAACACCCCCTATTCTTCTGGCCGCCCCCACGGCCCTGGACTGCTTTACATGAAACTTCAAAGAAAGCGTTTGTTAGGGTTCTAAATACCATGCAGAAATAAATCATTGTCCAAGGCAAAACATCCTTAAAGGTCCAATTTATTCTACAGGCAATTTAGCACGGCTATGGAAATTCCAACTCTAAATTTACATCCTGTGGGTTCACCCAGTTGAAAGTTCATGATTTATCCCCACAGCCACAAATCCATCACATGTTCCAATCATATTCTTCCACGCTGGCATGTACACCCATCTTCTTCCGGCCAGGTGTCAAGATGCGGAGACAAAAGATGACCTTGGCTTCTATAAAAGAATGTCAACATACATTCCACAATACTACTCCTTTCTATTCCCCCCTCCCAACTACTACACAAATGAAACAGCATAGAAAATTATAAGAAAGTGTGGCAGGCCAAAGATCCTAAAAAGAATATAACTACTGGCCTGACAGGCGGCCTCTCCTCAAAAGAAAAATGTTTCCTGCAAAGAGAATAACATAAGAGTTAACATCACAAAATTAACCACCTCTTCTCCACCCAGGGGAACCCTTTGACTTCTCGGCAAACTTCCCATTGAATTGCTTTACTAACTTCTCCACTTTTAGGTTCCCACTGTTCACCCAATTAGCTTCAGACCAAGGGTAACCCTTCCAATGTACTAAGTACTGTAAGCGACCCCTATTCAGCCTGAAATCTACAATTTTTTCCACCTCAGATTGTATTTCCCCTTCTATCACTACAGGAGGAGATTGAGCTTGGGTGGATGCTCTTCTGTTAGACCCAATTACTGGTTTCAACAAGCTACAATGAAATTCTGGGTCAATTTCCCCTAGACTTCTGGGTAGACTGAGTTGAACTGTAACTGGGTTAACTAACTTCACTATTGGGAATGGACCTAGAAATTTCGGACCCAATTCGTTGCTAAGCATTTCTAATCTTATGTATTTGGTAGATAAAAAAACTTTGTCCCCCACACGATAGGGGTTTTGGAGCGAGCGATGTTGATCATCTTGCTTCTGGTAGGCTTCTGCCGCAACTGCTAGAGCCTTCTTCGTATTCTCCCATCCTTTCTTTAGCATGTCCATCCATTCACTCAAAGACATGAAGGAAGGAGGTTCTCTAGGCAGCTCAGGCATGGCAACAACTTCCATGCCACTGGTAATCTGGAAACCCGCTAATCCTGTGCTGCTGTGGACCGCAACCTTGTACGCCACTTCGGCGAAGGGTAGCAAGACCGACCAGTTGTCTTGTTGATAGTCCACAAAACACCGGACGTATTCTTCCACCACTGCCTTGGCTCCCTCTGCTGCGCCGTTCATGCTGGGATGAACCTCTGAGCTCAGTTCTTGTGTGGACCCAATGGATCTCAGGACCTCTCTCCAGAACTTGGCTGTGAACTGGACTCCGCGGTCTGAAATGATCCTCTTGGGTACTCCGTGCAGGCGATAAATGTGTTTCACAAACATTTTCGCTAATTCGTTTGCGGATGGCAATCCTGAGCAAGCTATGAAGTGTGCCTGCTTAGAAAACAAATCAATAACAGTCCAAATTACTTTATGCCCACTGCTGTCTGGGAGTTCCACGATGAAGTCCATTGCGACCTCTTCCCATGGCCGTTTAGGGGTCTCTGCTGCAGGTGCTGTAGGTTCTGAGCTCTTGGATTCAATCATCCACGGCTGGCCTTTTTCCTCCTCCGAGGCCTCACCCTTGGTAGGACTCTTCGCCACCTGAAGTTGGGGATCCTCTTCCAGAGGTCGGTTGGGCATTTCCCCCTCCAAGGCCTCCCCCTTAGTTGGACTCTTTGTCACCTTCAGTTGAGGATCCTCTTCCAGAGGTCGTTTGCCCAGATGACTTTTCTGTTCTGGCATCTGGGGCCCTCTCTTTACCACCATGGCAACTGGTACACACATTTGTTCTTTGGCAATTCCCTCCTCTGAGGCCTCCCCCTTGGTAGGACTCTTCGTCACCATAAGTTGGGGATCCTCTTCCAGAGGTCGTTTAGGCTTTTCCCCCTCCGAGGCCTCCCCCTTGGACTTTTTGTCACCTTAAGTTGGGGATCCTCCTCCGGAGATTGTCTGCCCTTTTCCTCTTCCGAGGCCTCCCCCTTGGTAGGACACTTCCTCACCTTAAGTTGGGGATCCTCTTCCAGAGGTTGTTGGCCCAGATGACTCTTCTGTGGTGGCATCTGGGACCCTCTCTTTACCGCCGTGGTGGTTGGTGCACACGTTTGTGGCATTGGGGCTGGAGCCAAGCACTCTGACGCTCTGTGGCCAAGTTGACAACAATGGTGGCATTTAATTGGCCCCCACGAGGAATGGAACCTAGTTACATCTCTAAACTTAGGAACCGGTTCATCACACTGCCTTGCTCTCCAACTTGCAGCTGCCCCCTTGGTAAACCCTTCTTCCATGGTGGAGATTGCTTCTCTGTAGGAAGGTGGAGTAAGAACCTTTTGGGGCATTGCAGATGCACCTTGTCCTGCTTCCCATCTTGCAGGCCTGGCTTTGGTAATCCCTTCTTCCATGTTGGTGATTGCTACTCTGTAGGAAGGTGGGGTAAGAACCACTTGGGGCCTTGCAGGCGCACATTTTCCCGCCATCCACACTGCAGGCCTCTGTTTGGTAATCCCTTCTTCCATGGAGATTTCTTCCCTGTAGGAAGGTCTGGTAAGAACCTTTTTGGGCCTTGCAGGGGAGACTGGAACCGGTGGGGAGGTCAATCCCTCGGTTGGCCACTGCCCAGCTTTCTGCCATGGTGCCATCTGCTGAGGGAGGGCAGGTGCCCACTGGCATCCCTCCCATCCATGACCTGGGGTTAAGACCCATCCCGGGGTTGCCTGCTTCACAGGTTGCAGCTCAACCAATGATGGCTGGCTAGGGGGTTTTATGTGCCAAGGACCCTCCTGCTGGCTTGGAGGAGTTATGGGCCAAGTAGGTGCCCTCTGCTGGCTTGGAGCATTTCCCCATGCTGATGGCAAAGGAGGTGGCAAGTAGCATATCTCCCATCCAATTCCTGGGAAGAAAGCCCAATCTAGTTTTGCTTCATTTACTGGTTGCAGCCCCATTTGTGGTGGCTTGCAAGTGATAGATGCTGGCAAAATCCCTTCTTCCTGCCTCCTTTGATATTCCCATTTTGAAAGGGAATCTTTCTCCCAGTTAGTTGCATGGTAATAAGCCATTTCATTTATTGCCGTCTGGAAGGAGCCCAAACCTCCGTTCTAGGTTTTTTTTCCCCCCAAGTCTTGCTTCCAAGCTGGGGGGGAAGGAGGGGAAGCGTGCACTCATATTTTGCTGAAGAAGTACGTCTGAGATTTTCCTTCGTCTTGTCGTGTCTCCTCCTGCATTCCTCCAGATGCAATTAAACTGGAAGCAGCATTCCATTGCCTTTGAAGTTCCGCACTCAGCTTCTTATCACCAAAAGCTTTCTCATTATTTCTTCGCTGACATTTACGCTGTCCTGGTCAGCGTTGGGAATGCCGAGACCCCCATCACCAGATCTTCCATCACCAGCCCTTCCCCCTTGAGAGGGGGAGGGTGCTAGTGAATTATTTTAAAGGGGAGAGTTGGAATAATGTTAGGGTTCTAAATACCATGCAGAAATAAATCATTGTCCAAGGCAAAACATCCTTAAAGGTCCAATTTATTCTACAGGCAATTTAGCACGGCTATGGAAATTCCAACTCTAAATTTACATCCTGTGGGTTCACCCAGTTGAAAGTTCATGATTTATCCCCACAGCCACAAATCCATCACATGTTCCAATCATATTCTTCCACGCTGGCATGTACACCCATCTTCTTCCGGCCAGGTGTCGAGATGCGGAGACAAAAGATGACCTTGGCTTCTATAAAAGAATGTCAACATACATTCCACAATACTACTCCTTTCTATTCCCCCCTCCCAACTACTACACTAATGAAACAGCATAGAAAATTATAAGAAAGTGTGGCAGGCCAAAGATCCTAAAAAGAATATAACTACAGGCCTGACAGCGTTATTGTAACAGAGAGTGTAAAAATCCAAGGGGGGTAACATCTCGCCCTCTCATCAGGGATCAAAACCCTAGTACAAAATGATTTATGTGTCTACGGATTGTAAATTGTATCAGTTATAAAATACAACTCTCGCTTCCCCTTTCCTGACTTTTGCTTTTGCAATCCTCCCCCGCTGTGCATTCAATTTCCTTTGACTTACCGTTCTTTGCATCTATAGTGATAATGTGTAAAATTAATGTGATTTAATTAATTAATTGCTGGCCAGCAAAATGAATGTGCTTTCGCCTTGAGGCAGTGTGACACAGGTAGTTGTTCAGGGCCCTATATCACTTTTGTGATTAAAACTACTGCCTGGGTTTTCACTGCTTTGGGGGTAAGCTAGTTCATTGAAATAAATTTAATGACTGATTTATTGCAAAAGAAATGTAACTACAGGTGTGAATGGGTGTGTATGTAGTCAGTATTGGATGCTTGAAATGTAAGGTTTGTTGGCTGAAAAAGTAGAGCGTGTGTTGTGCTAAAAGAGGTGCTTTGGATGAATGATGAGAATTTATTTTTTCTCCCTGTTTTCCCAGAATAGGGAGCCTGTCGTTTTAGCAACAAATTTTTTCCTTTCCTCTCACCCCCCTCTTTTTCCCTGGTGAGAAGGCAGGAGGAGGGGGGCTGTGTTCTTTTCACCATTTTTTTTTCTTCCTCTCCCTGCCAGCCTCAGAAAGGCGGGGTTAAGGGTGATATTTGATGCCTGCATTTGCAGTTTCAATGCAACTTTGCCTTCTGGAAATTTTGATTTTTTCATACCCAATTATATTTCAGAGTATACTCAAATTATGTTATCTAAATTGTTTGTTTTATTTTTGAAGCTGTGTTTTTTCTCCTTTATGTTTTTATGTTTGCACGCACTTTGTATGCTTAACAGATGTCACGTCTGTTTGTTCAATTGTTTGTTGGTCTGTTGTTTGTTTGTTTGTTTGTCTGTCGGCAGCGCTGGTTGCTGTCCCCTTTAGAATTCTTACAGAGATGACCTAAAAAATACAAAATGCAGTCAGAAAGAATGAGTAACATTTTTGCTAGAATCCAGCTCAGTTCACACGGACATTTAGAAGGACGATCAGATATTGGAGCCGAAAAAAAGGTTACTCTGTATATAGATGGGAAGAGAATGTGGTAAAAGGCATCTGACCTAATTTGGAAGTCAGGATGGACGTGGGAAAATGAACAATATGTGCTTTGTTGATTGGAAAGTACTGGATGTTGCAGAAACAAAAGAGAGGAAGAAAAAAAGCAGGTTGCTAAGGACAGTTGAAGATTGAGATGTTAACTTTGGCAGTTGGTGAGGTCATTTTGGGACCAAATCAATGTGCATTTTGTACAGCAACTGGTCATTGCAAGAAAGGATTTTAGAAAGTGAAAGAAAGTCAGAGATATGTTTTTGAAGACGGAACATGAAGATGAATATGTGAGGACTTGTGTATGTAAGGACTTGTGAAATCTGGCAAACGGATGATTCAATACCTTTTCTTTGCCCCATGGAAATATTTGCACATTTCCATGGATATTTATTCAGGATTTATTATGGCACCCCGCAAAGGGGTGAGGCCACCACACATGTGATCAACCACTGCATTCGTACCTTTGCAATGTTGGGACGCCCAATTGAACTGAAAACAGACAATGGCCCTGTTTACAACTGTACTGCCTTTGCAGACCTTTGTTACAAGTGGTCCAACACACACAATTGGCTTGCCCTGCGGTTCTCATGGCCAGGGAATTGCGGAGCGAGCTAATTAGACTTACAAACATGCCCTGAATAAATCAAAAGAGGAAAAATGCCTCGGCCTCCCAGCCATGCAAAACAAACTCAATCCTTGTTTATTTACTTTCAATCAATTGAATTTTTCCATTTCTAATTCGACCGCTTATCAGAGGCATTTTCAACAAAAAACAAGTTTGCCTCTACCTCTGGTATATTTACAGCATTACCAGACAAAACACCGATTCCTTTAATTACTTGGGGGTGGGGCTAGGCTGCTGTGTTTACATCTACAGGGTCCAGCCAAAGATGTCGTGTCACCAACTCCTGATTCCTATCCCAGAGATGACAACGATGACTCTACACCACCCCGATCCCGTCATGCCAGTCATCCAGTGACATGGGGAGATGTGAAGAATTTAACCACCAAAGCATACCGAGAACTTGTGTGCTGCCATTTTTGCGGTTTTCATTTTTGCGGCTTTAATTGCAACCTTCTTAGTCATAATTTGCTTGTGTTTGATTGATAATAACTGTACTTTGGCATCAGCAGCTGTCATATCACCCAGACAATTGCTTGAACAATAACAAAATATCTCACTTCCTGCGGAACTGTGCATCAAACGGAATAATTCTGCCACAAGGAAGCTCTCGGGCATTACAGACCCTGCACAAAGACCCTTCCACTGCCTGGCACCTGCCCTGAGGGTGTGAACCATGGTCTCCAGCGGTCCTGTGCGTCAGCACCCTGAACACCTCAGCTTCTTGGACATATGGGCAGGCCTGTGTTCCTCGTTACCAGGAACAGGATGGCTGAAAAACATATTGTGTACTATGCTCATGATCATTGCTTTGCTTATTTCTGTACATTGTATTATTCAATATATTCCTGCTTTATTTGCTATGATGACACACATATTTGCCAACCATGAAGAAAACATCATAATAAACAAGCCTCTGGCAGCATCCCCTCCCTCAAGCATCCTTGTACTTCAGGCAGTGACACTGAACAAGAGGATCGCCCCGAGGAAAAACCGTGTGTTTGTCTTCACTTCCCCTTGAGTGGGTCCGCCTTGATGCAGCCACCCCCGGAGGAGACCCGGGAAATACCGCAACAGGGAATAACTTTTGTCTTAGTAACAATTGCAGTTAAACTTATATACCGCTTTACAGCCTTCTCTAAGCGGTTTACAAGAGTTTGCATATTGGCCTCAACAATCTGTAAGCGCTTTCCGGCCCTGTCCTTTAACTCCTAGAGCAAATCTTTTCAGTAGATCTCTTCAGGAAAGAGCCGCTGCAATGCATGGCCTTGGTGAAAAGAGGATTTATGCTGCTGTCCCGTAAGTGGGCACCATTCTGAGAGCACCTGCAATGATTTTTGGCCACTCCAAAATGGCAGCCACTTCGTGGACAGCACTCCGTGGCTTCCACTCCATAGGGAAGCTGAGGGCCAAAGCAGCTGCTCTCTTCGAGCATCCTCCTCTATTGGGATTCTGGAGATCATGGTATGATCCACAACCCTGCCTTAATGGAACTCCCCTTCCACATGCAGGGAAGTAGGCAGTGGGGTACCCCAAGGTTCTCCCTGGGGCCCAATACTCTTCCCTTAGGAATACCAATTAGCATTAACCAGGTAAACGGGGAAGGAACAGAACGGAGCTGGAAGGGACCTGGGAGGTCACTTACTGTGACAGCCAATTGATCGACAAACACAAGGTGTGAGACCAGAATATACTTTTATTTTGGTACCAGGAGAGAAGGACCCTGGCCTTGAAAGCCTCCAAGTCCCAGATTACAGTTTTACACTCAATTTTCATACTCCAAGGTGAGTCTCTCTCTCACACACACACACCCTTTCCCTGCCAATAATGCCATAGGTTTTTATTGGTTGCCTGAGTTACAGTCCCTCCCCCAAACCTTTTACGCTTGTTATGCTAAATGAATCTCAGGCCACCTGTTGCCTCCCCCAGGTCACACGAAGAGTATTCCACAAAAGGAAAATAAGGCAAGGAGATAAACTACACAGAAGTTCCTGAACTACAAAATGGGGGTGGGGGGAACCAGTATTCTAAAACCACTTTTTCTTCTTTCCTTAATGATTTGGCCCTCCCAAATGTAGGCGCCCCACAATAATAAAAAGGTGTTTTAACATTTGCAAACTGCCAGGAGTCTCTGGGGATCAGGTGGCCAGGGAATTTAAATAGTATTTATTATAATGCACTGAAGGATGGCTACATTCAAGGCTGGCAACAGCCATCGCGACCTTGCCTGCTCTAACTTCCAGCGGGGAGAGGAAGAGGGTCTTGGTGCCAGGCGGCCAGGAGCACCTGGACCCAGCTGCAATCCCCCCTTCTCCCCCCCAGGAGGAAAGAGGGCCACCCAGAGATGCCTTTGGGGCTGCAGGCTAAATGGGGCGGGGAAGGGAGCAGCTCCGGGGAGGCAGAAAGGGTTCCGGCACAGGAAAGCCGAGGCTGGCGATGGGAACCTCCGTCCGTTCCCGTCCATTGCAGCCGCTTTGGGAATCCCCCATTCACCCCCATCGCCCCCCACCCTCTTTAATTTCGCTAAGCCAGGCGAAGTGGAGGGAGCAGCGGGCCTTGACTCTGGTCTTCTCCGTCCGGGCCCCACATTCAGGCAGAGTTGTTCTATGCCACCTCAGCATGTGGCAACACTTCAGCCAGTTATCTTGCTGATAATTAATGAAACACCGGAGGTACTGTTCCAAAACAGAATTTGTCTGTTCACAAGCTCCGTTAGTCTGAGGATGGTGGGCGGAGCTTAGCCCCTGGGCGGAGCCAATTAACTTCAGAAACTCCTTCCAGAAGAGGGAGGTGGACTGGACCTCCCTATCCAAAATTATGCGTTCAGGTACTCCATGCAAGCAGTATGCATGTGAAATAAACAACTTGGCTAACGACTTAGCTGATGGGATTTTGGAACAGGGTACAAAATGAACTTGTTTGTAAAACAGGTTGGTGATAACCCAAATCACGGTATTTCTTAGACACTCTGGCAATTCGACAACGAAGTCCATCAATATCTCCTTCCATGGGGCCTCAGGGCGGGCCACACCTTGGAGAAGGCCCTGGGGTTTTCCCGGTGGGCACTTTGTGGCAGCACAAACGGGACAACTGGCTATATAGGACTCAATGTCTTTTTTCAATGAATGCCACCAAAATTGTCTCTTAACCAGATGTAGAGTCTTTACAAAACCAAAGTGGCCTGCCATTCTCGAATCGTGGGCTCGTTGAAGAACAATAGCTTTCAGGCTAGTAGGAACATACAATTTAGCCCTTACCCAAACCAGTCCATCTTTCATGTTTGTTTTGTTTGTTTGGTTTGTTTTATTGGATTTATATGCAGCCCTTCTCCCAAAGGACTCAGGGCAGCGTACAGCATTAAAAAACCCATATTACAAAACTTAAAAGAAAATTAGAAACAATCCAAGAAACAAACCAAATTAATATAACACAAACATTTTAAAAATTGGATAAATTTAACAGGCCAGGCCGGCTTGCTGGAAATGCCAACTTTTTAGGGTGCTTCAGAAGGACCGGAGGTCGAGGATTATGCAAAATTCCGGGGGCAGCTCATTCCAGAGGGAAGGCGCTCCCACAGAGAAGGCTCTCGCCCTGGGGGTCACTAGCCGACACTGTCTGGTCGACGGCACCCTGAGGAGGCCAACTGTGGGATTGCACTGGATGGTGGGAGGCTACTGGTGGCAGTGGGTGGTCTCGCAGGTACCCTGGGCCTAAACCATGGAGCGCTTTAAAGGTCATAATTAGTACCTTGAATCGCACCCGGAAAACAACTGGCAACCAGTGCAGGCCGCCTAAAAGGGGTGTAACATGGGAGCACCTAGGTACCCCCATGATAACCCACGCGGCCACATTCTGGACCAGCTGAAGCCTCCGGGTGCTCTTCAAGGGCAGCCCCACGTAGAGAGTGTTGCAGTAGTCCAGCGAGAAAGGACGAGGGCATGAGTGACTGTGCATAGAGCATCCCGATCCAGGAAAGGGCGCAACTGACGTACCAGGTGAACCTGGTAAAAGGCCCCCCCGGCTGTCAAGTGTTCTTCTAAACTAAGCCGCATGTCCAGGAGGATTCCCAGATTGTGGGCCCTTTCTGAGGGGGCTAAAATTTCTCCCCCTATCATCAAAGATGGAACAAGATGCACAAATCGGGATGACGGAAACCACAGCCACTCAGTCTTGGAGGGATTGAGCTTGATCCTGTTCCTCCCCATCCAGATGCGCACAGCCTCCAGGCATCGGGACATCACGTTTGGGTGGTTTGAGGTAGAGATGAAAAGTTAGGTATCATCAGCATATTGATGATACTGTACCCCAAAACCATGGATGATCTTGCCCAGCGGTTTCATATATATGTTGAACAGGAGTGGTGAGAGAACCGAACCCTGGGGCACCCCACAAGTGACGCGCCTTGGGGTCGATCCCTGCCCTCCAGTCAACACGAACTGTGACCGATCCGACAGGTAGGAGAACCACCGTAAAACGGTGCCCCCCACTCCCAACCCACCGAGTCGTCTCAGTAAGATACCATGGTCGATGGTATCGAAAGCCGCCAAGAGATCTAATAGGACCAGGACAGAGGAGCAGCCCCTGTCCCGGGCCCGTCAGAGATCATTGACCAACGCGACCAATGCCGTCTCCGTGCAGTACCTGGGCATGAAACCCGACTGAAACGGATCCAGGTAGACAGCTTCTTCCAGGTACTGGGAAAGCTGACATGCTATCACACTCTCGACAACCTTTGCTACAAAGCGAAGGTTGGAGACCGGACGATAGTTGGCTAAAGAAGCTGGGTCCAGGGAAGGCTTCTTAAGGAGGGGCCTCACCACCGCCTCCTTCAAGGCGGTGGGAAAGAACCCCTCTCTCAATGAAACGTTGGTAATCGCCTGGAGCCAGCTTCATGTCACCTCCCGGGAAGCCGAAACTAACCAAGAGGGACACAGGTTCAGCACACAAGTGGCAGCACTGCGTCTCCCCATAATCCTGTCCATGCCCTCAGGGGTCACAGGGTTAAACTCATCCCAGATTGTCTCCACAAGATTCATCCCCGTCGACTCGCCCGAATCTACCCAGTCAGAGTCCAAGTCTTTCCAGATCTGAGCGATTTTATCCTGCAGATACTGAACAAATTCTTCAGCCCTGCAAGGGGTCTTTCCCAGTTCCTTGGTTAAGTAAGGAACAGGTCACCCTAAACAGGGCGGCTGGGCAGTTATCTGCGGACGTGATAAGAGCGGAAAAATGTTGCCGTTTTTCCGCTTTTATCACCACTAAGTAGGATTTAATATGAATTCTTACTAGTGTTCGATCAGATTCTGACCGGCTGGCCCTCCAGCCACTCTCTAGGCTTCTTTTCCCAGCATTTCATCTCCCGGAGCTCCTCGGTAAACCAGGGAGCCACCTGGGATCGACACCGGATCAGAGGCCTCAAAGGCATAACACGATCCAAGGCCCCAGTGGGCGCCCTATCTCAGGCTTCCACTAGGGTTTCGGTCAAGTAGTGAGCAAGGGATTCAGGAAAAGTCCCGATTTCCATCAGGAACCTTTCGGGGTCCATCAGGTGCCTGGGGCGGAACCATCTAGTTAGTTCCACCTCCCTGCGGCGAGAGGTAGCAGTATGGAAGTCAAGCCTGATGAGGAAATGATCAGACCATGACAAGGGTTGAATAGAAACACCCCCTAAATCTAGATCATTCATCCACTGCCCAGAGACAAAAATCAGGTCGAGCGTGTGTCCCCTATTATGGGTGGGGTCTTGAATTAATTGAGTTAGGTCCATAGCCGTCATGGAAGCCATGAACTCCCGAGCTGACTCGGATGTCTCACCAATGGAAGGCAGATTGAAATCCCCCAGGATCATAAGCCTGGGGAAATCAACCGTCAATCCAGCTAACTTATGTAGCAGCTCCGGCAGGGCCGATGAAACATAGCAGGGAGACAGGTATGTAACAAAAAGGCCCACCTGAACTCCAAGGCCCCATTTCACAAAAAGGGACTCACACCCGCCTATCTGAGGCACAGTGACCTCAGAGGTCTGAGACTTTCCCTAATAACCACCGCCACCCCCTGCCCCTGCCCTGGGCTCTCGGCTGGTGAAACACCTGGAAGCCTGATGGGCATAGTTCACTAAGGGGCACACCCCCCTCATGGCCCAACCAGATCTCCGTAATACACGCCAGGTCCGCTCTACCCTCTTAAATGAGGTTGTAAATGAGGGGAGCCTTATGCACCACGGACCTGGCATTAAGCGATACCAGCCGGAGATCAGGGTCCTGTAATCCTGAGCACCCAGGGGTGCGAGAAGGGCGATGAGGGTCAGAATGCGTGATTGCTCTTAAACAGCGAACCCGCGTCCCCCAAACATAATTTGGCCCTTGGCCCCCACCATAATCTGCCTTTCCCACAAACAGTAGAGATGGTAACTCCCCCCCCCCAAATGGAATGGCTTATTGTCTCCCCTGGAATCCCAACCCTACCCAGCACTCCCAACCCGCGCCCATTAGTTAACTCTGGCCTGTGCCCTGGCAGACTCCCCCCCCAAGCCTGTCTGAGCCATCTGAATCAAACCCCCCCTGCCCCCCCCTAAAATTTGGTTTAAAAACCCCTGTAAAAAACCCCTAAGAAATCTCTTCTTCGCATGCCACCTCTCGGGATCCCAAGATCCGTCATTAAGGAAGTGTCTTGATAGGGAGGAAGGCCATCCCCGGGAAAGGGGGTGTTCCCGGAGGGAGAAAAGGTCTGTCGCAGTATAACATAGAGGCGAGTGTGGCATCAACCAAACGGAATGACATCATGGGGAGATGGAACGAGGAGATGACATGTCCATGTGGGGGGCAGCCAACAGTGTTCAAGGGGGTAGCGGGAAGCTTGTGTCCATCATAGAAATGGTCGGTGTTAAGGACAGTATGTAAGGGTAACGGCCAGCTGTCAAAATCGCAGCAGATGATAGATTGTGAGGTGGTGAAGCGGCCAGTGATGGTGGGGGTGAGGACAGCGGCGGCAGCAGTGGCTGCTCCAACTTCAACGACTCCAACAGCCAAGCTCCATCCACGCCAGTTGCACTCATATCCGTCAACAGGACCGCAGTCTGTTGACCCAGTCCATAGTGTCACAGGAGGAGGGGCCAAATGGCACATTACGGTGGCCCAGGCAAAGGCGGTGATACCGGAGGGGGCCACAATGAAGGACCCCCCCACTTCAACCACGCCCACACCAACTACCGAAGTCATCTTCCGCTGGTGTCAATATCCATGCCAGCTGCCTCAGCCACTCCCCGCTGATCCAATCTATCATGTCCATAAGTAAGGTGGAGGGGGGAACAACTGGGATAACACCACGGCATGGGGAGCGGCAGCTGCAGAGACCCCAGGCCGGGCGTCCCACCGCCGCTGCCGCTGACCACACCCACGCCGGCAGCCCCAATGCTCTCCATTCTCCTTTCACCACCAACCGCCTCATTTCACTCATGACATTCTGGCTACAAGGCAGGACATCGCAGCTCAAGGATATCCCTGAGGTCCCAGGAAGTTCTCATAGCTGGACCTGGAAGCAACAATGGGATAGGGTACCACCTGCAAGCCCCAAGAAGGACAATCATCTCCCCAAAGCTCTCTTCAAGCGCGACAGGATACCATCTTGGGCATGCGCAGGGAAGACTTTTTCATAGTACATTCATTTGAGTGTTCCTTGAGCCAGTCATCAGATTCAAGTCCTTCCTTGAGTTTGCATATGAGGTCTGTCATGACCTCCAAATTCGAATTGCTTTGGCTTCTAGTACTCACTGGGGCAACTAGACTTTTCGCTGGGATGACTGGGTGAACTACGCTCAGCTTAGAACTGTTGTATTGGGGAAGTCTAGACAAAGCATCAGCCATGAAGTTCTCCCCCCCCCCCCCGAATGTACTTGAGGGTGAAATTGAACCTGTTGAAATTTTGCGCCCAACGCATTTGTTTAGGAGATAGTTTACGAGGGGTCTTCAACGCTTCCAAATTTTTATGATCAGTCCATACTTCAAAAGGATATTTAGCCCCTTCTAGGAAATGTTGCTAGGTCATCAATGCCCATCTGACTGCAAAATCTTCCTTTTCCCATATAACCCATCATCTCTCCGTCTCTGTCAGTTTTTGAGAGGTGTAAGCGCATGGCTGCAATTTCCCATCAGCGTTCGTTTGAAGTAACACTGACGCCACTGCCACATCACTGGCATCAGCTTAAACGATGAATGGTGCCTCCATATCTCGGTGTTTCAATATGGGTTCAGCTGCAAAAAGCCGCTTTAATTTCTCGAAAGCGGCTTGACATTCCATAGTCCAATTCAAGGCCTTACCCGGTCTGGGCTTGGCCTCCCCTTTTGACTTTAGGAGATTTGTAATGGGCAGAGCAATGCTGGCGAACAAGGGGCTAAATTGACGAAAGAAATTTGCAAATCCCAAAAAACTTTGTAACTGTTTGCGGGTGCCAGGAGGTGCCCACTCAGTTACAGCTTGGACTTTCGCTGGGTCCATCTCAATGCCATTGTGGGAGATGCGGTAACCCAAGTAGTCAATTTTTTCTTGATGAAATTCACATTTAGACAATTTGGCATAAAGTTCTGCGGCCTGGAGTTTCTTGAGTACTGATCGTACTAACGTCACGTGTTCCATCACGTGTTTCTGTGTAGATAAGGATGCCGTCGAATTAGACCATTATGCCCTTGTACAGGTGTTCATGTAAAACTTCATTTATTAATTGCATGAAAACAGCTGGCGCCCCCTGTAGGCCAAATGGGAGTACTCTGAATTGAAAACAACCAAGTGGTCAGTTGAAAGCAGTTTTCCATTCACCTCCCTCTTTGATTCTGACTCTATAGTAGGCCTCTCTTAGGTCCAATTTTGTGAAGATCTTTCCTTTACCCAATTGGGCCAACATGGGGACTTTCAAAGTTCTCAGTTTCAAGCCCAATTTCTCCACCACTTCTGGGTTAACGATGCAACGTGTGCATCCCGAGTCTAAAAGGGCCAGCATTTTTGTCTGGGCGCCAGTAGAGGGCACTTTAAGTTCTACTGGGATGGTCATGGGGCCCCATCGGGAACTTACCAGACGGTCGTAATCCGATTCGGTTTAAGTTTCCCTCGATGAAGAGGACGGTTCTTCTTCTTCTTTTGTAATGGGAGGGAATTGCACAACAGGTTCCACCCCTTTCATGGCGGTGTCCATTCTCTTCCCAGGTTGTTTGTCTGGTTCTCCACCCCTCCCAGCAGGGGCTTTGGGCCAAGCTTGGAGAGGCAATTTGCTGCCCGGTGCCCCGCCTTTCTGCAACGGAAGCAGGTGGTAGATCAGGACTTGCTTGTAGACCAACCTTTTCCTCCTTTCGGAGCTCCTTTGGGGGGGTTGGGAGGGGCAGCTTTCTCTTTCTCACTGTTTTCGCGTTACTTGTCTCTGGCTAGGTCGATCTCTACATCAGCTGCCAATTCGTACCAGCGTTGCAAGTTATGGCCCCCCATCCTGTTTACACCGTTCTGGTATATATCTTTGTTTAAGCCATCCATAAAACTGTCCATTAAAGCTTCTTCCAACTATTTCCGCATATAAACGGATAATTCACGAAACTCTTGTATGTAATCAGCCACTGGGTTCTTTCCCTGGGTAAGAGTTTTCATTCTGGTTCTGGCCTTCCGTTCCATGAGTGGGTCATCAAAGCGTTTCCTCAGGGCGGCCATAAAGCTATTATAGTCTCTCAGCAGGGGGGAGTCATCGTTATGCAGGACAACCATCCATGCCACTGTCTTGTTCTCCAGCGCCATGGTAACAACTCTTACCTTGGCTTCTTCTGTGGGGAGATCCTCTCCGAACTGTTGCATGAAATTCCAGGCTTGGACCAGGAAAAATCCTAGTTCCTTTGGGTTACCTCCAAATTTCACACCAAGTGGAGGAACTTTTGCCATCCGGCGTCTGCGGGTGGCCCCTACTCCTCTTGGAAGGGCTCTTGCGTCTGCTGCTGCTGCTGCCAGGGCTTCCCCATCCTGATGAGCTCCACTGTCTCCCCCCAGGCCTCCCCTTGGGCAGAACAGGACTTCTGCAGTTCTCTCCTCTAGGTCTGGGAGATCAGCTTCTCTTTCGGGACCACTCTCACGTAAACATCGCCTCTCCCAAGCCACTGGAAAGAGTTTCATAGCCTGGGACATCATAAGGTTCTCCTCATCGGCGTCCTGTCAGGCAGCTGCCGGCCACCGATGTCACCTTGTAGTAACTCCAGCCGGAATTTCCTCAGGGTCATACTTCTGTCCCACTCCCAACGACCACCTAGGGTGGACGGATCATTCCTCCAAGTTCAGATCTGCCATCCGCTCTGTCTCCAAGGGACACAAGGATGCAGCTGCCCCCATGTCATCCTCCTGGTCGCTGCCTGGGTAGGACATTCCTTTGAAGGTTTTGGTTTTATTTACACTCCCCTCGGAGGATGTTAGCTCTGGGACGAGTGCGAAAGTGAGATCTTGCTTAATGTCAAGCCAGCCTCCCTCAACAACCAAGAAAGAAAACCACCATTTTGCAGAATTAAGAGTACTTTTACTGGTTATGAAAAGATAGCAGCTAAGCAAAGCAAGATCTGAGGCAAAAGCGTGCGAAATCATACATATCAATATGTGACCAAACCCCCACACTCATGTCTCTTGGGGATTCAGCATCATGAAGCCATGCAGGATTTTCTTTTGGCAGAAATTCTTCAAGGGAGACAGGATTTTTCCCCCTGTCCTACATGGCCATATTACTTTGGTATTCAGGAAAAGTTGTCTCACCTAAGCAGAAATCATGGAGGGAGCTCACCTGGGATGATGGAACAAAACACAAAAGAGCATGGCAAAAGAAACTTTTAACTTTAACTTTAACTTTTATTTAATTTCTATACCGCACCCTCTCCCAGAAGAGACTCAGGGCGGTGTACAGTCATATTAAAAGCAATAAACATGCATAATATAAATATAAAATAAATATGGGTGTGGCTGGAGGAGGTAACATATACTTTGCTGTACAATAATACTTAAAGTAGATTTAAAATTTAAAAATTTAAAAATACATTAAAAAACTACCCCTAAAAACTATCCCGGGATAAAATATTTGCCAGGAAGTATAAATGGGACTATAAATGGGCCAGGCCAGCTAATTGGAACAGGTGGGTCTTGAGTTTCTGTCGGAAGGAGCGGAGGTCGGTAGTAGTTTTGATATCGGGGGGGAGGTCATTCCAGAGGGTTGGGCCCATCACAG
This sequence comes from Natrix helvetica, assembly GCF_964273705.1. Classification (NCBI taxonomy): domain Eukaryota; kingdom Metazoa; phylum Chordata; class Lepidosauria; order Squamata; family Natricidae; genus Natrix; species Natrix helvetica. The sequence continues at coordinate 10,327,961 of NC_138563.1, forward strand.
AGAAGGCTCTACTCCTGGGCGCCGCCCGTTGGCATTGCGTGGTGGACGGCACCCGGAGGAGTCCCTCCCTGTGAGAGCGAATTGGTTGAAGGGATGTATGTGGTAGGATGCGATCCCGCAGGTAACTAGATCCTGTGCCATGGAGCGCTTTGAAGATGGTGATCAACACCTTGAAACGCACCCGAAAGACCACAGGCAGCCAGTGCAGCTCGCGCAGGAGAGGTGTTATGTGGGAGTACCTAGTACTCCCCATGATAGCCCGCGCGGCCGCATTCTAAAAGGGAATGTGATGGGAAGTTCATCCAGAGCTACATTAATGAGTGGAGCTTCCCTTGACAGAGGCAGTCTACATACAAAAACCTGTCTTTTGGGAGAAGCGGGCAGTTTGCGTGATTGGTTAGGTTGCCTCCTACAGACATTTGCCTGGCGTTGGTGTATGTGCAAAAGGGGGAGCGAGTGACCTTTGGTAGGATGAGTGGTGGATTCCTACTGGTTCGGCCTGGTTCTGGATAGAGGGTGCAGGAGGGCCGAGAGCCTTAGTTTCAAGGGAGGAAGTCATCCAGGAGAGAACAAATTTCCAGGCGCATGGAAAGAACTGTGGGCACAATGGGAATTTGGGACATGCCAGGAAGGTGGTCGATTGCACTTGTCCATGGAAGTGGTCAGGCAGGTAGCCCAAGGGTCTCTCTGTGTGTGGAGGGGACTTCCAAATGTGCTGGCAGATAAGCAGATGTGTGTTGCTTTGCCAGGCAGCTGGAACAATAACAGAAAATGAGTTAGGTGCCAACCCAGGGGTGGAGGGCTATGTCGCAGGGCATAGTGGCACAGGCAGCAGCTGCAACAGGAGTCCCCTCCAAGGAGGGGGTGTAGGAGGAAAATATCACACACACACACACAAACAGAGTTTCCAAGGGCTCAAAAAAGGTTGAAAAATGCAACTAGGAAGGGGGCAGTATTGGAGTGGATTTCCCCCCTCTGCTGCAGTTTTTGGAAAGGAGAAGCATTTAGCCTGCAGCCCCATGGGCATCTCCGGGTGGCCCCCTTTCCTCCTGGGGGGGGAGAAGGGGGATTGCAGCTGGGTCCAGGTGCTCCTGGCCGCCTGGCACCAAGACCCTCTTCCTCTCCCCGCTGGAAGTAAGAGCGGGTGAGGTTGCGATGGTTGTTGCCAGCCTTGAATGTAGCCATCCTTCCGTGTATTATAATGAATTCTATTTACATTTCCTGGCCACCTGATCCCCGGAGACTCCTGGCAGTTTACAAATGTTAAAACACCGTTTTATTATTGTGGGGCGCCTACATTTGGGAAGGCCAAATCATTAAGGGAAGAAGATAAAAATGGTTTTAGAATACTGGTTCCCCCCACCCCCATTTTGTAGTTCAGGAACTTCTGTGTAGTTTATCTCCTTGCCTTATTTTCCTTTGGTGGAATGCTCTTCGTGGTACCTGGGCGTAATCATAATTTAGTCCACCTTCCTGGGTGCTTACCTGGGCCGCCCTCACTTCTCATTCTGGAGCCTTGGACTCAATCGCAATCGTTTTCTGAATCATTGGGCTTCGACAGAAGGAAACAATTTACCTGTCACAAACCACTTAGCCAGGATGTTGAATGCAAGAACAGCTCCCTTACAAGCAAAACCCCAAAGCCACATAGCTAGAACACGAAACTAGAAGCTTTGCAAGATACCTGTGACCTGGGGGAGGCAACAGGTGGCCTGAGATTCATTTAGCATAACAAGTGTAAAAGCTTTGGGGGGGATGGACTGTAACTCAGGCATCCAATAAATACCAATGGCATTATTGGCAGGGAAAGTGTGTGTGTGTGTGTGTGTGTGTGACTCACCTTGGAGTATAAAAATTGAGTGTAAAACTAATCTGGGACTTGGGAGGCTTTCAAAGCCAGGGTCTTTCTATCCTGGTACCAAAATAAAAAATATATTCTGGTCTCACATCTTGTGTGACCTCCCAGGTCCCTTCCAGCTCCGTTTTGTTCCTTCCCCATTTACCTAGTTAATGCTAATTGGTATTCCTAAGGAAAGAGTATTGGGCCCCAGGGAGAACCTTGGGGTACCCCACTGCCTACTTCCCTGCATGTGGAAGGGAAGTTCCATTAAGGCAGGGCTGTGGATCATACCATGATCTCCAGAATCCCAATAGAGGAGGATGCTCGAAGAGAGCAGCTGCTTTGGCCCTCAGCTTCCCTATAGAGTGGAAGCCACGGAGTGCTGTCCACCAAGTGGCTGCCATTTTGGAGTGGCCAAAAATCATTGCAGGTGCTCTCAGAATGGTGCCCACTTACGGGACAGCAGCATAAATCCTCTTTTCACCAAGGCCATGCATTGCACTGGGTCTTTCCTGAAGAGATCTACTGAAAAGATTTGCTCTAGGAGTTGAAGGACAGGGCCGGAAAGCGCTTACAGATTGTTGAGGCCAATATGCAAACTCTTGTAAACTGCTTAGAGAAGGCTGTAAAGCGGTATATAAGTTTAACTGCAATTGTTACTAAGACAAAAGTTATTACCCGTGTATTTTTTAAAGCACATCCACGTTGTTGAAATCAATGATTGAGTAAATTTTCTATTAGTGCATGAGAATAAATACAACATTACTGAAACCTGGTGGGATGAAATCCAGAAGCATTTAAAATTTTAAAAACAGACGCAATAGAAGAAGAGGTGAAGTTGCACATCAACAGCTAACCCTTTTTAGAATTGAAAAAAAAATCCCTCATTAAATGCACTTGGGTGATTATGAAAGGAAAACGGAATGTGGTTACCATAGGTGTAAACTCCGGATTATCCAATCAGAGGAACAAGAAGAACCTTTTGCTAATCTTTTAGCTGATTAACAGGAAGCACAGAAATAGGGGACTTTAACCTTTCTGACAACTGGGAAACACGGAATCACTGCACCTGGTGGGAGGTCGAAGAGGTGAGATAGGAGAATATGAAGCTTCCTTGGCCTTAAGAGAGTCCCTTGTAGCGGTTTCTGCTGAAGAGAAAGGGACCATTCAGGGGATCCAACTGACAAGAGTGTCAGATGTCTGGAGATGGTCTTACATGGTACGGGCTTTTGGAAAACCCATACAGAGCGTATCAAATAATGACAGGGAGAAGCTCCTTCACACCGACAACAATGAAGGCCAAATTAGCCCAAAATTCAGGCACAGCACACTTGTTCCAATTAAGCACCAAGTGGGAATGTCCACTTAAAAACAATTTATTAGAGTATTGTAGCAAACAGATTTCATCAGACACGTGGAGTAACATCCCACAATATTAAGCACAAGCATTGAAATGAGCATTGCATTAAAAACAGAACATTCACATGAGAAATGGCATCATGAGTCACCTGTCTGCTGTGAAAAGGTACAATTGCAGCCAGTTGAAACATCTAGCATATACAATTATCATGGATATCATTATTCTGTTCCTTTGTAAGGACAGTGAAAGTTTGTGCACTTGGGACAAATTCCTAGTGTGTCTATTCACAATTGGCCAAATTTAATAGATAACTCAATTCAATTCCCGAGATACACTCTGTGACTTCTCCCACGCCCTTGTGAATTATTTGGTGTTGATGGAGGCCTGTACGCTCAGTATAGCTCTTTCCACACTCAAGGCATTGGTAGAGTTTCTCTGTAGTGTGGATTATTTGATGCTGAATAAGCTTTCCCTTTTGACTGAAGCTCTTTCCACAGTCAAGGCATTTATGAGGTCCTTCTCCTGTGTGGATCCTGTGATGTCTATAAAGCTTGCTCCTCTGAATGAAGCTCTTTCCACACTCCAGACATTTATGAGGTTTTTCTCCTGTGTGGATCTTTTGATGTGCATAAAGGCCGCTCCTCCAACTGAAGCTCTTTCCACACTCCAGACATTTATGAGGTTTTTCTCCTGTGTGGATCCTTTGATGTGCATAAAGTTTGCTCCTCTCAGTGAAGCTCTTTCCACACTCCAGACATTTATGAGGTTTTTCTCCTGTGTGGATCCTTTGATGTGCATAAAGGTTGCTCCTCTCAGTGAAGCTCTTTCCACACTCCAGACATTTATGAGGTTTTTCTCCTGTGTGGATCCTTTGATGTGCATCAAGGCTGCTCCTCTGACTGAAGCTCTTTCCACACTCCAGACATTTATGAGGTTTTTCTCCTGTGTGGATCCTTTGATGTTTATAAAGGTTGTTCCTCTCACTGAAGCACTTTCCACACTCCAGACATTTATGAGGTTTTTCTCCTGTGTGGATCCTTTGATGTGCATCAAGGTTGCCCCTCTGACTGAAGCTCTTTCCACACTCCAGACATTCATGAGGTCTTTCTCCTGTGTGGATCCTTTGATGTTTATGAAGGGTGCTCCTCTGACTGAAGCTCTTTCCACACTCCAGGCATTTATGAGGTTTTTCTCCTCTGTGAATCCTTTGATGTGTACAAAGGTCGCTCCTCCAACTGAAGCTCTTTCCACACTCCAGGCATTTATGAGGTTTTTCTCCTGTGTGGATTCTTTGATGTGTATAAAGGCTGCTCCTCTGACTGAAGCTCTTTCCACACTCCAGGCATTTATGAGGTTTTTCTCCTGTGTGGATCCTTTGATGTGTATAAAGGTTGCTCCTCTGACTGAAGCTCTTTCCACACTCCAGGCATTTATGAGGTTTTTCTCCTGTGTGGATTCTTTGATGTGTATAAAGGTTGCTCCTCTGACTGAAGCTCTTTCCACACTCCAGGCATTCATGAGGTTTTTCTTCTGTGTGGATCCTTTGATGTCTATAAAGGGTTATACTCTTAGTGAAGCTCTTTCCACACTCCAGGCATTTATGAGGTTTTTCTCCTGAATGGATCCTTTGATGTGTATAAAGGCTGCTCCTCCGACTGAAGCTCTTTCCACACTCCGGGCATTTATGAGGTTTTTCTCCTGTGTGGATCATTTGATGTGCAAAAAGGTTGCCCCTCTGACTGAAGCTCTTTCCACACTCCAGACATTTATGAGGTTTTTCTCCTGTGTGGATCATTTGATGTGCATCAAGGTTGCCTCTCTGACTGAAGCTCTTTCCACACTTCTGGCATTTATGAGGTTTTTCTCCTGAATGGACCTTTAGATGCTTTCGAAGATTCTCATTTCTCTTGAAGAATTTTTCACATTCCGGGCACTGATATTTCTCTTCTTCCTCCTGGATCCTTTGGGGATTCCAGGGTCTTCTGAAGGACCCTCCGCCCTCCAGGCCCGTCTCGGGGTCTCCGCCAGTTTCTTCCTCCTCGCATCGTCCTCCAGGCAGCCGCCTTTCCCGGGGTCCCCCTGGGCTCATCCCTCCTGCAGCTCCGGAGCCTCCGGGCCTTTCCCCGCCGTCTCCCGGGGCTGCTCCGCGGAGCCCGCTCTCCTCCTCCTCTGGAGCGGCGATTCCTTCCTTCCCTCCCCCGCCGGGCTCCTCCGTCCTCCTGCAGGGGAGAAAGAGAGGCGGGTCACGGCTGCGTCCCCCTCACCGCAGGACCCGAAGGAGACCCTCTCAGGCTGCCGCTCCGTCCCAGCAGCCTCTACTTACATCCGGTTTCTCTGTCTCCGACGGGAACCGCTCCTTCCGCCAGCTCTCTGATTCCAAAAGTGAAGGCGCTCGATTTCCCAGCCCCGCCTTCCAGCGAAGCCCCGCCTCTTCCTCTCCAGGCACCTCCTCCTCGACGTCCCCCCCGAGGAGAGAAAGGGATCAACTAGAACGGCGGTTCTCAACCTTCCTCACGCAGTTCAACACGGCTCCTCATGTGGCGGTGACCCCCCCCCCCACCGTAAAATTGGGCCCCAGCCTTCCCTTCGCCGCCACGTTCCTTTCTTTTATTTTCCGCGCCTGGTTTTTGGCCTAAGAAACGGTACCTCTCGGCTTCCGTAGCCCCGCCCATCCACCTCCGCCCCTCGAAGGGAGCTGCTTTCCCGTCGTCCTCTGCGCTGCGCGCGCCTCCCTCCAATCCGGCTCCTCCTTTCCCCCCCCACCCCGCGCACAGACGCGCATGCGCACGCGGAGGGGCGTTCGGACTTCCGGCGCTCGGGCGTCTTGGGCGAGCGGAGCAGCGGGAGCCCCTCCCCTTCGGCCGCCCGGGGCCCCCCAGCCTCTCCTTCCCTTCGGGCGGCTCCTTTGGCCGCGGGAGGCTCCTGGCAGGGGCGGCGGGCGGCTGAGCTTTGCCCGGGCCCGTCCCCTCCCTTTCCCGGCTTCTCCGCCGCCTTCCCTGCCCGGGTCTTTGAGCCCATCGGGGCTGGGGGCCTCTGCAGGCTCTCCGGACTCCGGGGGTCCCGGGCGACCCCTGTGCAAAGGCCCCGCCACCCCCAGGAGGAGAAGCGCTGCTCTGCTGGCAGCCAAAGCGCCGGAGGGATCCCCAGAAGGGAGGGAGCTCAGCCAGAGGGGATCCCGGGGAGGGGGCCGTTGGGGGACAAGGGAGCCCAGGAGGGACCTGGGGATCCACTGGAACTCTGGGGATCTTCAGGGGGGATCGAGGACCAGCTGGGAAGAAGCGCCTCCCCCCTCCCCATTTCTTTCCTGCGGGGGGGGGAAGGACCTCTCCTCACTTTAGAGCTGAGCAGGGGGGAGACCAGCCGCGTGGGGAGCTCTGGGCCCCCCTGGAGGAGGAGCTGGAGAGGCTCATGCAGTTGCTCTGCTTGGGTGGGTCCTCTGGACTGGATCCCCTGGACCGGATCCCCTGCGGGGACCCCCAACCCTGCAGCCGAGGAGACCCCAAGGCCCCCCAGCTCCCGACAAAGTCTGGCTACGACCAAACGGGGGCCGGAGAAGGCGGGGTGGGAACAGGGGGTGGGCAAATAAACTCTGTACATGCTCAGGGGGTGCAGTGGCCTGTTTTCCACAAAGGGCGGTTGGGGATCCTAGGAGTGGTCATTCCATGCCAAGCGTGGCCCGTGAGTGCCAGCTGCCAAGTGGATTCTAACTAAAATGGGCCCAATTGGCTGTGTAAGGGACAGGAGACCACAAAGAGATCTCCACTCTACCTGGAAGAAGCAAAGTCAAACCACTTCTATTTTGGGGCTTCATGAATCAGAAATACACTTTCTAAAGTGGGAAACGTGGCCCCACTTGGCTCTGTCTAAAACGGCCCCCTTGGCTGGGGACCCATCAGAAAAGCTCTTTAAAATATCCCAATAACGTTCTGGTTGGTCACGTGACTGACCCTGTTTATGACCGTCCCTTGTTATGACCTTGATGGCAAGCTCCATTATGATATTTATGTCTATGTCCTTGAATGATCATTCTTCTTTAACATGCAATGCACGAATAAAGTGCAAATGTATAATGTTCACTGGCCATAATTTCTTGGAAAGGGTAAAGGAGAAATCTGAAAAAGGGGCAAAGCTAAAAGAGGATCGAAAAGAAATATTATGTTTGTGACTTTGTTGACTGTGGAAAACTCAAGAGCAAAACCAAGAAATCCAATCATTAAATGATCCCTAAAGGAGGGCTTTCTGCAATAAAGATCTGCAAATCAGAATCTCCCCCCTCATTTGCACCCAGAAACCACCTGAAAACCAACACAGTGTGCCTAGAATTGGCCTTACATGACTAAAGTTCACCAACACACAAAGATACTCATCTTTCGCCCATTGGAGCAATCTTCAAGGGCAGCCCCAAGGAAAGGGAAGGGCAGTCCTCCAGCTTCAACCTGAGAGGCTACTGAAACTATTTGGCAGAGATTGTCAGTGGAGTCTCTTGAAAAAACAACCACAGAATTTTGCATTAAAATAAGCACAGGTTGACAAAAGAATAGAAAAGAAGGGAAGGAATAAAGAAGGAAAGAATTCAAAAAAGCACAATATTGGTCATAAGGTTTTTTTTTAGTGCTGCCATAACAGTGAACAGTTGTTACATAAATGGTCATAAGCTGAGGACTATGAAAGGATCTGCTTTGTCCTCAGGGTGTCACACCTGGAGAAGAAGCTCAATCAGAAGAAATTCCTAAACCAGTGAGTTGGAATCATAGAATTGTAGGGCTGGAGGGGACCTTGGAGGTCTTCTAGTCCATCCCCCTGCTCAAGCTCCTAGAATCATAGAATTGTAGGGCTAGTTCACTCCCCACCCCACATCCTGCCCAGGTTCATAGAATTGTAGAGATGGAAGGTTCCTCAGAGCTCCTCTAGTCCACCCCATTGACCAAGGCAGGAGTCTTCACCCCAAAGCTGTGAAAACCTCCAACCTTCTGCTCTTTCCTTGTTTACCAACCTGCCTCATGTGATATCTGGGTGGGTGTTGTGCCCCGCCTGTGGGCCTCCTTCCTGACCCATTCCACCAACATCATGAATCAACTTTGTCTGGGATGATGGGAGCTGAAATCCAAATATTGGCAGGCAGCTCCAGGCCAAATGTCCCATTTATTCACTTCTACAACTCTACACAAGCCTTCCTTTGATCCAGGGAAAGCTACTTCGGGCACCTGAGTTCTCCTTTCTCTGCCCCCCAGGCTAAAAATAGCCAGAGTTACCCTGGGGTAAGATGGGTGGCTAATACATTCGACAAATAAAAATAAAATAAATCCCAGAGGTTTGTGGTGACAGGAAGATTGTCTTCCTTTTTGAAGGAAACGTCCGATGCTCCGAAGAGATTCAGCCAACAAAGGAAAAAATGTTTTAAAAAGAGGAAAAAAGTTGGCCATGCCCACTCAGTCACTTGACCCGCCACCACCAAGCCACGCCCACAGAACCAGTGTGGAAAAAATTTAGATTTCACCACTGAGTCCACCCATCTTAAAGCATTCTGGATAGGGAATCCTGGGATTTGAAGTCCAGCCACCTTAAAGCATTCTGGATGGGGAATCCTGGGAGTTGAAGTCCTCCCATCTTAAAGCATTCTGGATGGGGAATCCTGGGAGTTGAAGTCCTCCCATCTTAAAGCATTCTGGATAGGGAATCCTGGGAGTTGAAGTTCTCCCATCTTAAAGCATTCTGGATAGGGAATCCTGGGAGTTGAAGTCCACCTATCTTAAAGCATTCTGGATGGGGAATCCTTTGGAGCGCTTAAAATGACCCTCCGACCTAACCGGAAGTCATCCAGTTTGTTCGGAGGGTCGTTTTAAGCACTCCGAAGGCCTCAGTGACTGTCCGGACGGTCCCTGAAGCCTTCGCAGTGCTTAAAACGACCCTCCAAGCAAACTGGGCTTGGAGGGTTGTTTTAAGCGTTCCGAAGGCTTCAGGAAAACCTCCGGACGGTCCCTGAAGCCTCCGGATGGCCTCTGGGGGGGGGGAGACTCTTTTCACCCTCCCCAGGCTCCTATAAAGCCTCTGGAGCCTGGGGAGGGTGAAAAATGGCTTTTAAAAAGGTGAACTCAACGCCTTGCGTGCCCTGACAAATGGCTCCGGTGGCACGCGTGCCATAGGTTCGCCATCACTGACCTAGTCTGTATCTACACAGTTGGCTTTTCTTGCCTAGGTGTAAAACCTTACTTTTATCTGAACTGGATTCTATCTTGTTCAAGTCTGTCGAGATCTTTGTGGATCAGGAGCTTCTCTTCTGCAGTATTGGCTATTCCTACCAGCTTAGTGTCATCTGCCAATTTGATGACTTCCCCTTCTATTCCCTCATCTAGATCATTTATGAACATATTGAAGAATAGTGGGTTTGCAACGTAACACTGGGCTATCCCACTGCTTACTTCCCTCCATGTGGATATAGTTCTGTGGAGGACTACTCATTGAGTACCATTGGTCAGACAGTTACGGATCTATGCTGTCCATCCCAGAGTTGACCAAGAAATAGGTTGTGGTCTACTTTGTCAAATTATTATTCAAAGACATAGACATAAATATCGTAATGGAGCTTGCCATCAAGGTCATAACTCGGGACTGTCATAAATAGGGTCAGTCCCGTGACCAACCAGAACGTTATTGGGATATTTTAAAGGGCTTTACTGATGGGTCCTCAGTAGCCTCTCAGGTTGAAGCTGGAGGACTGCCCTTCCCTTTCCTTGGGGCTGCCCTTGAAGATTGCTCCAATGGGCGAAAGATGAGTATCTTTGTGTGTTGGTGAACTTTAGTCATGTAAGGCCAATTCTAGGCACACTGTGTTGGTTTCCAGGTGGTTTCTGGGTGCAAATGAGGGGAGAGACTCTGATTTGCAGATCTTTATTGCAGAAAACCCTCCTTTAGGGATCATTTAATGATTGGATTTCTTGGTTTTGTTCTTCAGTTTTCCATGGTCAACAAAGTCACAAATATTTCTTTTCGATCCACTTTTAGTTTTGCCCCTTTTTCAGATTTTTCCTTTACGCTTTCGAAGAAATTATGGCCAGTGAACGTTATACATTTGTATTTTATTTGTGCATTGCATGTTAAAGAAGAATTATTATTCAAGAACATAGACATAAATATCGTAATGGAGGTTGCCATCAAGGTTGTAACTCGGGACGGTCATAAACAGGGTCAGTCCCGTGACCAACCAGAACGTTATTGGGATATTTTAAAGGGCTTTTCTGATGGGTCCCCAGCCAAGGGGGCAGTTTTAGACAGAGCCACGCAGGGCCACGTTTCCCACCTTAGAAAGTGTATTTCTGATTCATGAAGCCCCAAAGTAGAAGCGGTTTGACTTTGCTTCTTCCAGGCAGAGTGGAGATCTCTTTGTGGTCTCCTGTCCCTTCCACAGCCAATTGGGCCCATTTTAGTTAGAATCCACTTGGCAGCTGCCACTCACGGGCCACGCTTGGCATGGAATGACCGTTTCCAGGATCCCCAACCGCCCTTTGTGGAAAACAGGCCACTGCAGCCCCTGAGCATGTACAGAGTTTATTTGCCTCCCCCCGTTCCCACCCCGCCTTCACGGCCCCCGTTTGGTCCTAGCCAGACTTTGTCCGGAGCTGGGGGGCCTTGGGGTCTCCTCGGCTGCAGGGTTGGAGGTCCCCGCAGGGGATCCGGTCCAGGGGATCCAGTCCAGAGGACCCACCCAAGCAGAGCAACTGCATGAGCCTCTCCAGCTCCTCCTCCAGGGGGGCCCAGAGCTCCCCACGCGGCTGGTCTCCCCCCTGCTCAGCTCTAAAGTGAGGAGGGGTCCTTCCCCCCCCCCGCAGGAAAGAAATGGGGAGGGGGGAGGCGCTTCTTCCCAGCTGGTTCTCGATCCCCCCTGAAGATCCCCTGAGTTCCAGTGGATCCCCAGGTCCCTCCTGGGCTCCCTTGTCCCCCAACGGCCCCCTCCCCGGGATCCCCTCTGGCTGAGCTCCCTCCCTTCTGGGGATCCCTCCGGCGCTTTGGCTGCCAGCAGAGCAGCGCTTCTCCTCCTGGGGGTGGCGGGGCCTTTGACAGGGGTCGCCCGGGACCCCCGGAGTCCGGAGAGCCTGCAGAGGCCCCCAGCCCCGATGGGCTCAAAGACCCGGGCAGGGAAGGCGGCGGGGAAGCCGGGAAAGGGAGGGGACGGGCCCGGGCAAAGCTCAGCCGCCCGCCGCCCCTGCCAGGAGCCTCCCGCGGCCAAAGGAGCCGCCCGAAGGGAAGGAGAGGCTGGGGGGCCCCGGGCGGCCGAAGGGGAGGGGCTCCCGCTGCTCCGCTCGCCCAAGACGCCCGAGCGCCGGAAGTCCGAACGCCCCTCCGCGTGCGCATGCGCGTCTGTGCGCGGGGTGGGGGGGGGAAAGGAGGAGCCGGATTGGAGGGAGGCGCGCGCAGCGCAGAGGACGCCGGGAAGGCAGCTCCCTCCGAGCGGCGGATGTGGATGGGCGGGGCTACGGACGTTTCTGAGGCCAAAAACCAGGCGCGGAAAATGAAATAAAAGAAAGGAACGTGGCGACGAAGGGAAGGCTGGGACCCATTTATACGGTGGGGGGGGTGTCACCGCCACATGAGGAGCCGTGTTGAACTGCGTGAGGAAGGTTGAGAACCGCCGTTCTAGCGGATCCCTTTCCTCTGGGGGGACGTCGAGGAGGAGGTGCCTGAAGAGGAAGAGGCGGGGCTTCGCTGGAAGGCGGGGCTGGGAAATCGAGCTCCTTCACTTTTGGAATCAGAGAGCTGGCGGAAGGAGCGGTTCCCTTCGGAGAGGGAAAAACCGGAAGTAAGTAGAGGCTGCTGGTATGGAGTGGCAGCCGGGAGGGTCTCCTTCGGGTCCTCGTTAGGGGGGGCCTCGGCCTGGGCCTCTCCTTCGGTGAGGGGGACGCAGCCGTGATCCGCCTCTCTTTCTCCCCTGCAGGAGGACGGAGGAGCCCGGCGGGGGAGGGAAGGAAGGAAGCGCCGCTCCAGAGGAGGAGGAGAGCGGCCCCCGCGGAGCAGCCCCGGGAGACGGCGTGGAAAGGCTGGGAGGCTCCAGAGCTGCAGGAGGGATGAGCCCAGGGGGACCCCGGGAAAGGCGGCTGCCTGGAGGGCGATGCGGGGAGAATGAAACCGACGGAGGCGCTGATACAGGCCTGGAGGGTGGAGGGTCCTTCGGAAGACCCCGGAATCCCCAAAGGATCCAGGAGGAAGAAGAGAGATATCAGTGCCCGGAATGTGAAAAATTCTTCAGGAGAAATGAGTATCTTCGAAAGCATCTAAAGGTCCATTCAGGAGAAAAACCTCATAAATGTCTGGAGTGTGGAAAGAGCTTCAGTGAGAGGAACAACCTTTATAAACATCAAAAGATCCACACAGGAGAAAAACCTCATAAATGCCTGGAGTGTGGAAAGAGCTTCAGACAGAGGAGTGACCTTTATGCACATCAAAGGATCCACACAGGAGAAAAACCTCATAAATGCCTGGAGTGTGGAAAGAGCTTCAGTCAGAGGAGCAATCTTTATGCACATCAAAGGATCCACACAGGAGAAAAACCTCATAAATGTCTGGAGTGTGGAAAGAGCTTCAGTCAGAGGGGCAGCCTTTATGCACATCAAAGGATCCACACAGGAGAAAAACCTCATAAATGTCTGGAGTGTGGAAAGAGCTTCAGTTGGAGGAGCAGCCTTTATGCACATCAAAGGATCCACAGAGGAGAAAAACCTCATAAATGCCTGGAGTGTGGAAAAAGCTTCAGTGAGAGGAGCGACCTTTATAAACATCAAAGGATACACACAGGAGAAAAACCTCATAAATGCCTGGAGTGTGGAAAGAGCTTCAGTCAGAAGAGCAGCCTTTATGCACATCAAAGGATCCACACAGGAGAAAAACCTCATAAATGCCTGGAGTGTGGAAAGAGCTTCAGTTGGAGGAGCAACCTTTATACACATCAAAGGATCCACACAGAAGAAAGTCCTCATAAATGCCTGGAATGTGAAAAATCCTTCAAAAGAATTAGAGAACTTGAAGACCACCTAAAGGTCCATTCAGGAAAAAAACCTCATAAATGTCTGGAGTGTGGAAAGAGCTTCAGCCAGAGGGGCAACCTTTATAAACACGAAAGGATCCATTTAGGAGAAAAACCTCATAAACGCCTGTGTGGAAAGAGCTTCCGTCCGAGGGGCAGCCTTTATAGACATCAAAGGATCCATTGCATAGAGAAAGGGATGAAAAGGATCCAGGAGGAAGGAAGGAAATAACAGTTCCTGGAATGTGAGAAATCCTTGAAGTGAAACGACCATCTTGAAAACTATCTAAATATTCACTCATTTGGAAACCCACTTTAATTCTTTGACTGTGGAAAGAGCTTCAATCGGAGAGCAATACTTACGGAACATGCAAGAATCCACACAGGAGAAAATCGTCATAAATGTCTGGAGTGTGGAAAGAGCTTCAGTCAGAGGAGCAGCCTTTATGCACATCAAAGGATCCACACAGGAGAAAAATCTCATAAATGTTTGGAGTGTGGAAAGAGCTTCAGTGAGAGGAGCGACCTTTATAAACATCAAAGGATACACACAGGAGAAAAACCTCATAAATTCCTGGAGTGTGGAAAGAGCTTCAGTCAGAAGAGCAGCCTTTATGCACATCAAAGGATCCACACAGGAGAAAAAACTCATAAATGCCTGGAGTGTGGAAAGAGCTTCAGTCAGAGGGGCAACCTTTATGCACATCAAAGGATCCACACAGGAGAGAAACCTCATAAATGCCTGGAGTGTGGAAAGAGCTTCAGTCAGAGGAGCAACCTTTATAAACACGAAAGGATCCATTTAGGAGAAAAACCTCATAAACGCCTGTGTGGAAAGAGTTTCAGTCCGAGGGGCAGCCTTTATAGACATCAAAGGATCCATTGCAGAGAGAAAGGGATGAAAAGGATCCAGGAGGAAGGAAGGAAATAACAGTTCCTGGAATGTGAGAAATCCTTCAAGTGAAACGACCATCTTGAAAACTATCTAAATATTCACTCATTTGGAAACCCACTTTAATGCTTTGACTGTGGAAAGAGCTTCAATCGGAGAGCAATACTTACGGAACATGCAAGAATCCACACAGGAGAAAATTGTCATAAATGTCTGGAGTGTGGAAAGAGCTTCAGTCAGAGGAGCAGCCTTTATGCACAACAAAGGATCCATACAGGGAAAAACCTCATAAATGTCTGGAGTATGCTGGGAGATGCCCATGGGGCGGGGAAGGGAGCAACTCCTGGGAGGCAGAAAAAGTTCCGGCACAGGAAAGCCTAGGCTGGCGATGGGACGAGCGAAAGCCGAATGGGCCACGGAGCTTTCCGCCCTTTTAATGTCATCCTCCTTTTGCACTAAAGACCTGAGCTAATCTGATGCTGGGGCCCAGTGAGGCTTAGACATGGAGGAAGTTCCCTTCTCAGCTGACACAATAAGAGCAAGCCAGCTGGAAGGGACATTAAAGGTCTTCTAGCCCAACCCTCTGCTCAAGCAGGAGATCTGATCCCAAAGGTGCTTTTTCAGGAGGCAACTGGATTTTCTTTGCTATCACTTCTCACCCAAGAAATGTCCTCCGTGAATAGAACAGAGCAGAAGGGAATTCTTTATTGGCCAAGTGTGATTGTGCGGGTTTGCCCTCCCGCAAAGAGTGGACCACTCATAATGAAGACAACACACAAGGTTCCTTAATAATAATAATAATAAATTTGGATTTATTAGCCGCTCCCTTTCCAAGTAGGACTCGGGGCGGCGTACAATGGAGCATATAACATGAAACATATATAACAACACCAAACGTACATACATACACAACACACATACATACACGGAGGAGGAAGCAAATTACATCAATAGACAGTTAAAAATCTGCTTTAAAATACCCCAATTGTAAAAACCCAATAAAATTAATATTTAAGAACAATTTAAAAACAGTTTGGAGGAATGGGAAAATTACGATTGCGATTGAGCCAGGCCGGATAATTGAAAGAGGTGGGTCTTCAGCTGTACACGGAAGGAGCGGAGATCGGAAATCATCCTGATGTCACGGGGGAGGTCATTCCATAGGGCTGGGCCCATCACAGAGAAGGCTCTGCTCCTGGGTGTCGCCCCCCGGCACTGTTTGGCGGACGGCACCCGGAGAAGTCCCTCTCTGTGTGAGCGAATTGGTCGTAGGGATGTGTGGGGCAGGATGCGATCCTGCATATAACTAGGCCCTGTGCCATGGAGCGCTTTAAAGATCATAATCAAAACCTTGAAACGCACTCGGTAGACCACAGGCAGCCAGTGCAGCTCGCGCAGGAGAGGTGTTACAGGGGAGTATCTAGTCCTCCCCATAATCACCCGCGCGGCCGCGTTCTGGACCAATTGTAGTCTCCGAGTGCATCTCAAGGGAAGCCCCATGTAGAGAGCATTGCAGTAATCCAGGCGAGACGTCACTAGCGCATGGGTGACTGTGCGTAGGGCATCCCGGTCCAATAAGGGGCGCAATTGGCGCATCAGGCGAACCTGATGGAACGCCCCCCTTGCCACGGCTGTTACATGGTTATCCATGGACAGCCGGGTATCCAGGAGGACGCCCAAATTGCGCACCTGTTCCATGGGGGCTAGTTGGACGCCCCCGATGGCCAGAGATGGAAGCACCTGGTTGAACCGGGAGGCCGGAAGCCACAGCCACTCCGTCTTGGAAGGGTTGAGTTTTAGTCGGTTGCCATCCATCCAGACCCGTACGGCCTCCAGACACCGGGACATCATTTCGACGGCCTCATTGGGGTGGTTCGGAGTGGAAATGTATAGCTGAGTATCATCAGCATACAGATGATATCCCACTCCAAAACCACGGATGATCTCGCCCAGCGGTTTCATATATGTGTTGAACAGGAGAGGCGAGAGCACCGATCCCTGTGGCACTCCACATGTGAGTGGCCTCCGGGTCGAACTCTGCTCCCCTGTCAACACACGTTGCGTCCGACCAGAGAGGTAGGAGCCAAACCACCGTAAAACGGTGCCTCTGACTCCCAGCCCCTCTAGCCGGTGCAACAGGATACCATGGTCGATGGTATCGAACGCCGCCGAGAGATCTAATAGGACCAGGATAGAGGAACAACCCCTATCTCTGGCCCTCCAGAGATCATCAACCAATGCGACCAAGGCCGTCTCCGTGCTGTGCCCGGGTCGGAAGCCGGACTGGCGCGGGTCTAGATAATCATTTTCCTCCAGGTGACGTGGGAACTGCTGTGCTACCACACTCTCTACAACCTTCGCTAAAAAAGGAAGGTTGGAGACTGGACGATAATTGACTAGGTCCGTTGGGTCCAGGGAAGGCTTCTTGAGCAGGGGCCTCACCACCGCCTCTTTCAAGGCGGCCGGTAGAGACCCCTCACCCAACGAGGCGTTCACCAGGCCCAGGAGCCAGTCACGCGTGACCTCCCAGGATGCCAGTACAAGCCAGGAGGGACACGGGTCCAATAAACATGTGGTGGGTCGCAGACGTCCACGCAACCTGTCCAAATCCTCGATGGCAACCGAGTCAAACTCCTCCCAAAGCGGTCCCTCAAGACTCGCAACGGGCGTCTCTACTGAACCACTGAAAGGGGTCCATCCCATCCGGATTTGAGCGACTTTGTCCTGTAGATAATTCCCAAACTCCTCTGCTCTGCCCTGTAAAGGGGCTTCCCGTGGTCTCTCAAACAAGAGGGAACGGGTCACCCGAAACAGGGCGGCAGGGCGGTTATCTGCAGACGCAATAAGAGCAGCGCAATGTTGACGTTTGGCCGCTCTTAGTGCCACAAGGTACGTCTTCAAATAGGCTCGTGCCTGTGCTCGGTCAAATTCGGAACGGGAGGATCTCCAACGACTCTCTAGGCGTCTCTTGTGGCGTTTCATAACCCTTAGCTCCTCGGTGAACCAAGGTGCCAGGGTGGTTCTTCGCCGCAGGAGAGGCCGCAAAGGCGCCACCCGGTCTAGGGCCCCGGTAGCCGCACTATTCCATGCGACTACCAGGTCCTCTACTCGGGGGCGGGTCAGGTCCACAGGAGGTGGCCCAAGTTCCGTCTGGAACCTATCCGGTTCCATCAGGCGCTTGGGGCGGAACCATCTAATACCTTCCAGTTCCGCCTCCTCGCGGCGGGGGGTAGCACCAGGGAAGTCCAGCCGGAGAAGTGAGTGATCCGACCATGACAGGGGAATAGTGTCTAGATCCCCTATTCCCAGATCACTCGTCCACTGGCCAGAGACAAAAACAAGGTCCAGGGTGTGGCCTCCCTCGTGAGTAGGGCCCTGAATTAACTGGGTCAGGTCCATGGCTGTCATGGAAGCCATGAACTCCCGAACCCCCTCAGACGCTTCTCCCATCAACGGCAGATTAAAATCCCCCATCACTAAAAGTTTGGGGGTCTCAACCGCCACCGATGAGATCAGCTCAAGGAGTTCGGGCAGGGCCGCTGAAGTATAGCGAGGAGCCAGGTATACTATCAGCAGGCCCAACTGCCTCCCTGGGCCCCATCTCACGACGAGGGACTCACACCCGGATGTCTGCGGCACAGTGAACCTTGATGCATGAGTGGCACAGAACTTGATCTGAAGCCCCCTTTTATTAAGAGTGTATAAGGAAATAAAAGCATTCCAATATATCATTGGTTACATATGATTACATAAAGCATTTCTACTTAATATGGTTATATTTAGCTATACCTGCTTAAGCGCTTTTACCACGTGTTTCCTATGCTGCTAGTAACTTCCTCAGTTTGGAAAGTTAAGATCTAAGCATTGCTATTGTCTTTGCAATCACAGCTTTCTAAATTGGGCCCTTCCAGTGGGCATCCAGCTCAACCCGCATTCACTACTCAATTTATTCCAGTCCCAAATTCAATATATGTGTTCCAATCAGGAAAACTGATCTGCACATATACCATGGCGACCTTGTTCCCACATCTCCTCTGTTTTTGTTTTATTAGAAGCGATCCTCTTGTTCAGAGTCACTGCCTGAAGTACAAGGATGCTTGGAGGAGATGCTGCTAGAGGCTTGGTCAGTGGTGTCTTTGTTCTCATCCTCACTGTTTAAGGTGAGGGGAGCTTTTGCAGACACCTCATCTTCCTGAGGCAGGATTTGATAGGAGCCATGAGTGTGTAGCAACGCATAAACTCATGCTGTTGCCTTTTTTTCAGCTAACAATGACAAACTATAGGAGATAGTACGAACAAAGATTGGCAAAACACAGGGTAATATTATGCAGCCTAAAGCAATCATTCCCACTAGAGCGACTACAGTTTGCAAGCCAGGCAATTTTGACCACCATCCACTAAAGGCATCAGAGAGGTCCATCCCCTTCCATGTTTGCACAGGATTGTTGGAGACTATGGTTTCTCAGGGCAGGTGCCAGGCAATGGAAGGATTTTTGTACAGGGTCTGTAATGCCCGAGAGCTTCCTTGTGGCAGAATTATTCCGTTTGATGCACAATTCCGCAGGAAATGAGATAAAAAGTGTCACTGAGTAAGTTTTGTTCATAGTGTGATGGTTTGTAAAGTCATCATCTTACAAAGGGCTAGAAAAGGAGCTATTATCAGGAGAGGGATATCCCTGCAGTTGTCTAGACAAGGCATAAACCTGACCCTGGGGCAACGTGAGAGGTGGTTTTGGGATTAAACATGTAAAAAGCAAATTTTCCATATATACACTTCAGACAAACAAAAGGCATCAGTTTGTGTGATGTATGCAAGCTGTACCCATAAGTCTTGTTTCATGTGTTGTTCAAGCGAATGTCTGGGTGATAAGACAGCTGCTGATGCCAAAGTACAGTTATTATCAATCAAACACAAAAATTGCAGCACAAATTCTCGGGTGCGCTTTGGTGGTTAAATTCTTCACATCTCCCCATGTCACTGGATGACTGGCATGACAGGATCTGGTTGGTGTAGAGTCGCCATTGCCATCTCTGGGATAGGAATCGGGGGTTGGTGGCACGACATCTTTGGCTGGACCCTGTAGATGTAAACACAGCAGCCTAGCCCCACCCCCAAGTAATTAAAGTAATCGGTCCTAACCATGTTTTGTCTGGTAATGCTGTAAATATCCAGATGAAGAGGCAAACTTGTTTTTTGTTGAAAATGCCTCTGATAAGCGGTCGAATTAGAAATTGAAAAATTCAATTGATTCAAAGTAAATAACAAGGATTGAGTTTGTTTTGCATGGCTGGGAGGCCGAGGCATTTTTCCTCTTGATTTATTCAGGGCATGTTTGTGAGTCAGTTCAATTGGGCGTCCCAACGTTGCAAAGGCACGAATGCAGTGGTTGATCACATGTTTTGTGGCCTCACTCCTTTGCGGAGTGGCCATTATGAAACCAGAATAAGTGTCAATGGGAACATGTAGATATTTCCACTGGGCAAATGAAGCATATTGGGTGACATCCATTTGCCAGATCTGGCAGGATTTAGTGCCCCTGGGATTTACTCCCATAGGCACTGAATGTGCTTGACGACTGCATGTGGGGCATTGTTGAATGATTGCAGCCGCTTCTGTTGAAGAGAGATCAAATTGTTTCATAAATGCCTTTGAAAAGGCTGATGGCTTCTGATATGAGAAACATGAAAGGAGTGTTGTCTTTTTGAAATAAGAATTTGTAGGGAAAGAAAAAGGGACAGCAAGGTAGGTTCAATAGAAGGAGAGAGATAAGCTTCATAGATGGAAGAAATAATTTGAGAGACATACAGACTATCCAAAAAGATTAAAAGGCTGATCAGAAAATTGTTGAAATGCTAGCAAAGAGGCATACAGCTCTGCACGCTGGGCAGAGGACTGTGGAGGAGTAATTTTGGTATGCCATTGGCCATTCAACTGCCAGGCACATGCACCATATTTTTTGCTTCCATCAGCAAACACTGTTATAGCATCTGTGATAGGCAAAGGGTTGAAAGGAGAGTTCCAGAGGAAAGGTACAGTTTTTGGTTTGGAGCTTCTTTGTAGATTGTTCCTGTTTGCACCGCCCCCAAGGGCGCGGCACTGAGCCTTGAAATGATCAGGTTTCCTGCAATTAAAACAATTTCCGGTAGGGCGGGGAGAAGCAGATGAAGAAGAAGCAGAGGAAGAAGCAGGAAACACGCCATTTTGTTGCAACGCAGCAGCAAGAGCCCCCATCTTGTGGTCAGTTGTACCCACGATGCGACAAGCCTGAAGGAAATCAGCTAAAGTAACCCCGGGACGATTTGCTATAGGTTGAAGAACCTTTTGACAATACCTTTTAGCATTTTCATAAGCCAATTTCAGAGAAAGTTCCTCATTATCAATTTGTCTTTCTAGTGCCATCTGTTAAGTATGCAAAGTGCACGCAAACATAAAAACATAAAAGAGTAAAAAAAAACAGCTTCAAAAATAAAACAAACAATCTAAATAAGGTAATTTGAGTCAATACTCTGGAATATAATTGGGTATGAGAATATCAAAAATTTCCAGAAGGCAAAGTTTCATTAAAACTGCAATTGCAGGCATCAAATATTACCCTTTACCCCGCCTTTCTCTTGCAGGCTTGTTCGGCAGGGAGAGAAAAGGGGAAAAAAATGGTGAAAAGAACACAGCCCCCCTCCTCCTGCCTTCTCACCAGGGAAAAAGAGGGGGGTGAGAGGAAAGGAAAAAATTTGTTGTTAAAACGACAGGCTCCCTTTTCCTGGGAAGACGGAGAAAAAATAGACACATAAATCATTTTGTACTAGGGTTTTGATCCCTGATGAAAGAGAGGGCTAGTTGTTACAGACATGCCCCTCCTTGGATTTTTACACTCTCTTTTAAAATAACGCTTTTCTTGAGGTTTCCTGTCTTGTAATAAAGCAGTTACTATGAGCACAAGCCATTGCAGAATCGTACGGGGGAGGTATTGGTTCTGCAGGCACCTGATTATCAAATTTATAATGAATCATTCCATGACTACGCGCCATGCAGTCAAAATTTGAACTGGGGCTCTAGGAGCCGCATGGAAATATTCCCCCAATTTTGTCCAAGTCGAAATTTTATGGACACTGTTTCCAAATGTAACACAGAGGCCAATTAACTCCTTTTTTTTCAAACGAGGGAGACATTTCCCTCCATTTGAGGCAATTTTATTGGAGGATTCGGTTAATTCTCTCAACTCTCGCAAATGTTCAACTTGCCCTTGAGAGAATTTCCCGCCCATACTCACGGGTAACCGGTCGTGTTTCAGACAGGTCGAAGGCCAGCCTCTTCCAGGCGAGTAGGTACAGACGGTCCGAGACTGATTCTGATGAATCACGTCGGGGTCACCAGTTGCGGGTTTGCCCTCCCGCAAAGAGTGGACCACTCATAATGAAGACAACACACAAGGTTCCTTGATGCATGAGTGGCACAGAGCGTGATCTGAAGCCCCCTTTTATTAAGAGTGTATAAGGAAATAAAAGCATTCTAATATATCATTGGTTACATATGATTACATAAAGCATTTCTACTTAATATGGTTATATTTAGCTATACCTGCTTAAGCGCTTTTACCACGTGTTTCCTATGCTGCTAGTAACTTCCTCAGTTTGGAAAGTTAAGATCTAAGCATTGCTATTGTCTTTGCAATCACAGCTTTCTAAATTGGGCCCTTCCAGTGGGCATCCAGCTCAACCCGCATTCACTACTCAATTTATTCCAGTCCCAAATTCAATATATGTGTTCCAATCAGGAAAACTGATCTGCACATATACCATGGCGACCTTGTTCCCACATCTCCTCTGTTTTTGTTTTATTAGAAGCGATCCTCTTGTTCAGAGTCACTGCCTGAAGTACAAGGATGCTTGGAGGAGATGCTGCTAGAGGCTTGGTCAGTGGTGTCTTTGTTCTCATCCTCACTGTTTAAGGTGAGGGGAGCTTTTGCAGACACCTCATCTTCCTGAGGCAGGATTTGATAGGAGCCATGAGTGTGTAGCAACGCATAAACTCATGCTGTTGCCTTTTTTTCAGCTAACAATGACAAACTATAGGAGATAGTACGAACAAAGATTGGCAAAACACAGGGTAATATTATGCAGCCTAAAGCAATCATTCCCACTAGAGCGACTACAGTTTGCAAGCCAGGCAATTTTGACCACCATCCACTAAAGGCATCAGAGAGGTCCATCCCCTTCCATGTTTGCACAGGATTGTTGGAGACCATGGTTTCTCAGGGCAGGTGCCAGGCAATGGAAGGATTTTTGTGCAGGGTCCTTGCCTGTTCAATGGCCCCGGTGAGCGTGATGTCCGCTTGGTACAGAAGCCGCCGGCGCAGGCGTAAGTCTTTGACGCCGCTGACAAACTGCTCTGTGAGGTTGCGGTCCAGATCGGCGAACTCGCACCTCATCGCCGCTGTGCGAAGCGACTGGAGGAACTGGCTCACAGATTCCTCCGGCTTCTGCACACAGCGTCTGAAGGCGTAATGCCTCGCCACCCAGGATGGGGTCGGGGCATAGTGGCGCTGTAGACGCTCCGTTAAGGTGGTCCAGTCCAGTGAGTGGACCGGCTGAGGGGCTGCTAGTGAGCGAGTGGCGCCGAACATCGGCGTGCCGCAACAGCTCAACTACATTTTTCATCATCCGGTACATCGCGGAGGCCGTTGGCGATCAGGTAGCACTCGAAGTGCTCCAGGAACGCTTCCCAGGTCTCGCCATCGCAGCCGAAGGGGACGAACGTTGGCATCGCCGACATGGTCTCCTCAGAGTTCAGCAGTTAGGCAGGAATGAAGAGAATGGTCGCCGGGACAGTTGTGCCGAGGTGGAAACGTTCGGTGGGTCAGCGGCAGCCAGATCCCATCCTCGTCGCCAGTGTTAAGTTGGCACAAAAGGCGAGCGGAGACGTGAGGCGAATTAACAGCTTTTATTGAATACAACAAACTCAACGATATTTACAGGAGAGAAGAAAGCTGGGTTCGTCTGACAGCTATTTATGTGAAGCTGTCAGACGAACCAGCCAATCCACAGACCGGAGTTTCCCCGCTTTCAGCCAGGTCGCGTCTTAGCCAATCAGACGTGACCTGGCTGTTGCTAGCGCAGATGCCGGCTGTCAGGGGGAAATCCCTGACGTCATCTGCTTGGATATAACAGTAATGATTGCTGTGTGATTTTTATACCTCCTCCGTGTAATGTTTAATTGTATAATATGTATTTTTATTTATTGTACGCCGCCCCAAGTCCCTTCGTGGAGAGGGAGCGGCTAACAAATTTAATAAATCTAATCTAATCTAAATCTAATCTTAACAAAATAGTTTCAATGACTTTATAGTTATTTTATTTGGGGGGCTTATAGGGGGGTTGTTTATGTTCTAATTTTGATGGCAGCTACCATACATTGAATATACCAATACAATTTTGTGACAATTTTGTGCTGATTTCCTGACTTTGAAGTTTCAATTCCCCTCCCACAAAAGAGGAAGCCTGGTTGCAGTGACAACTGTGGACAATGATAGATTTTACGAAAGTTCGACGACGTTTCTTTGAAATGTCTCACAAGATTGTTCTCCGACTGTGCTTCTCGGTGCTTTTCTTAAGAGCTGGTAAGTTGTTTTTACTGTGTTTCTAGCAGATTCAAACCAGGACTGAAATGAATGTTTTGTTTCTTTGAGTTCATCAGAATTTTTACTGAAATAGATTTAAAACGGTGATGGAACTTTCTTTCCACCCAAAAAAGCTGAGTTGGAGAACCTCAAGAAAAAGGCAGATAAGTTTGAAATAACAAATTCTAGCACAAGAAAAAGAAAACATTTTCTGCATTTTTTTTCTTTACAAAATATAAGATACATAAAGACAATGCCATTATTTATGTTTTGTGGGAATTATGCTACTTAACAGTATAGTCTAAATTAAGAGGACTAAAAATTATAATAATAATATTATACTGCTCTGGACCATAATGTAGGTCCGGAGCAGTAAATAAACATTTCAAAGTCCCATATCATTTCATGTAGTCAAATAACTACAAAACATTGAAAAAAACGAGACATACTGAAAAAGCTAAAAATAAGAAACAGATTTATTAAAAAAAAGCAAAAAACCCAAAGTTTGGAGAATACAGAGATAATTTTATCATCACCAAGAAATATATTGATTTAAAATACGCCTAGCTAAAATTTTAATCATCAAATGCATTTGTAAAGGTAGACAATTTTTAACAGCAGTATCTTGGGTTGGGCCAGTGAGGTTTTTTTAATACAATTTTTGTGTAAAGTGAAAATGCAGAAGCAGGTTTTTGAACAGTAGCGGAAGGAAATAAACTGCCAAATCTATCTCAAACTGCCAAATACCACAAAGACAAAAGTGAAATATCTAAATGCTGAAAAACAATTGAAATAATTGTAACACTACTTTGGGACTGGATGCTGAAATGCTAAGGCACTAAATTACTTCACTCCCTCTTATTGGAATTACAATTATCATGGATATCATTATTCTGTTCCTTTGTAAGGACACTGAAACTTTATGCACAAGGGACAAATTCCTAGCGTGTCTATTCACAATTGGCCAAATTGAATACTTAATTCAATTCCCGAGATACACTCTGTGACTTCTCACACGCCCTTGTGAATTATTTGGTGTTGATGGAGGCCTCTACTCTCAGTATAGCTCTTTCCACACTCAAGGCATTGGTAGAGTTTCTCTGTAGCGTGGATTATTTGATACTGAATAAGCGTTCCCTTTTGACTGAAGCTCTTTCCACAGTCAAGGCATTTATGAGGTTCTGCTCCTGTGTGGATTATGTGATGTCTATAAAGGGTGCTCCTCTCATTGAATCTGTTTCCACACTCCAGGCATTTATGAGGTTTTTCTCCTGTGTGGATCCTTTGATGTGCAAAAAGATTGCCCCTGTGACTGAAGCTCATTCCACACTCCAGACATTTATGAGGTTTTTCTCCTGTGTGGATCCTTTGATGTGCATAAAGGCTGCTCCTCTCACTGAAGCTCTTTTCACACTCCAGGCATTTATGAGGTTTTTCTCCTGTGTGGATCCTTTGATGTGCAGAAAGGCTGCTCCTCTGACTGAAGCTCTTTCCACATTCCAGGCATTTATGAGGTTTTTCTCCTGTGTGGATCCTTTGATGTGCATGAAGGCTGCTCCTCCGACTGAAGCTCTTTCCACACTCCAGGCATTTAGGAGGTTTTTCTCCTGTGTGGATCTTTTGATGTGCATAAAGGTCACTCCTCTGACTGAAGCTCTTTCCACACTCCAGGCATTTATGAGGTTTTTCTCCTGTGTGGATCCTTTGATGTCTATAAAGGGTGCTGCTCTCACTGAAGCTCTTTTCACACTCCAGGCATTTATGAGGTTTTTCTCCTGTGTGGATCCTTTGATGTGCATAAAGGTTGCTCCTCCGACTGAAGCTCTTTCCACACTCCAGGCATTTATGAGGTTTTTCTCCTGTGTGGATCCTTTGATGTGCATAAAGGCTGCTCCTCCGACTGAAGCTCTTTCCACACTCCAGGCATTTATGAGGTTTTTCTCCTGTGTGGATCCTTTGATGTGCATAAAGGCTGCTCCTCTGACTGAAGCTCTTTCCACACTCCAGGCATTTATGAGGTTTTTCTCCTGTGTGGATCCTTTGATGTGCATAAAGGCTGCTCCTCTCACTGAAGCTCTTTTCACACTCCAGGCATTTATGAGGTTTTTCTCCTGTGTGGATCCTTTGATGTGCATAAAGGTTGCTTCTCTGACTGAAGCTCTTTCCACACTCCAGGCATTTATGAGGTACTTCTCCTGTGTGGATCCTTTGATGTGCATAAAGGTCACTCCTTTGACTGGAGCTCTTTCCACACTCCAGGCATTTATGAGGTTTTTCTCCTGTGTGGATCCTTTGATGTGTATAAAGGCTGCTCCTCTGACTAAAGCTCCTTCCACACTCCAGGCATTTATGAGGTTTTTCTCCTGTGTGGATCCTTTGATGTGTATAAAGGCTGCTCCTCTGACGAAAGCTCTTTCCACACTTCAGGCATTTATGAGGTTTTTCTCCTGTGTGGATCCTTTGATGTTTATAAAGGCTGCTCCTCTGACTGAAGCTCTTTCCACACTCCAGGCATTTATGAGGTTTTTCTCCTGTGTGGATCCTTTGATGTGCATAAAGGTCACTCCTCTGACTGAAGCTCTTTCCACACTCCAGACATTTATGAGGTTTTTCTCCTGTGTGGATCCTGTGATGGCGATAAAGGTTGCTCCTCTCACTGAAGCTCTTTCCACACTCCAGACATTTATGAGGTTTTTCTCCTGTGTGGATCCTTTGATGGCGATAAAGGTTGCTCCTCTCACTGAAGCTCTTTCCACACTCCAGGCATTTATGAGGCTTTTCTCCTGTGTGGATCCTTTGATGTGCATAAAGGCTGCTCCTCTCACTGAAGCTCTTTCCACACTCCAGACATTTATGAGGTTTTTCTCCTGAATGGACCTTTAGATGCTTTCGAAGATACTCATTTCTCTTGAAGGATTTTTCACATTCCGGGCA
This sequence comes from Natrix helvetica, assembly GCF_964273705.1. Classification (NCBI taxonomy): domain Eukaryota; kingdom Metazoa; phylum Chordata; class Lepidosauria; order Squamata; family Natricidae; genus Natrix; species Natrix helvetica. Next base: position 10,354,616 of record NC_138563.1, read on the forward strand.
CTGATATCTCTCTTCTTCCTCCTGGATCCTTTGGGGATTCCGGGGTCTTCCGAAGGACCCTCCACCCTCCAGGCCTGTATCAGCGCCTCCGTCGGTTTCATTCTCCCCGCATCGCCCTCCAGGCAGCCGCCTTTCCCGGGGTCCCCCTGGGCTCATCCCTCCTGCAGCTCCGGAGCCTCCCGGCCGTTCCCCGCCGTCTCCCGGGGCTGCTCCGCGGGGCCCGCTCTCCTCCTCCTCTGGGGCGGCGCTTCCTTCCTTCCCTCCCCCGCCGGGCTCCTCCGTCCTCCTGCAGGGGAGAAAGAGAGGCGGGTCACGGCTGCGTCTGCCTCACCGCAGGAGAGGCCCAGGCCGAGACCTCCCCTCAGAGGACCCGAAGGAGACCCTCCCCGGCTGCCGCTCAGTCCCAGCAGCCTCTACTTACTTCCGGTTTTTCCCTCTCCGAAGGGAACCGCTCCTTCCGCCAGCTCTCTGATTCCGAAAGTGAAGGCGCTCGATTTCCCAGCCCCGCCTTCCAGCGAAGCCCCGCCTTTTCCTCTCCAGGCACCGCCTCCTAGACGTTCTTCCAGAGGAGAGAAAGGGATCCACTAGAACGGCGGTTCTCAACCTTCCTCACGCAGTTCAACACGGCTCCTCATGTACCTCTCGGCTCCCGTAGCCCCGCCCATCCACCTTCGCCGCTCGGAGGGAGCTGCCTTCCCGGCGTCCTCTGCGCTGCGCGCGCCTCCCTTCATCCCGGCTCCTCCTTCCCCCCCACCCCGCGCACAGAGATGCACGCGCACGCGAACACGGAGGGGCGTTCGGACTTCGGGCGTCTTCGGCGAGCGGAGCAGCGGGAGCCCCTCCCCTTCGGCCGCCCGGGGCCCCCCAGCCGCTCCTTCCCTTCGGGCGGCTCCTTTGGCCGCGGGAGGCTCCTGGCAGGGGCGGCGGGCGGCTGAGCTTTGTCCGGGCCCGTCCCCTCCCTTTCCCGGCTTCTCCGCCGCCTTCCCTGCCCGGGTCTTGGAGCCCATCGGGGCTGGGGGCCTCTGCAGGCTCTCAGGACTCCGGGGGTCCCGGGCGACCCCTGTGCAAAGGCCCCGCCACCCCCAGGAGGAGAAGCGCTGCTCTGCTGGCAGCCAAAGCGCCGGAGGGATCCCCAGAAGGGAGGGAGCTCAGCCAGAGGGGATCCCGGGGAGGGGGCCGTTGGGGGACAAGGGAGCCCAGGAGGGACCTGGGGATCCACTGGAACTCAGGGGATCTTCAGGGGGGATCGAGGACCAGCTGGGAAGAAGCGCCTCCCCCCTCCCCATTTCTTTCCTGCGGGGGGGGGAAGGACCCCTCCTCACTTTAGAGCTGAGCAGGGGGGAGACCAGCCGCGTGGGGAGCTCTGGGCCCCCCTGGAGGAGGAGCTGGAGAGGCTCATGCAGTTGCTCTGCTTGGGTGGGTCCTCTGGACTGGATCCCCTGGACCGGATCCCCTGCGGGGACCCCCAACCCTGCAGCCGAGGAGACCCCAAGGCCCCCCAGCTCCGGACAAAGTCTGGCTACGACCAAACGGGGACCGGAGAAGGCGGGGTGGGAACGGGGGGGGGGGCAAATAAACTCTGTACACTTAGAAATACACTTTCTAAGGTGGGAAACGTGGCGCCACGTGGCTCTGTGTAAAACTGCCCCCTTGGCTGGGGACCCATCAGAAAAGCTTTTTAAAATATCCCAATAACGTTCTGGTTGGTCACGGGACTGACCCTATTTATGACCGTGCCGTGTTATGACCTTGATGGCAAGCTCCATTACGGTATTTATGTCTATGTACTTGAATAATAATTCTTCTTTAACATGCAATGCACAAATAAAGTACAAATGTATAATGTTCACTGGCCATAATTTCTTTGAAAGGGTAAAGGAGAAATCTGAAAAAGGGGCAAAGCTAAAAGAGGATGGAAAAGAAATATTATGTTTGTGACTTTGTTGACTGTGGAAAACTCAAGAGCAAAACCAAGAAATCCAATCATTAAATGATCCCTAAAGGAGGGCTTTCTGCAATAAAGATCTGCAAATCAGAATCTTCCCCCTCATTTGCACCCAGAAGCCACCTGGAAACCAACACAGTGTGCCTAGAATTGGCCTTACATGACTAAAGTTCACCAACACACAAAGATACTCATCTTTCGCCCATTGGAGCAATCTTCAAGGGCAGCCCCAAGGAAAGGGAAGGGCAGTCCTCCAGCTTCAACCTGAGAGGCTACTGAAACTATTTGGCAGAGATTGTCAGTGGGGTCTCTTGAAAAAACCACCACAGAATTTTGCATTAAAATAAGCACAGGTTGACAAAAGAATAGAAAAGAAGGGAAGGAAGAAAGAAGGAAAGAATTCAAAAAAGCACGATATTGGTTATAAGGTTTTTTTTAGTGCTGCCATAACAGTGAAAAGTTGTTACATAAATGGTCGTAAGCTGAGGACTGTGTGAAAGGTTCTGCTTCGTCCTAAGGGTTTCACACCTGGAGCAGAAGCTCAATCAGAAGAAATTCTTCAACCAGTGAGTTGGAATCATAGAATTGTAGGGCTGGAGGGGACCTTGGAGGTCTTCTAGTCCATCCCCCTGCTCAAGCTTCTAGAATCATAGAATTGTAGGGCTAGTCCACTCCCCACCCCACATCCTGCCCAAGTTCATAGAATTGTAGAGATGGAAGGTTCCTCAGAGCTCTTCTAGTCCACCCCATTGACCAAGGCAGGAGTCTTCACCCCAAAAGTTGCTGCTCTAGCTTTGAAAACCTCCAACCTTCTGCTCTTTCCTTGTTTACCAACCTGCCTCATGTGACGTGTGGGTGGGAGTTGTGCCCCGCCCGTGGGCCTCCTTCCTGACCCATTCCACCAACATCATGAATCAACTTTGGGATGATAGGAGGTGAAATCCAACCATTGGCAGGCAGCTCCAGGCCAAATGTCCCATTTATTCACTTCTACAACTCTACACAAGCCTTCCTTTGATCCAGGGAAAGCTACTTCGGGCACCTGAGTTCTCCTTTCTCTGCCCCCCAGGCTAAAAATAGCCAGAGTTACCCTGGGGTAAGATGGGTGGCTAATACATTCGACAAATAAAAATAAAATAAATCCCGGAGGTTTGTGGTGACAGGAAGATTGTCTTCGTTTTTGTAGGAAACGTCCGATGCTCCGAAGAGATTCAGCCAACAAAGGAAAAAATGCTTTAAAAAGAAGAAAAAAGTTGGCCACGCCCACTCAGTCACTTGACCCGCCACCACCAAGAACCAGTGTGGAAAAAATTTAATTTCACCACTGAGTCCAGCCATCTTAAAGCATTCCAGATAGGGAATCCTGGGATTTGAAGTCCACCTATCTTAAAGCATTCTAGATAGGGAATCCTGGGAGTTGAAGTCCAGCCATCTTAAAGCATTCTGGATGGGGAATCCTGGGATTTGAAGTCCACCTATCTTAAAGCATTCAGAATGGGGAATCCTGGGAGTTGAAGTCCAGCCATCTTAAAGTATTCAGAATGGGGAATCCTGGGAGTTGAAGTCCAGCCACCTTAAAGCATTCTGGATCGGGAATCCTGGGAGTTGAAGTCCTCCCATCTTAAAGCATTCTGGATGGGGAATCCTGGGAGTTGAAGTCCTCCCATCTTAAAGCATTCTGGATGGGGAATCCTGGGAGTTGAAGTCCTCCCATCTTAAAGCATTCTGGATGGGGAATCCTGGGAGTTGAAGTCCTCCCATCTTAAAGCATTCTGGATGGGGAATCCTGGGAGTTGAAGTCCTCCCATCTTAAAGCATTCTGGATGGGGAATCCTGGGAGTTGAAGTCCTCCCATCTTAAAGCATTCTGGATGGGGAATCCTGGGAGTTGAAGTTCTCCCATCTTAAAGCATTCTGGATAGGGAATCCTGGGAGTTGAAGTCCAGCCATCTTAAAGCATTCTGGATGGGGAATCCTGGGATTTGAAGTCCACCTATCTTAAAGCATTCTGGATGGGGAATCCTTTGGAGCGCTTAAAATGACCCCCCCGACCTAACCGGAAGTCATCCGGTTTGTTCGGAGGGTCGTTTTAAGCACTCCGAAGGCATCAGTGACTGTCCGGACGGTCCCTGAAGCCTTCGCAGTGCTTAAAACGACCCTCCAAGCAAACCGGGCTTGGAGGGTTGTTTTAAGCGTTCCGAAGGCTTCAGGAAAACCTCCGGACGGTCCCTGAAGCCTCCGGAGGGCCTCTGGGGGGGGGGAGACTCTTTTCACTCTCCCCAGGCTCCTATAAAGCCTCTGGAGCCTGGGGAGGGTGAAAAATGGCTTTTAAAAAGGTGAACTCAACGCCTTGCGTGCCCTGACAAATGGCTCCGGTGGCACGCGTGCCATAGGTTCGCCATCACTGACCTAGTCTGTATCTACACAGTTGGCTTTTCTTGCCTAGGTGTAAAACCTTACTTTTATCTGAACTGGATTCTATCTTGTTCAAGTCTGTCGAGATCTTTGTGGATCAGGAGCTTCTCTTCGGCAGTATTGGCTATTCCTACCAGCTTAGTGTCATCTGCCAATTTGATGACTTCCCCTTCTATTCCCTCATCTAGATCATTTATGAACATATTGAAGAATAGTGGGTTTGCAACGTAACACTGGGCTATCCCACTGCTTACTTCCCTCCATGTGGATATAGTTCTGTGGAGGACTACTCATTGAGTACCATTGGTCAGACAGTTACGGATCTATGCTGTCCATCCCAGAGTTGACCAAGAAATAGGTTGTGGTCTACTTTGTCAAATTATTATTCAAAGACATAGACATAAATATCGTAATGGAGCTTGCCATCACGGTCATAACTCGGGACGGTCATAAATAGGGTCAGTCACGTGACCAACCAGAACGTTATTGGGATATTTTGAAGGGCTTTACTGATGTGTCCCCAGCCAAGGGGGCCGTTTTAGACAGAGCCACGCAGGGCCACGTTTCCCACCTTAGAAAGTGTATTTCTGATTCATGAAGCCCCAAAGTAGAAGCGGTTTGACTTTGCTTCTTCCAGGCAGAGTGGAGATCTCTTTGTGGTCTCCTGTCCCTTCCACAGCCAATTGGGCCCATTTTAGTTAGAATCCACTTGGCAGCTGCCACTCAAGGGCCACGCTTGGCATGGAATAACCGTTCCCAGAATCCCCAACCGCCCTTTGTGGAAAACAGGCCACTGCAGCCCCTGAGCATGTAAAGAGTTTATTTGCCCCCCCTGTTCCCACCCCGCTTTCTCCGGCCCCCGTTTGGTGGTAGCCAGACTTTGTCGGGAGCTGGGGGGCCTTGGGGTCTCCTCGGCTGCAGGGTTGGGGGTCCCCGCAGGGGATCCGGTCCAGGGGATCCAGTCCAGAGGACCCACCCAAGCAGAGCAACTGCATGAGCCTCTCCAGCTCCTCCTCCAGGGGGGCCCAGAGCTCCCCACGCGGCTGGTCTCCCCCCTGCTCAGCTCTAAAGTGAGGAGGGGTCCTTCCCCCCCCCCGCAGGAAAGAAATGGGGAGGGGGGAGGCGCTTCTTCCCAGCTGGTTCTCGATCCCCCCTGAAGATCCCCAGAGTTCCAGTGGATCCCCAGGTCCCTCCTGGGCTCCCTTGTCCCCCAACGGCCCCCTCCCCGGGATCCCCTCTGGCTGAGCTCCCTCCCTTCTGGGGATCCCTCCGGCGCTTTGGCTGCCAGCAGAGCAGCGCTTCTCCTCCTGGGGGTGGCGGGGCCTTTGCACAGGGGTCGCCCGGGACCCCCGGAGTCCGGAGAGCCTGCAGAGGCCCCCAGCCCCGATGGGCTCAAAGACCCGGGCAGGGAAGGCGGCGGAGAAGCCGGGAAAGGGAGGGGACGGGCCCGGGCAAAGCTCAGCCGCCCGCCGCCCCTGCCAGGAGCCTCCCGCGGCCAAAGGAGCCGCCCGAAGGGAAGGAGCGGCTGGGGGGCCCCGGGCGGCCGAAGGGGAGGGGCTCCCGCTGCTCCGCTCGCCGAAGACGCCCGAAGTCCGAACGCCCCTCCGTGTGCGCGTGCGCGTGCGTCTCTGTGCGCGGGGTGGGTGGGGGGGAAGGAGGAGCCGGGATGGAGGGAGGCGCGCGCAGCGCAGAGGACGCCGGGAAGGCAGCTCCCTCCGAGCGGCGGAGGTCGATGGGCGGGGCTACGGAAGCCGAGAGGTACCGTTTCTGTGGCCTAAAACCAGGCGGGGAAAATGAAGTAAAAGAAAGGAACGTGGCTACGAAGGGAAGGCTGGGGCCCAATTTTACGGTTGGGGGGTCACCGCCACATGAGGAGCCGTGTTGAACTGCGTGAGGAAGGTTGAGAACCGCCGTTCTAACGGATCCCTTTTTCTCCTTTGGGGGGGACGCCGAGGAGGCGGTGCCAGGAGAGGAAGAGGCGGGGCTTCGCTGGAAGGCGGGGCTGGGAAATCGAACGCCTTCACTTTCGGAATCAGAGAGCTGGCGGAAAGAGCGGTTCCCTTCGGAGACGGAGAAACCGGAAGTAAGTAGAGTCTGCTGGGACGGAGCTGCAGACTGGGAGGGTCTCCTTCGGGTCCTCGTGAGGGGAGGCCTCGGCCTGGGCCTCTCCTGCGGTGAGGGGGACGCAGCCGTGAGCGGCCTCTCTTTCTCCCCTGCAGGAGGACGGAGGAGCCCGGCGGGGGAGGGAAGGAAGGAAGCGCCGCTCCAGAGGAGGAGGAGAGCGGGCCCCGCGAAGCAGTCCCGGGAGACGGCGGGGAAAGGCTGGGAGGCTCCGGAGCTGCAGGAGGGATGAGCCCAGGGGGACCCCGGGAAAGGCGGCTGCCTGGAGGGCGATGCGGGGAGGAAGAAACGGGCGGAGAACCCGAGACCGGCCTGGAGGGCGGAGGGTCCTTCGGAAGACCCCGGAATCCCCAAAGGATCCAGGAGGAAGAAGAGAAATATCAGTGCCCGGAATGTGAAAAATCCTTCAAGAGAAATGAGAATCTTCGAAAGCATCTAAAGGTCCATTCAGGAGAAAAACCTCATAAATGTCTGGAGTGTGGAAAGATCTTCAGTCAGAGGAGCAGCCTTTATACACATCAAAGGATCCACACAGGAGAAAAGCCTCATAAATGCCTGGAATGTGGAAAGAGCTTCAGTCGGAGGAGCAACCTTTATACACATCAAAGGATCCACACAGGAGAAAAGCCTCATAAATGCCTGGAGTGTGGAAAGAGCTTCCGTGAGAGGAGCAACCTTTATACACATCAAAGGATCCACACAGGAGAAAAACCTCATAAATGCCGGGAGTGTGGAAAGAGCTTCCGTGAGAGGAGCAGCCTTTATACACATCAAAGGATCCACACAGGAGAAAAACCTCATAAATGCCTGGAGTGTGGGAAGAGCTTCAGTCGGAGGAGCAGCCTTTATGCACATCAAAGTATCCACACAGGAGAAAAACCTCATAAATGTCTGGAGTGTGGGAAGAGCTTCAGTCGGAGGAGCAACCTTTATACACATCAAAGGATCCACACAGGAGAAAAACCTCATAAATGCCTGGAGTGTGGAAAGAGCTTCAGTCAGAGGGGCAGCCTTCATACACATCAAAGGATTCACAGAGGAGAAAAACCTCATAAATGCCTGGAGTGTGGAAAGAGCTTCAGTCAGAGTGGCAGCCTTCATACACATCAAAGGATCCACACAGGAGAAAAACCTCATAAATGCCTGGAGTGTGGAAAGAGCTTCAGTCGGAGGAGCAGGCTTTATGCACATCAAAGGATCCACACAGGAGAAACACCTCATAAATGCCTGGAGTGTGGAAAGAGCTTCAGTGAGAGGAGCAAACTTTATACACATCAAAGCATCCACACAGCCGAAAAACCTCATAAATGCCTGGAGTGCGGAAAGAGCTTCAGTCAGAGGGGCAACCTTCATACACATCAAAGGATGCACACAGGAGAAAAACCTCATAAATGCCTGGAGTGTGGAAAGAGCTTCAGTCAGAGGAGCAGCCTTTATGCACATCAAAGGATGCACACAGGAGAAAAACCTCATAAATGCCTGGAGTGTGGAAAGAGCTTCAGTGACAGTAGCACCCTTTATAGACATCAAAGGATGCACACAGGAGAAAAACCTCATAAATGCCTGGAGTGTGGAAAGAGCTTCAGTGAGAGTAGCACCCTTTATAGACATCAAAGGATCCACACAAGAGAAAAACCTCATAAATGCCTGGAGTGTGGAAAGAGCTTCAGTCAGAGGAGTGACCTTTATGCACATCAAAAGATCCACACAGGAGAAAAACCTCATAAATGCCTGGAGTGTGGAAAGAGCTTCAGTCGGAGGAGCAACCTTGATGCACATCAAAGGATCCACACAGGAGAAAAACCTCATAAATGCCTGGAGTGTGGAAAGAGCTTCAGTCAGAGGAGTGACCTTTATGCACATCAAAAGATCCACACAGGAGAAAAACCTCATAAATGCCTGGAATGTGGAAAGAGCTTCAGTCGGAGGAGCAACCTTTATGCACATCAAAGGATCCACACAGGAGAAAAACCTCATAAATGCCTGGAGTGTGGAAAGAACTTCAGTCAGAGGAGCAGCCTTTATGCACATCAAAGGATCCACACAGGAGAAACACCTCATAAATGCCTGGAGTGTGGAAAGAGCTTCAGTCAGAGGGGCAGCCTTCATACACATCAAAGGATCCACACAGGAGAAAAACCTCATAAATGCCTTGAGTGTGGAAAGAGCTTCAGTCGGAGGAGCAGCCTTTATGCACATCAAAGGATCCACACAGGAGAATAACCTCATAAATGTCTGGAGTGTGGAAAGAACTTCAGTCACAGGGGCAATTTTTTTAAAAATATATTTTTATTGTTTTTACATTTAAAACAATGCAATGCCGCGGAGTCGGGGTGGTCATATATTCACATTATATACAGCTAGTTTCAACCATTAACAGTTATTCTCTTTAATACATTGTCTGTCCTTCTGTTCGATCACCATATATACATTTGTTCCAATCTTGTCATCTTAACTTATACCAGTCATAAAATCTATTCTATACCTCAAAATATTCTGATTCCCCTTTATTTTTAAGTTCCAAAGTGAGCCTATCTGCTTCTGCACAGGCCAACACTTTTCTGATTATATCTAGCTCTGATGGTGTATTTTCTTTTTTCCAATGCTGTGCATAGGTTATGCGCGCTGCAGTCAGTATATGTATAATTAGATAGAGTGTATCTTTCTTAAACCCCTCCGGTATTATGCCTAGGAGAAAAGTTTGGTTTAAACATAATTTGTTCTCCCACCATTTGTTCTAACCATGATTGGATCATTTTCCAATATTTTTTTGCTTCATTGCACGTCCACCACATATCATAGGAAGTGCCTGGTGTTTTTTTACACTTCCAACAATTTGGGGCCAGATTTTTGAACATTTTAGAAAGCCGTGCTGGCGGGAGATGCCATCTGTAGAACATCTTGTAAAGGTTTTCTTTATACGCCAATGTTAATTTCTGATTGATTATCCAAAGTTTTTCCCACCTAGCCAATTCCACATTGTAACCGAAATTTTTCGCCCAGGCGACCATGGTTTCTTTGACATGTTCTTCCTCTAGTTTATATTCCAACAAAAATCTATACAGCACTTTGATCAGTCTATTTTCTGTCTGTATCAACAGTTTATCTAATATTGTGTAGTCTTTGGCAATACCTTCGTTCTTCCTATCCTGTACATACCTTGATTGTATCTGTAAATAAGACCACCATTCTACTTGTATTCCTTGTGATTTCAATTCTGATCTAGTTTTGATCTCCCCCTGCCTGTTCAATAGCTCTTTATATGTGACTATATTTTCCATGTTAATTAAATTTGGGTGTATGTATGCTTCCATCGTAGATAGCCAAATAGGTATTTTGGTATAGTGGTCATGTTTAATTTTATTCCATATTATTAACAGAGATTGTCTAACATAATGTCTACTAAAATATTTGTGTGCAGATCCTTTTTCTTACCAGAGGAAGGCATGCCAGCCTGCTTGGAGGTCATGACCTTCCAGTTTGAGTAACCTTTTATTTCTCAGCATTATCCATTCCCTTAGCCATGTTAGTATGGCCGCAGCATAATAGAGTTCCCAATCAGGTACGCCAAATCCTCCCTTTTCCTTAGTGTCTTGCATAGCCTTAAGTGTCAGGCCTGTAATTCTGTTCCTTTTAGGATCTTTGGCCTGCCACATAATTAAAACATATATATTATGCTGTTTCATTGGTATAGTAGTTGGGAGGAGGGAATAGAAAGGAGTAGGATTGTGGAATGTATTGTTATGGATTTCTTAGAAGCTCAAGGTCGTCTTTTGTCTCCGCACCTCGACACCTGGCCGGAAGAAGAAGGGTGTACATGCTAGCGTGGAAGATGAAGATTGGACCATGTGATGAATTATGGGGTGTGGGGATAGATGATGAACTTTTAACTTGGGAAATTCACCGGATGTACCTTAGAGTTGAAATTTCAACAGCATAATGCCAACATGCCTGTCTTATTAAATTGGAGTTTTAAGGACTACTTTGCCTTGGACAATGATTTAATTCTGCATGATATTTGGAACGCTGACATTATTTCAACTCTCCCTTAAAAAAATTTTCTTTCATTGGGGTACTGAATCCCAGCTCTGACCCAACCCTGGGCAGGACGAAATTTCAGTGAAGATGGAGGAAGGAAAGAATGCAGCAGAGAAAGCTAAGGATGATGGATCGCTTATTTTTGTCGAAACCATCTATGCACCTTCTAAAGAAATAGTTCAACAGGCAGAGGCGAAGCAAAGGGAGCTTCAGCAGGGCGCCCGGCGAAAGGAACCGAAACCAAGATTTCCCTCACAGACGGAGTTTGATCTGCGGGAGGAAGTTTCGGGATTTATTGCTTCTCAGGAATGCCTGCTGGAAGGAGGGGGGCCCCCCAAGGGAACTCTGACAGACGGCTGGAGCATGGGGAGAAGAGCAAATGAATGGAGATCTCAGTCGCTATCACGCAGCCAGTCTTTGATGGGCCTTCCGGACCAATTCCGACGCCTAAATGTGAGTGAACAAAAACCCCTGGGGCCCCCAGAACCACCCGGGTGGAGCCTAGCAAAGCCCACATTATCCTTTCCCAGCAGAGAAACTGCTGCGCAGTGGAGCGGAGACCTTGGGTCTTTCCACACAGCCATCAGCGAATCAGCACCCCCCCCCCTCCTGGAGGAAAAAAAAATTGGGAAGTAAAACTTAACCAGCCGAAAGGGGCCTGGAACACTTTCACCTCCCCCCCTCTGCAAAGCGATGGCTCTGGACCCATCAATCAAGCCAATTCAGGTTGGGCTTTCTTCCCGGGTCATGGATGGGCTCAATGCCAGTGGACGCCTGCCCCTTCCCAACCAATGGCGCCACCCCAAATAGCTGCTCAGAGGCAGAGCCAGGGAATGGGACCACCACAGGGCCCAGCCCCCCCCCAATGCCTCAGCAGGCTTTTGCCCAACCGATGGGTGTGGCCCCACAAAGAAGCTTACCACCCCAAGCAGCAGGCCAACAGGTTGCTCCGGTTCAACCACCAGCACCCCCTCCTCCCAACTACTGATCCAAGAAATAGCAGAGGGGATGAATGAAGGAGAGGCAGCACAATGGATAGCGGAACTCCATGAAGAAGCAGCTCCTGAGTTAGATGACATAACGGGGTTCATCCAACTGATGCGGGCCCGATTTTACGATGTGGCCCAACAGGTAGATGCTGAAGACCAGATCCAGGAATTACGACAGGGGGGTCGGCCGGTCAAAGAATTAGTTTGGGAATTCTGGAGAATAGCTGGAAGACTACGTTACTGGCCAGAGAGACTATTGGTCTATACGTTCAAAAAGGCCTTAGATCCCAAACTGAAACAAGCTTGTGCCGTAAGGGGGACCCCAGATCGTATCCAAGAATGGTACACCACTGCAATCATACTGGACCACGAGATTAACACCTATCCAAAGCCTGGTACCAGAACCCCTGAAAAAAAACCGTTAGCCCACCGAACGCAGAGGCAGCAAACTGAAAAGCTCCCGCCAACCCCTCGTTCCTGGGGCCCCAAAATAAAGTGCTACCGTTGTGGTCAGCTTGGCCACCGGGCATCTACATGCTGGGCTCCAGCCCCAGTTCCACAACCACGCCAACCACCTGCCAGCACAGTCAAGAAAACCCCCAGAAAACCACCAGAAAAAAGTCGTCTGGCACAACAGCCAGCAGGGGCAGAGAGCGGAGCCACTGAAAACGCCCGGGACACTTCAGAGGAGGAAGAGGAAGGAAACCCAGAAGACGACCCAATGGTGAGTGCACCTATCCGCCCCTTCCAAATAAAAGCCAAACTCCAAATACCGAAAAGGGGGGTAGAAGGGGAAGTTGGGGTGATTATAGATACCGGCTGCACCCGATGCTTAATCAGCATGTCAATAGTGGAGCAATTAGGTATACGCACCAGACCCCTGAAACAACCCATTCCGTTTGAGCAAGTGGATGGAACCCTAATTGGGGGAGCTCCGGCTACAAAGATCACTGAGTTAGTAAAACTGGTGATAGGCCGCCACTATGAGTTCCTCAGATTCATCGTGGCCCCTGGAATGCAGGAGTCAGTTATCCTAGGGCTTGCATGGTTGGACAAGTGGGAACCTACCATAAAGTGGGAGGATGGCGTTAGAAAGGTGACTATTGGACTTGGGCCGTTACCACCAGTGGAACCAAAGGGCCACCCAGGAACATTGGAACCTAACAGCCCAACCCATCCAGAACCTGCAGCAACCGCAGCAGACACTAAACTTCCGGGAATCCAACGAGTCCCAAAGATCTATTGGGATCTGGCGGAGGTGTTCAGTGAGGAAGACGGAAACTACCTTCCACCTCACCGCGCCACAGATTGTGCCATAGAGTTCAAACCTGGGGTAACCTTACCAAAGCCCAAAATGTACTCTATGACGCCTAAAGAGATGATAGAATTGAGGAAGTACATCGACACCAATTTGAAAAGAGGGTTTATTGAACCAGCAAAATCAAAAGTAGCGGCCCCAGTGCTCTTCAGGGAAAAGAAAGATGGGGGGGTTCGCCTCTGTGTGGACTTACGAACTTTGAATGCGGTATGCGAAAAGAATACCTATCCCCTCCCTCTCATGAAAGATATGTTGAACCACTTGGCTAAGGGCAAGATTTTCACCAAGCTGGATTTGAGAGAGGCGTATTACCGTATACGAATCCGGAAAGGGGATGAGTGGAAGACCGCTTTTAATACTCCCTTAGGCAGCTTCCAATATAAAGTCATGCCTTTCGGACTACAAGGAGCACCCGCAGTATTCATGCAGTACATAAATGAAGTGCTACACGACCACCTGTACCGCGGAGTACTCGTTTATTTAGATGACATCTTGATCTTCTCTGAGACCATGGAAGAACATGTGAAACTGGTACGGCAAGTCCTGAAAAAACTTCTAGCTGCCAAACTTTATGCAAAATTGTCAAAGTGTGAATTCCACAAGACCTCGCTAGATTATCTGGGATATCGTATCTCCAATGAAGGAGTAGAAATGGACCCAGAAAAAGTGAAAGCGGTGTTAGATTGGAAACCTCCAAGCACTCGCAAACAATTACAAAGCTTCCTTGGATTTGCAAACTTTTATAGGCAGTTTATTCCAACCTTTGCTGAAATTGCCCTACCATTGACTGACCTATTAAGAACGGGGCCTTCCCCTACTAAACCAAAAGCAAACCAACCATTAAGATGGACAATTGACTGTCAAAAGGCTTTTGAGAAATTAAAACGGCTCTTTGCCCAAGAACCCATATTGCAACACCCCAATCCAGAGCGACCTTTCATAATCCAAACGGATGCCAGTGATGTCGCGATAGCCGCGGTGCTACTACAAAAGAATAAGGAAGGCCACCTCTTACCATGCGCTTACATCTCCAAAAAACTCACCACTACGGAAAGAAGGTGGCCCATTTGGGAGAAGGAGGCATTCGCGATCAGGTGGAGCATGCTCACCTGGAGGCATCTCCTGGAAGGGGGGGATATACCGTTCGAGGTATGGACTGATCATAAAAACCTCGAAACTCTCCTTGCCCATCGAAAGTTATCCCCCAAACAGGTCCGTTGGGCCCAATATTTCCAAAGGTTCAAATTTGAAATTAAACACATCCCCGCAGGGAAGAACTTGTTAGCAGATGCACTGTCGAGAAAACCCCAGTTTGACAGTAAGAAGGAAGAAATTTTCCATCCCATCATATCTTCTTCTCACCAAAAGGCAGCTCAAGTCACCAGTCGAAGCCAAGATAAACTGAGAACCGAACTGAAAGCAGCCCTCCAGACAGACCCATGGTTCAACAACAACAAAGACATCCTAACGATTAATGATGGCGTAGCCTGGAAGGGATCCAAACTGTACGTCCCTGCAGAAATGAGATTGCAAGTGCTACAGCGGAGTCATGATGCGAAACTAGGAGGTCATTTCGGATTCCTGAAAACTCTCCACCTCGCTAGACGTCAATTTTGGTGGCCAAAGATGAGGTCGGAGGTGGAAGATTATGTAAAAAGCTGTGCTACTTGTGCAACAATGAAAACCCGTCCGGGAAAGCCCCCTGGACTACTACAACAAGTGGCCAACCCTAGCCGACCATGGGAAGAGATAGCAATGGACTTCATTGTCGAACTTCCAGATAGCAGTGGTAATAAAGTAATCTGGACAGTTATTGATTTGTTTTCCAAGCAAGCACACTTTATCGCTTGTTCAAGCCTACCATCCGCAAAGAAATTAGCGAAAATGTTTGTGAAACACATTTATCGCCTACATGGAGTTCCAAAAAGGATCATTTCAGATCGCGGAGTTCAATTCACCGCCAAGTTCTGGAGAGAATTCCTAAAATCGATCGGGTCCACGCAGGGACTCAGCTCAGCATTTCATCCCAGCACAAATGGGGCAGCAGAGAGGGCCAATGCGATGGTGGAACAGTACATCCGGTGTTATGTGGACTATCAGCAAGACAATTGGTCGGACTTGCTACCTTTCGCTGAAGTAGCATATAATAATACGGTTCACAGCAGTACCGGATTAACTCCTTTCCAGATTACCAGTGGCATGGAATTCGTTCCCATGCCTGAACTACCTAAGGAACCTCCCTCATCCATGTCCCTGAATGAATGGCTGGAGGCACTAAAGAAGGGATGGGAGAATACCAAAAAGGCGCTAACAGATGCGGCAGAAGCATACAAGAAGCAAGCTGATAAACATCGTTCCCTACAACCCCCCTTTCGAGTGGGGGACAAAGTTTTTTTGTCTACTAAATACATAAGATTAAAGATGCCTAGTAAGAAATTAGGTCCAAAATTTCTAGGTCCTTTCCCAATAGAAAAGATAATTAACCCAGTTACAGTTCGACTCAGCCTACCTAGACTCTTAGGGAAAATTTACCCGGTATTCCATTGTAGCTTATTGAAGCCGGTAAGGGAGTCTAGCACGAGACCATCCACCCAAACTCCACCTCCTCCCGTAGTGGTAGAAGGGGAAACACATTATGAAGTGAAAAAAATATTAGATTCCAGGCTGTATAGAGGTCGTTTACAATATTTAGTGCATTGGAAGGGATACCCTTTGTCAGAAGCTACGTGGGTGAAAAGTTGGGATCTGAAAGCAGATAAATTAGTGAAGCAATTCCATGAGAAATTCCCTGATAAGCCAAAGGGTCCCCCTGGGGGAGGAAGAGGTGGTTAAATTTTGATAGTTAACATTTATGTTATTCTCTTTTCAGGAAACGTTTTTCTCTTGAGGAGAGGCCGCCTGTCAGGCCTGTAATTCTGTTCCTTTTAGGATCTTTGGCCTGCCACATAATTAAAACATATATATTATGCTGTTTCATTGGTATAGTAGTTGGGAGGAGGGAATAGAAAGGAGTAGGATTGTGGAATGTATTGTTATGGATTTCTTAGAAGCTCAAGGTCGTCTTTTGTCTCCGCACCTCGACACCTGGCCGGAAGAAGAAGGGTGTACATGCTAGCGTGGAAGATGAAGATTGGACCATGTGATGAATTATGGGGTGTGGGGATAGATGATGAACTTTTAACTTGGGAAATTCACCGGATGTACCTTAGAGTTGAAATTTCAACAGCATAATGCCAACATGCCTGTCTTATTAAATTGGAGTTTTAAGGACTACTTTGCCTTGGACAATGATTTAATTCTGCATGATATTTGGAACGCTGACATTAAGTTTTATTCTTGGTTTTCTTCCCTGCCAGATAAATTTCGAAGCCAATTGATTCAAATCTTTGAAGACACCTTTTTCTAATTTAATGGGTATATTCTGAAATAGGAAAAGAAATTTTGGTAATATATTCATTTTTATAACTGCAATCCTGCCCATCAGGGACAGTTGTAGGTTTTTCCATCTTTCTAGATCCTTCTTAGTTTTATTAATCAGATTGGTATAATTGTCTTCTTTGATGGTCACACACCTCGCAGATAAATCTATACCAAGATATTTAACTTTTTTGACAATTTGGATACCCAATTTCTTCGTTAACTCCTCTTTTGCTTTTGATTTCATATTTTTAGTCAGCATTTTGGTCTTTGTCATATTTATCTTTAGACCCGCTATTTTCTGTCAGTTCCTCAATGAGTTTCGTACCAGACTTCTTAGGATCTTCTAGCACAAACACTAGGTCGTCCGCAAAGGCCTGTAACTTAAATTGCTCCTTTTTAATTTCTAGTCCCTTTATCTGTACCTCTTTACGTATATTCCTGGCTAGTACTTCTAGGGTTAGTATAAACAACAGGGGGGACAGAGGGCAACCTTGTCTTGTACCCTTCTGGATTACAATACTTTGTGTTAGTTCACCATTGATTATTACTTTGGCTTTTTGGTTTGTATAAATTGCTCTGATCGTGTTTATAAATTTATCCCCACAATCCATATATTCTAATTGTTGGTGCAAAAATTCCCAGTTGACATTATCAAATGCCTTTTGGGCATCGAGAAAGATTAGTGCAACCTGTTTGTCATTGTGCACTTCATAATATTCAAGAATGTCCAACATAATTCTCATATTGTTTTTAATTTGTCTTCTGGGGAGGAATCCGTTTTGGTCTGTATGGATGAACGATGTAAGAAATTTTTTCCGCCTTTCTGCTATTATTGAGGCAAAGATTTTGTAATCTGCATTTAGCAGTGATATTGGTCTGTAGTTTTGTATAAGCACCTGGTCTGTATCCGCCTTAGGTAATAGTACAATGTTAGCTTCCGTCCATGATAACGGTGTCTTCGCCTCTTTCAACACAGCATTGTAGACTTCCAACAATGTTGGGACAAGTATATCCTGGAATTCTTTATAAATTTCCGCTGGCAGCCCATCCGGCCCTGCAGCTTTATTATTCTTTTGTCTTTGTATGGCCTCGGTTATCTCTGATGCTTTAATGTCTTCATTGAACATGTCCTTAATCTCCTCTGGTACCTTTGGCAGATCTGACTTTTCCAAATACCGTAATATTCCTTCCGTTGTATAGTCTCGGTTTTCTTTATATAATTGATCATAAAACTCTTGGATAATCTTTTTCTTTTCCTCTAGTTGGTAGCAGATCTCGCCTTTTTCATCTTGTAGTTTATTGATTCAGTTCTCTTGTTTTTGTTTCCTCAACCTATAGGATAGCCATCGCCCCGGTTTATTTGCATTCTCAAAGAAGTTTTGTTTTGCTTTTTTTATAGATTGTGCCAATTTTGCTTTTTCAAATATAGCCAGTTCATGTTTAATCAGTTCCATATTTCCTTTTATACTTCTGTTCTGCGGTTTCTTTTGTAGTTCACTCTCTAAATTTCTATACCTTTCTTTCAGCTCTCTTATTTTTAGATTCTCGGTTTTTTTCTTCCTGGCTGTAGCTGATATTGTGACCCCTCTTATAAATGCCTTAGTTGTATCCCATAGGTTTTGTATGGATGTGTCTCCTGGTCCATTTTCTTTGAAGAAGAATCTTAATTCTTGGTTGACTCTATTAATATATTCCTGGTCTTTTAGAATTGACCTATTGAGTGACCAATGGTAACTACCCTTTTGTTTTTTCCAAATGATCCTCATGGGATTGTGGTCAGCCCATAGGTTGGGTTCTATCTCTATCTCCTTCACTTCTGAGATTAGCTCCATCGGCAGCCAGACTATATCTATCCTTGACCAGGATTCATGTCGATTCGAGTAGAAGGTATATTGCTTACCCTGTGGACATCTTTCTCGCCATACATCAAACAAATTAAGTTCTTCAGCCATTTGGAAGAATGACCTTGGCAAAGTTCTCCTAGCTCCTTTTCTCTTCTTTCCACTTTTATAGTCCCGTTTCGGGTCAACTATAGCATTGAAATCGCCCAGTAAACAGACATTTTCGCTTCCCATCTCTCGAATAATGCTATGTAGTCTATGATAGAAATTTTCCTGGCCTTCATTAGGTGCATATATTACAACCAGTGACACCTTTTTTTGATTTAACATTATTTCCACAATTAGTATTCTCCCTTCCTCATCATGGTAAATTAGTTTAGTCTGAATTGTGTCTTTGACATATAATGCTATTCCTCTTTTCTTTTGGTCAGCCAGAGTTTACCCAATCTAGGACATTCTAAAATCTGGATCTGTCTTTTAGTCATATGGACCTCTTGCATTGCAATTATATCGTAGTTCAAATGTTTTAATTTATTAAATATTGTTTTCCTCTTCTGGGGTGAGTTTAGACCATTAATATTCAATGATAGGATCTTGATTTCTCCCGACATACTTCTATGTGTATTTGGGTCGTGTGCTTGTTGCCCTTATTTCTCTCACTTCCTTTGGTTCTTCCCCTTTTTCGTCTAGAACGACTTCTTTTTCCTTTCGTGTCTCCACTGGTTCCTTCTCTCTTCTTATCTGTACCCTGGATCCTTGCCTCCTTGCTCCCGCCTGTTCTCCTTCGTCTTTTTCCTCCTCCTGCCCAACTAGGGTATTGTAAAAGTCTTCCGCTTGTTCTATTGTGTCTATTCTAAATCTTCTATCTCTCCAGGTTACCAGTACGCCCTCCGCCATCAGCCATCTAAAGTTAATTTCATATTTATTCAGGACAGATGTTAAAAATTGGTAGGGCCTTCTTAATTCTCTGATTCTCCTCGGTACCTGTTTTAGAACTGTTAATTGTCGTTGGTTGTAAATTATCGGGTCGTCTCTAGTTCTATTCAGCACCTCGTCACGTATTGATTTTTTAACAAACTTTACATGGACTTCTCTTGGAAGATTATTCTTTTTTGCGTAATTGGTCTGTATTCTATACGTCTCGTCGATCTCACTTGCCATCTCGTCCTTTTCTATTCCCAAAGCCTTTGCCATTAGGTCTGCCATCGTGTCTGGTAAATCCTCACCTTTTTCTTCCTTTACGTTCTAGAACCGTAGGAATTGGGCTGCTTTCTCCGATTCTAACGTGAGGACCGTTAGCTCAAGTTCCTTGTTTGCCTGGATCAGCCTAGAATTCAGCTGCTCCATTTTTTCATCCTCCTTTTCCAACCTTCCTTCTATTACATTTATTCTTTGTTCGTGTTTATCGATCTGTTCCTGGAACTTCTCAAATTTATCGTCCATCTTCTGCATTCTTTCCTTTAATTCTACCGTATCACTCCTTATTTCTTTAATATCCTTTTTAAGTTCTTCGTGATTTTTAGCCATTGCCTCTTGTATGGACTGTAGCATCATCTGCAGTTCCTTAGTTGAGTTGGATCTTTCTCTTTGAGGCATATCCTCTGAAGATCTTTGGTTCGCGGGACTGGCAGCCGCTAGGGATGGCTGGGATGCTGGCTTCCTCCCCGTGCCAATTTTCGTAAAATTTGTACTACTTGTCATTTTTTGGAGGAGTTGGATCCCTACTTTGATTTTTCCCCAGAGCTCCCACTTACTTCTCTCCCTCCAGTCCCCCTTCTTTCTTTCTTTCTTTCTTTCTTTCTTTCTTTCTTTCTTTCTTTCTTTCTTTCTTTCTTTCTTTTTTTCTTTCTTCCTTTCTCCCTTCCTTCCTTCCTTCCTTCCTCCCTCCCTCCTTTCTCCCTCCCTTCCTTCTTTCTTCCTTCCTTCCTACCTTCCTACCTTCCTTCTTCTCCCGCTCCTCTTTCCTCTACCTCTACTCAAATATCAATTTTAAATAGTTCATGTGTTATATAGGAACAGCTGTCATAGGATAGTGGGATAAAGTGAGAGACTTATCAGTTTATCACTATATATGTGTATGTGTGTGTATGTCACATTTATAATACTCCTAACTTTCTGTTAATCTATTTTGATAGCTTAATAAAATCTAAGGATAGAATGTTTATAGTTATTGCTTATATTATCCTTGGTTAATCAGTACTAGTGCCAATAATATCGAAAGAAGTTAGGGTTAGTAATCTTACAATAATAACAATAGCAAAAACAATATATTCCTTTGATGGTAGTATTATCACAATAATTTCTAGGTTTTAAGTTCAACCTTAGGTGCGTCCCTCCTGTGTTGAATAATTATATGAAAATGTTCTGGGTTCCCCTGCTCCAATATATCTTCTTTCTCTCTCTCCAGATAGTAGTATCCAAAGGCTGTCCAGAGAATATAGTCAGCAAAAGAAAAATCCTGTTTTCTCTTAGGGTATTAAGAGGGGGGGGGAAGTTCCAGGTTTCGCCAGTAGATGTCTCTTCCACTTGTCCGGACGCTGACCAACTGTGATCACACCACCTATATATATTGTTAAAATAAATTTTTCCCTTCGAGCCTTCCAGACTTGTATAATTAACTCAAACCCCCCTGAAGGTATCTGTAGTCAAAGTTATTTACAGCCGGCTTTGTTATGTTAACAGATTAGGTTTAGGTTCAGCTTATCAGACAGTTCAGAGAGTAAAAAGATAAAGCCGCCATTTTTCACTCAGTATATCACTTTTCGCCGCTATAGTAAAGGAGGAAAAGCAATCCTCCCACACCTTCTTGGAGCCCTTGATCTCTTGAGCTGTTTTGGGATAGAATTACCTTCTCCAAGATCTGGAGGCTGTTAGATCACTCGCAACTCCGACAGCTCTCTGTAATAAATCCTCGCTTGCTTTGAACTCTTGTCAGCATTTTGGGACGGCCATTACTGTCGCCCTCTTCCACGTCCGGGGATATGAAGGAGATTTCAAGCACATACCATGGATTGCCGTCCTAAGGTCCTGTCAAACCAACCTTCTCTCTTCAGTCTTCCCTCCAGGAAGGCTTGGCTTATCAAAATCTTTTCAGCAAACCCCCTCCGGACGTTAGATCTGGCTGCTGCTAACAGAGCTCTCTGTCCAGGCATCCATTCATGCTGGCAGCAAGCTCCGCCCCCCCACAGGGGCAATCTTTATGCACATCAAAGGATCCACACAGGAGAAGAACCTCATAAATGCCTTGACTGTGGAAAGAGCTTCAGTCAAAGGGGAAAGCTTATTCAGCATCAAATAATCCATACTACAGAGAAACTCTACCAATGCCTTGAGTGTGGAAAGAGCTATACTGAGCGTAGAGGCCTCCATCAACACCAAATAATTCACAAGGGCGTGGGAGAAGTCACAGAGTGTATCTCGGGAATTGAATTGAGTTATCTATTAAATTTGGCCAATTGTGAATAGACAGGCTAGAAATTTGTCCCAAGTGCACAAACTTTCAGTGTCCTTACAAAGGAACAGAATAATGATATCCATGATAATTGTAATTCCAATAAGAGGGTTGAGTAAAGAAGATGTTAAGAAAAATAAATCGTTGCCAAATAAGGGAGTTTCCCAGGCTGATTAATAAAGGAATTTTTCAATTGTACATGCTAGATGTTTCAACTGGCTGCAATTCTATCGTTTCACAGTAGAAGTAGGTCACTCACACCCCCTTTCCCTGCCAATAATGCCAATAATATTTATTGGTTACCTGAGTTACAGTCCCCCCCCCCCTCAAAAAGCTTTTACACTTGTTATGCTAAATAGCTACATCTAAGGCCACCTGTTGCCTCCCCCAGGTCACAGGTATCTTGCAAAGCTTCTAGTTTCGTGTTCTAGCTATGTGGCTTTGGGGTTTTGCTTGTAAGGGAGCTGTTCTTGCATTCAACATCCTGGCTTAGTGGTTTCTGACAGGTAAATTGTTTCCTTCTGTGGAAGCCCAATGATTCAGAACACAATTGCAATTGAATCCAAGGCTCCAGAATGAGAAGTGAGGACGGCCCAGATAAGCACCCAGGAAGGTGGACTAAATTATGATTACGCCCAGGTACCCTGAGGAATATTCCACAAAAGGAAAATAAGGCAAGGAGATAAACTACACAGAAGTTCCTGAACTACGAAATGGGGGGGGGGGGGGGAACCAGTATTCTAAAACCACTTTTATCTTCTTCCCTTAATGATTTGGCCCTCCCAAATGTAGGCGCCCCACAATAATAAGAAGGTGTTTTAACATTTGCAAACTGCCAGGAGTCTCCGGGGATCAGGTGGCCAGCAAATTTAAATATAATTTATTATAATACACGGAAGCCTGACTACATTCAAGGCTGGCAACAGCCATCAGACCTCGCCCGCTCTTCTAGCGGGGAGAGGAAGAGGGTCTTGGTGCCAGGCGGCCAGGAGCATCTGGACCCAGCTGCAATCCCCCCTTCTCCCCCACCCCAGGAGGAAAGGAGGTCACCCGGAGATACCCACAAGGCTGCAGGCTAAATGGGAAGGGGAAGGGAGCAGCTCCGGGGAGGCAGAAAGGGTTCCGGCACAGGAAAGCCGAGGCTGGTGATTGCAGCGTCGCCAGCTGCCTTAGGGTGGGCTCATTCATGGGATGAAATAAGAGAATGACAGCTAGGTTTCCTCGAGATGATATGAGCCCAGAATGTGTTCTGGAGCCTGCTTTTATTAAGCCAGAAGGCATTCAAAAAAGTTTCCGTTATACAGCGTGTGATTACATGATTGGTTACCTGCTTGTTGCAGGGCAAAACTAAGCAGGTTAGCATACAGCTATATAATTGGTTAAAGCTTTCTATAGGATGTGGTTTTTTCTCTCATGTCCGGAGTTCTCTGGACAGGCTCTGTGGTTAGCATTTCTTGCATAAACAGCAGCTGTTGAAGCATAGCAAAGGATGTGGTATTCAATGTCGTCAGGTTGACTTTTCATTTAATGCGAAGCAAAGTTATTTGACCATTGCAAAAGATCCCGACATCTCCTCCTTTCTTTTTTTATTTCAATGGAAAGGCTGTGGCGGTTGGAGCCGGAGTGTGGCCCAGGCCCCTCCGGGACCGAGATTCACTATCACTCACCGACCCCTGGACACAGGGTCAAGTCCTCCGACTCAGCCTGTATCGTTGACCTTACCCTGATGTTTATCTGAGGAGATGTTTGTATGGTTTGCAAAGTGAGCTAAAGGATTGACTCATCCTCTTCACTCATGCTGAAATTATTTGACACCTCATCCTGAGGTATGGGTTGGTAGGTCCCTCTGCTTTCGTGGTCCCAGAGGGTATTCTGGGATTGCAACAGCATGGTCTGCAATGAATCTATTCTAGATGTGATAAATGTAGAAAAGCGATTAAATAAGCATGGGCCAATTGTGCACGCTAATACAAGCAAAATTAATGGTCCTATAAGAGCACTTAGCAAAGTGGTGAGCCAAGGGGAAAGGTTATACCAGTTTCCAAACCATCCTTGTTGATCTTCCCTCTCCTTTTTTCGTTTATTCAGGCCTTCTCTGAGTTTTGTCAGTCCTGCACTATAAAAACAACATTCTTCCCTTAAGGCCACACATAACCCCCCTTCTTTTTAAAAAAAAAGTAAATCGAGTCCTCTTCTGTTTTGCAAAACCACTTCTGAGAGGGAGGTTAAAGATTGTCATGTTAGGCAAAGTATTGTTAGGAATACAGTCATGTGGATGTAACTTGGGATGGAATTGGCAAACATGGCGATCCGGAATTCACAAGGGGTAGCCTGGGAGTATAAAGTCACACATCAATGGTTGCAGACTCAGGAGACGGGGAGGCTGGCAGCGGAGATGGGTGGGGTGCCGGTGCAAAGTAAGGCCGGATACAGCAACCAGGAACCCACAAGACTTTGTCAGGCAGTTGGACTGCTGCGTAGCCTCTTCCCGGGCCCTCTCCAGGCAGGATCTGGGAGTTGGCGATACCAAACCTGAGGGCGGGGGAGAGAGAGGGAGGGGGAAGAAAAATGCTTTGTGGCAGCAGAGGAGGCAGGAGTGCCAGTCAAGTTTAAAAAATTCAAGGAAAATAAGCATAAGTTCAAAATGTTTTGCACCGTTGGGAGGTTAGGGAGGTTTTTCCCTTTTTTGTCAATGTGTCTGTCTAATGCATGTTTTAAGGTTTGGTTAGCCCTTTCAACCAAGGCTTGACCTTGGCTGTTATAGGGAATGCCAAACTTATGAGTGATTCCCCATTTCGAACAAAAGTCAGCAAAGGCACTGCTGGTATAAGCAGGGCCATTGTCAGTTTTGAGTTCATTTGGACGTCCCAGCGATGCAAAGGTACGAATACAATGATTAATAACATGCTTGGTGGATTCACCTCTTTGGGGTGAAGCCATGATGAACCCAGAAAAAGTATCAATAGATACGTGAATATACTTCCATGGGGAAAAGGAAGGATATTGGGTAACATCCATTTGCCAAATTTGACAACATTCAGTTCCTCTGGGATTGACACCCATAGGAATGGAATGAGACTGTTTACTACAAGTAGGACATTGTTGTAAAATTGCCGAGGCTTCGGCAGCAGTGATGCCAAATTGTCTAATGAGAGCCTTTTTGTTTTGATGAAAGTATGAATGACTTTCCCAAGGAGTGGGAGAGGTAAGAGGAAAGACAATTGTAGACGCAGAAGCAGCAGTGGCAGCTGCATCAGCACGGTCATTGCCTTCCTGGATGATGCCAGGAAAAGGTTGATGACTTCTAATGTGAGAAACATGAAATGGATTTGATCTAGTATTGATAAAAGATTGTAAAGCTAAAAATAATGACATCAAAGAAGATTCAATAGAGGGAGATAAATAAGACATGTAGACGGAAGAAATAACTTGGAAAACATACAAACTGTCTACTATAAGATTAAAGGGTTGATGTTGAAAGTGTTGAAAGGCCAATAAGGAAGCAGCTAATTCAGACCGTTGAGCAGAAGTTTGTTCAGATTTGGTTTTAATTATCCATTCACCTTCCTGTTGCCAAGTGCATGCACCAAACTGCTTGCTGCCATCAGCAAAGACAGTGACTGCATTAGCAAGGGGAACAGGTGAGTAGGGGGAGGACCACTGAAAAGGTACAGAGTTCAAGAGAGATAGTCGAGGGTCAGGGGGAGCATGACAAGACACTTTACCAGGCCAATCCGCAAGAGCAAACTGTAGGTGGTCACAAGTGGAAAATAAAGATTCCCAAGTAACAAGAGAGCAAGGAACAAACAACACAACAGGCTCGAAGCCCATGAGGGCTTTTGAGCGATTTCTAGATTTTATTATTAAATGGGCAAACTGAGAAGATTTCTGAGTGATAGAGGTTCGAGGAGTGTGAGATAAATGTATCCATTCTAAAATAAAAAGTTTTGGAGGAGAAAAAACCTGAACAAGGGCAGCAGTGGGAATGACAGGGGTGTTGATGATTAAGATTGATAAAGGGATATTTTCTTGCATCCTATCTACCCATTTTGTTGATAAGGCTTCATTAACTAATTTTATAACAGCATGATCGTATTCTGCCCCATACATCCCTACGACCCATCCGCTCGCACAGAGAGGGACTTCTCCAGGTGCCGTCCACCAGACAGTGCCGAGGGGCGGCGCCTAGGAGCAGAGCCTTCTCTGTGGCGGGCCCAGCCCTGTGGAATGACCTCCCTCCGGATATTAGGACAACCACTGACCTCCGCTCCTTCCGTATAAAGCTCAAGACCCACCTATTCCAAATAGCTGGCCTGGCTCAACCATAACTTCTTAACGCTCCTGATGGGTTTTTTAATTTGGTAATTTTATTTAATGGGATTTTAAATTGTGTTTTTAATTGTCTTCACTTATTAGTCTACCTCCTCCATGCACATGTATATGTCTTTGTTTCTTATGTATGTATGTTGTCTTTATATGTATTTTATTTGTTTTGATTGTACGCCGCCCCGAGTCCTTCGGGAGAGGGTTGCGGCTAATCAAATAAAATTATTATTATTATTATTATTATTATTATTATTATTATTATTATTATTATTATTATTATTATTATTATTATTATGATGTTCTTGAGTTAAACCTATTCTATCAGAAGGATGTTTTCCTAAAGTTAGTGCAGAAAAAAGAGGAGACAATTGATGAGTAGTAAGGTTTAAATAAGGATGGGTCCAGTTAATGGAACCCAAATATTGTTGCAACTGCAAAAGAGTAGGATTATCAGGAAGTTTTAAAAAGGGAAGGACAGGAACAGATTGAGAGGCAAGGACCTTGTGTCCTAAATAAGAAAAAGGGTATGAAGTTTGAATTTTATCAGGGGCAATATGCAAACCTCCTTGTTGTAATATGGTTTGCAGTGTGGGAAAGGTTTTGAGGACAGTCCCTTTGGGGCCAGGGGCTGCTACTAAGATATCATCCATATAATGGTAAACTAAAAATTGAGGAAATGCCTTTCGATACGGTTGTAAAATTTGGGAAACATAATATTGACACATGGTAGGTGAGTTTAGCATTCCTTGGGGCAAGACTTTCCATTGATATCTGGAAGTAGGTTTAGAATTGTTGAGTTCAGGGACAGTAAAAGCAAAAAGATGTTTGTCCGCAGGATGTAAAGGAATAGAGAAGAAACAGTCTTTTAAATCAATAATCATTAAGTCATAATCTTGAGGGATAAGGTTAGGATTGGGTAGGCCACACTGGAGGGCTCCCATGGGTTGTAAAACGTGGTTAATGAGGCGTAAATCATGAAGGAGATGCCAATGGCCTGATTTCTTTTTAATGACAAAAACAGGTGAATTATATGGGCTAACAGATGTTTCAATGTGGCCTTTTTCTAATTGTTGAGCAACTAATTCTTTTAAAGCTTGTAGTTTTTCTATAGGTAGTGGCCACTGGTCTACCCAAACAGGGGTAGTAGTCTTCAATTGCAATTGAAGTACAAATTGTTGAGGGTTCATTGTAATGTGAGTTTGCCTTTAAGTTGTGACATTAAATCTCTCCCCCACAAGTTGACGTGAAAAGGCAAAATGACAGGCTTAATGTGGGCGGTGATGGTACTGGAGTCTGAAGTGACAGCAAGCCAATCCTTACTAATGCGAGCTGACCGAGATCCACCTACCCCTCTGACGGCCGGGGCGGAGTCAGTGGGCCAATGGGAGGGCCACTCAGCAGACCGGATTACTGACACGTCAGCTCCAGTGTCTAAAATACCAAAAAAGGAACACCCATTGAGGTGAAATTCAGCAGTAGGGCGAAAGTGCCCCACAGTTTGTTCTAAGGCCAACGCCTGAGAAGATGAATCCAGAGCAATCATAGTGGCTACAACATCTCCCTTTTTTATAGTAACTGGAGAGTTGACTATGATTGCCAAGGCTAAGTCAGAGAGAGAGTCAGAGGAGCGCAAAAAAGGAGAAGCAAGCACCCCCTGAGCAGTAAGATCAAGATTAGGCATAACGATGACAGGCAGAGATGGAGGCAGTTGGATAGAAGTTTGCGGAGAAATAAAAAGAAAATCAACTTTTCCAGGAATTACATAGTCAATTGTATCATTAGCAACCATAGGGTATGACTGTGACCAAACTTTAGAATGTTCAATTTCAGCCTTTGGGGCGGGGCTAGCTGTAGGCCCCTCAACTAGTTTCCCGACTGTTGCTGGTTTTGAAATGATGGGCTTTTGGGCTAATTTTGATGTGGCTGAGGCTGGTTGGTGGAGCGACACTGATTTGCCCAGTGAAAACCCTTTTTACATTTAGGGCAAACAGTGGAAGGTCTGGCCATGGTTGGGGAGGAATAGCGATTAGCGCCACCTCCTGGTGCTTTGCATTGATTTTTAAAATGTCCTGGTTTACCACAGTTAAAGCAATTTCCCATAGGGCGCGAAAGTGGGAGCGCCTCAGAAGCAGAGGAAGAAGAAGACGGAGCTAAAGACGTGGTTATGGCAGAAGCTAAAGCAGCCATTTTATGACTTGTAGTACCCACAATGCGGCAAGCCTGTAAAAGATCCGCTAAAACAGTACCAGGCTTATTGGCAATGGGTTGAAGCACCTTTTGACAGTCAGGATTTGCATTTTCAAAAGCCAATTTCATCATTAATTCATTTCGAGCCTCCACATTGTCAATTTGTCGTTCTAAAGCCAATTGAAGACGACTAATAAAAGACGCATAATCTTCATTTGGGTTTTGCATAATTTTTGAGAATGTTTGTAGGGGAACACCTTGGTTGTCATCTACCTTTCTAAAGGCAGCGAAAGCAGCGTCCTTAATTATTGGGAATGCTGCTCTGTCAGACAAAATCTGTTGTGCAATGGTTTCACGAGTGCCAGTCCCCATTAAATCATCTAAAAGTACGTTTTGAGGAAGGCCAGTAGTGACAGCAATGGCAATTTGTTTTCCATATTCTGAATTCCAAATAACATATTGAGAGGGAGTTAAAATCATTCCGAAAAGAGATTGCCAGTCAGCTAAAAGCATTTCAGCAGTAGCCGAGGAAAGTGAAGTAAGCAAGCCAAGAACATAGCGAGAATGAAGACCATAATCTTTGACAGCGGCTTTAATGTCTTTAATATTTTTATAGTTGACATGATGGTGGACAGGTTGGACAGCTGCTCCGGCAGCAGCCCCCTGTGGAACTGCCCAACTTACTGGAAACAGAGCAGAGGTCTCAAGGTCTTCAGGGCCGATTTGACCCTCCCGTCTAGCCTGATGGAGAGCTTGGACTATAGCTCCTCCTTGAGTTTGTAAAGGAGGAATTGGAGCAGTCGCTCTAGGATGGCTTAAGGTAGAGAGCGAAGCCTTTTCTTTTTGAATTTCATCGTACGGGGGAGGTACGACACCTACTGGCTTAGAAGGTGAATTAGGATCATATTTATGATGAACAACTAAACATTCCATAATTATGCGCCAATTAATCACTATTTGAATAGGTGCTCTAGGAGATTGATGCAAATATTCCCCCAATTTGATCCATGTAGAGATTTTTAAAGTCCCTTTCTCAGGGTAAAATGGAAATTTTTGCCAAATGTAAGTTAACAAATTCCTAATCTCCCTTTTTTTTATTCGTGGTAATTTTTTACCACTTTGAGAGGCGATCTTAGAAGTAGCATCGATTAATTCCCCCAATTCCTTCAAATGACCTATTTGAGGTTGGGAAAACTTCCTACCCATACTTACGAGATCCAGTCGTCTTTCAGACGGACGATTTGCGCGGCTTTCCTCAGCGATAAGGATGGGCAGTTCGATCTAACGGCTTCTTCGCAAAGAAATCACGTCGGGGTCACCAGAATGCAGCGTCGCCAGCTGCATTAGGGTGGGCTCATTCATGGGATGAAATAAGAGAATGACAGCTAGGTTTCCTCGAGATGATATGAGCCCAGAATGTGTTCTGGAGCCTGCTTTTATTAAGCCAGAAGGCATTCAAAAAAGTTTCCGTTATACAGCGTGTGATTACATGATTGGTTACCTGCTTGTTGCAGGGCAAAACTAAGCAGGTTAGCATACAGCTATATAATTGGTTAAAGCTTTCTATAGGATGTGGTTTTTTCTCTCATGTCCGGAGTTCTCTGGACAGGCTCTGTGGTTAGCATTTCTTGCATAAACAGCAGCTGTTGAAGCATAGCAAAGGATGTGGTATTCAATGTCGTCAGGTTGACTTTTCATTTAATGCGAAGCAAAGTTATTTGACCATTGCAAAAGATCCCGACAGGCGATGGGAACCTCCGTCCTTTCCCGTCCATTGCAGCCGCTTTGCGAATCCCCCATCACCGCCAACCCTCTTTAATTTCGCTAAGCCGGGCGAAGTGGAGGGAGCGGCGGGGCTTGGCTCTGGTCTTCTCCCTCCGCCCCCCCCCCATTCAGGCAGGGGGATGCCGAGACGCCCTCCTGGGGCAGGAGCCTTGCCCCCATCCGGGATCTCCCCCAGGCAAGGTGGGTTGGGAGGTCTGGGGGGGGCAGCCAGGTGAGCGAAAGCCGAAGGGGCCACAGAGGTTTCCGCCCTTTTAATGTCCTCCTTTTGCACTAAAGACCTGAGCTAATCTGATGCTGGAGCCCAGTGAGGCTTAGACTGATGGAGAAAGTTCCCTTCTCAGCTGACACAATAAGAGCAAGCCAGCTGGAAGGGACCTTAGAGGTCTTCTAGCCCAACCCTCTGCTCAAGCAGGAGATCTGATCCCAAAGGTGCTTTTTCAGGAGGCAACTGGATTTTCTTTGCTTTCACTTCTCACCCAAGAAATGTCCTCCGTTAATAGAACAGAACAGAAGGGAATTCTTCTCGGCTCTACCCCAAACCTAGTGCCTGAGTTTGGAGAGTAAGAGATGATTGAAAATGGTCAAGCAACAATGAAAAGTAAGAGAGAAAGAGGCAGGTGGAGGCGGCCTTCTGGGACTGGGACTCTCCCCCTCCATCCAGGGTCCATCCCTAGGCAAGGTGGGGAGAGGAGGTATTGGGGGGGCACCCAAGCAGGTGGGAGGGCAAATGCATATTTTCGCCCTTGGAATTCATCTCTGCTCAATTGGCTGCAAATGGAGGGAAGATTTCCCAGAGTCCAGGAGCTCTTCGGACACCAACCGACCTCTTGGAGGGCATCTTCCCTCGGACAACTGGCAGTTAAGCCTGCATGAATGAGCTCATCAAGCCACCAGAATTCCCTATCCAGAATGCTTTAAGATGGGAGGACTTCAACTCCCAGGATTCCCCATCCAGAATGCTTTAAGGTGGCTGGACTTCAACTCCCAGGATTCCCCATCCAGAATGCTTTAAGATGGCTGGACTTCAACTCCCAGGATTCCCCATTCTGAATGCTTTAAGATAGGTGGACTTCAAATCCCAGGATTCCCTATCTGGAATGCTTTAAGATGGGTGGACTCAGTGGTGAAATCTCATTTTTTTCCACACTGGTTCTGTGGGCGTGGCTTGGTGGTGGCGGGTCAAGTGACTGAGTAGGCGTGGCCAACTTTTTTCCTCTCTTTAAAACATTTTTTCCTTTGTTGGCCGAATCTCTTCAGAGCATTGGATGTTTCCTTCAAAAAGGAAGACAATCTTCCTGTCACCACAAACCTCCGGGATTTATTTTATTTTATTTTTGTCGAATGTATTAGCCACCCATCTTACCCCAGGGTAACTCTGGCTATTTTTAGCCTTGGGGGCAGAGAAAGGAGAACTCAGGTGCCCGAAGTAGCTTTCCCTGGATCAAAGGAAGGCTTGTGTAGAGTTGTAGAAGTGAATAAATGGGACATTTGGCCTGGAGCTGCCTGCCAATATTTGGATTTCACCTCCCATCATCCCAAAGTTGATTCATGATGTTGGTGGAATGGGTCAGGAAGGAGGCCCACGGGTGGGGCACAACTCCCACCCACACGTCACACGAGGCAGGTTGGTAATCAAGGAAGGAGCAGAAGGTTGGAGGTTTTCACAGCTTTGGGGTGAAGACTCCTGCCTTGGTCAATGGGGTGGACTAGAAGAGCTCTGAGGAACCTTCCATCTCTACAATTCTGTGAACTTGGGCAGGATGTGGGGTGGGGAGTGAACTAGCCCTACAATTCTGTGATTCTAGGAGCTTGAGCAGGGGGATGGACTGGAAGACCTCCAAGGTCCCTTCCAGCCCTACAATTCTGATTCCAACTCACTGGTTTAGGAATTTCTTCTGATTGAGCTTCTGCTCCAGGTGTGAAACCCCGAGGACAAAGCCGATCCTTTCACAGTCCTCAGCTTACGACCATTTATGTAACAACTGTTCACTGTTATGGCAGCACTAAAAAAAACCTTATGACTAATATTGTGCTTTTTTGAATTCTTTCCTTCTTTATTCCTTCCCCTCTTTTCTATTCTTTTGTCAACCTGTGCTTATTTTAATGCAAAATTATGTGGTGTTTTTTTCAAGAGACTCCACTGACAATCTCTGCCAAATAGTTTCAGTAGCCTGTCAGGTTGAAGCTGGAGGACTGCCCTTCCCTTTCTTTGGGGCTGCCCTTGAAGATTGCTCCAATGGGCGAGAGATGAGTGTGTATCTGTGTGTTGGTGAACAGGAGCCACTTAAGTCGTGTAAGACCAATTCTAGGCACACTGTGTTGATTTCCAGGTTCTTTCTGGGTGAAAATGAGGGGGGGAGACTCTGATTTGCAGATCTTTATTGCAGAAAGTCCTCCTTTAGGGATCATTTAATGATTGGATTTCTTGGTTTTGCTCTTGAGTTTTCCACAGTCAACAAAGTCACAAACATAATATTTCTTTTCTAACCTCTTTTAGCTTTGCCCCTTTTTCAGATTTCTCCTTTACGCTTTCCAAGAAATTATGGCCAGTGAACATTATACATTTGTACTTTATTTCTGCGCAGCACGTTAAAGAATTATTATTCAAGTACATATACATAAATATCGTAATGGAGCTTGCCATCAAGGTCATAACACGGGACGGTCGTAAACAGGGTCGGTCACGTGACCAACCAGAACGTTATTGGGACATAGACTGCAGCTAGTTCAGAATGCGGCCGCGCGGGTTATCATGGGAGGATCAAGATACTCCCACATAACACCATTCCTGCGCGAGCTGCACTGGCTGCCTGTGGTTTTTCGGGTGCATTTCAAGGTGTTGGTTACTATCTTCAAAGCGCTCCATGGCATGGGACCTAGTTACCTGCGGGACCGCATCTCACCTCATACATCCCTACGACCTATCCGCTCTCACAGGGAGGGACTCCTCCAGGTGCCATCCGCCAAGCAGTGCCAGCGGGTGACGCCTAGTAGAGCCGTCTCTGTGATGGGCCCAACCCTCTGGAATGACCTCCCTCCCGATATTAGAATTACCAATGACCTCCGCTCCTTCCGACAGAAGCTCAAGACTCACCTGTTCCGACTAGCTGGCTTAGCTGATTGACAGTTCCATCTTCCACCTCCTGGCAAACATTTTATTGGGGAATTTTTAAGGGTATTTTAATATTTGTATTTTAACTAAGAATTGTACAGTATATTTTTTACCTCCTTCGTCTACGTCCACGTCTATGTCTATGTCTATGTTCATGTCTATGTATTTGTATATGGTTTTAACATGACTGTACACCGCCCCGATTCCTGCCTAGGAAAGGGTGCGGTCTAGAAATAAAAGTTATTATTATTATTATTTTAAAGGGCTTTGCTGATGGGTCCCCAGCCAAGGGGGCAGTTTTAGACAGAGCCACGCAGGGCCACGTTTCCCACCTTAGAAAGTGTATTTGTGATTCATGAAGCCCCAAAGTAGAAGCGGTTTGACTTTGCTTCTTCCAGGAAGAGTGGAGATCTCTTTGTGGTCTCCTGTCCCTTCCACAGCCAATTGGGCCCATTTTAGTTAGAATCCACTTGGCAGCTGCCACTCACGGGCCACGCTTGGCATGGAATGACCATTCCCAGGATCCCCAACCGCCGTTTGTGGAAAACAGGCCACTGCAGCCCCTGAGCATGTACAGAGTTTATTTGCGCCCCCCCCCGTTCCCACCCCGCCTTCTCCGGCCCCCGTTTGGTCGTAGCCAGAGTTTGTCCGGAGCTGGGGGGCCTTGGGGTCTCCTCGGTTGCAGGGTTGGGGGTCCCCGCAGGGGATCCGGTCCAGGGGATCCAGTCCAGAGGACCCACCCAAGCAGAGCAACTGCATGAGCCTCTCCAGCTCCTCCTCCAGGGGGGCCCAGAGCTCCCCACGCGGCTGGTCTCCCCCCTGCTCAGCTCTAAAGTGAGGAGGGGTCCTTCCCACCCCCCGCAGGAAAGAAATGGGGAGGGGGGATGCGCTTCTTCCCAGCTGGTCCTCGATCCCCCCTGAAGATCCCCTGAGTTCCAGTGGATCCCCAGGTCCCTCCTGGGCTCCCTTGTCCCCCAACGGCCCCCTCCCCGGGATCCCCTCTGGCTGAGCTCCCTCCCTTCTGGGGATCCCTCCGGCGCTTTGGCTGCCAGCAGAGCAGCGCTTCTCCTCCTGGGGGTGGTGGGGCCTTTGCACAGGGGTCGCCCGGGACCCCCGGAGTCCTGAGAGCCTGCAGAGGCCCCCAGCCCCGATGGGCTCAAAGACCCGGGCAGGGAAGGCGGCGGAGAAGCCGGGAAAGGGAGGGGACGGGCCCGGGCAAAGCTCAGCCGCCCGCCGCCCCTGCCAGGAGCCTCCCGCGGCCAAAGGAGCCGCCCGAAGGGAAGGAGCGGCTGGGGGGCCCCGGGCGGCCGAAGGGGAGGGGCTCCCGCAGCTCCGCTCGCCCAAGACGCCCGAGCGCCCGAAGTCCGAACGCCCCTCCGTGTGCGCGTGCGCGTGCGTCACTGTGCGCGGGGTGGGTGGGGGGGAGGAGGAGCCGGGATGGAGGGAGGCGCGCGCAGCGCACAGGACGCCGGGAAAGCAATTCCCTCCGACCGGCGGAGGTGGATAGGCGGGGCTACGGAAAACGAGAGGTACCGTTTCTGAGGCCTAAAACCAGGCGGGGAAAATGAAGTAAAAGAAAGGAACGTGGCGACGAAGGGAAGGCTAGGGCCCAATTTTACGGTTGGGGGGGGGGGGGTCACCGCCACATGAGGAGCCGTGTGGAACCGCGTGAGGAAGGTTGAGAACCGCCGTTCTAGCGGATCCCTTTCTCTCCTCTGGGGGGGGGGGGGGACGTCGAGGAGGCGGGGCCTGGAGAGGAAGAGGCGGGGCTTCGTTGGAAGGCGGGGCTGGAAAATCGAGTGCCTTCACTTTCGGAATCAGAGAGCTGGCGGAAGGAGCGGTTCCCTTCGGAGAGGGAGAAACCGGAAGTAAGTAGAGGCTGCTGGGACGGAGTGGCAGCTTGGATGGGTCTCTTTCGGGTCCTCGTGAGGGGAGGCCTCGGCCTGGGCCTCTCCTGCGGTGAGGGGGATGCAGCCGTGACACGCCTCTCTTTCTCCCCTGCAGGAGGACGGAGGAGCCCGACGAGGGAAGGAAGGAAGCGCCGCTCCAGAGGAGGAGGAGAGCGGGACCCGCGGAGCAGCCCCAGGAGACGCCGGGGAAAGGCTGGGAGGCTCCGGAGC
This sequence comes from Natrix helvetica, assembly GCF_964273705.1. Taxonomy (NCBI): domain Eukaryota; kingdom Metazoa; phylum Chordata; class Lepidosauria; order Squamata; family Natricidae; genus Natrix; species Natrix helvetica. The sequence continues at coordinate 10,389,683 of NC_138563.1, forward strand.
TGCAGGAGGGATGAGCCCAGGGGGACCCCGGGAAAGGCGGCTGCCTGGAGGGCGATGCGGGGAGGAGGAAACGGGCGGAGACCCCGAGACCGGCCTGGAGGGCGGAGGGTCCTTCGGAAGACCCCGGAATCCCCAAAGGATCCAGGAGGAAGAAGAGAAATATCAGTGCCCGGAATGTGAAAAATTCTTCAAGAGAAATGAGAATCTTCGAAAGCATCTAATGGTCCATTCAGTAGAAAAACCTCATAAATGTCTGGAATGTGGAAAGAGCTTCAGTCAGAGGAGCAGACTTTATACACATCAAAGGATCCATACAGGAGAAAAGCCTCATAAATGCCTGGAGTGTGGAAAGAGCTTCAGTCAGAGGGGCAACCTTTATACACATCAAAGGATCCACACAGGAGAAAAACCTCATAAATGCCTGGAGTGTGGAAAGAGCTTCAGTCAGAGGAGCAACCTTTATACACATCAAAGGATCCACACAGGAGAAAAACCTCATAAATGCCTGGAGTGTGGAAAGAGCTTCAGACAGAGGAGCAACCTTTATACACATCAAAGGATTCACAGAGAAAAACCTCATAAATGCCTGGAGTGTGGAAAGAGCTTCAGTCAGAGGGGCAGCCTTTATACACATCAAAGGATCCACACAGGAGAAAAACCTCATAAATGCCTGGAGTGTGGAAAGAGCTTCAGTCGGAGGAGCAAACTTTATGCACATCAAAGGATGCACACAGGAGAAAAACCTCATAAATGCCTGGAGTGTGGAAAGAGCTTCAGTGAGAGTAGCACCCTTTATAGACATCAAAGGATGCACACAGGAGAAAAACCTCATAAATGCCTGGAGTGTGGAAAGAGCTTCAGTCAGAGGGGCAACCTTCATACACATCAAAGGATGCACACAGAAGAAAAACCTCATAAATGCCTGAAGTGTGGAAAGAGCTTCAGTCGGAGGAGTGACCTTTATGCACATCAAAAGATCCACACAGGAGAAAAACCTCATAAATGCCTGGAGTGTGGAAAGAGCTTCAGTAACAGGAGCACCCTTTATAGACATCAAAGGATCCACACAGGAGAAAAACCTCATAAATGTCTGGAGTGTGGAAAGAGCTTCAGTCAGAGGAGCAACCTTGATGCACATCAAAGCATCCACACAGGAGAAAAACCTCATAAATGCCTGGAGTGTGGAAAGAGCTTCAGTCGGAGGAGCATCCTTTATGCACATCAAAGGATCCACACAGGAGAAAAACCTCATAAATGTCTGGAGTGTGGAAAGAACTTCAGTCAGAGGAGCAGCCTTTATGCACATCAAAGGATCCACACAGGAGAAAAACCTCATAAATGCCTGGAGTGTGGAAAGAGCTTCAGTCGGAGGAGCAGCCTTTATGCACATCAAAGGATCCACACAGGAGAATAACCTCATAAATGTCTGGAGTGTGGAAAGAACTTCAGTCACAGGGGCAATCTTTTTTTTTAATATATTTTTATTGTTTTTACATTTAAAACAATGCAATGCCGCGGAGTCAGGGTGGTCATATATTCACATTATATACAGCTAGTTTCAACCATTAACAGTTATTCTCTTTAATACATTGTCTGTCCTTCTGTTCGATCACCATATATACATTTGTTCCAATCTTGTCATCTTAACTTATACCAGTCATAAAATCTATTCCATACCTCAAAATATTCTGATTCCCCTTTATTTTTAAGTTCCAAAGTGAGCCTATCTGCTTCTGCACAGGCCAACACTTTTCTGATTATATCTAGCTCTGATGGTGTATTTTCTTTTTTCCAATGCTGTGCATAGGTTATGCGCGCTGCAGTCAGTATATGTATAATTAGATAGAGTGTATCTTTCTTAAACCCCTCCGGTATTATGCCTAGGAGAAAAGTTTCTGGTTTAAACATAATTTGTTCTCCCACCATTTGTTCTAACCATGATTGGATCATTTTCCAATATTTTTTTGCTTCATTGCACGTCCACCACATATCATAGGAAGTGCCTGGTGTTTTTTTACACTTCCAACAATTTGGGGCCAGATTTTTGAACATTTTAGAAAGCCGTGCTGGCGGGAGATGCCATCTGTAGAACATCTTGTAAAGGTTTTCTTTATACGCCAATGTTAATTTCTGATTGATTATCCAAAGTTTTTCCCACCTAGCCAATTCCACATTGTAACCGAAATTTTTCGCCCAGGCGACCATGGTTTCTTTGACATGTTCTTCCTCTAGTTTATATTCCAACAAAAATCTATACAGCACTTTGATCAGTCTATTTTCTGTCTGTATCAACAGTTTATCTAATATTGTGTAGTCTTTGGCAATACCTTCGTTCTTCCTATCCTGTACATACCTTGATTGTATCTGTAAATAAGACCACCATTCTACTTGTATTCCTTGTGATTTCAATTCTGATCTAGTTTTGATCTCCCCCTGCCTGTTCAATAGCTCTTTATATGTGACTATATTTTCCATGTTAATTAAATTTGGGTGTATGTATGCTTCCATCGTAGATAGCCAAATAGGTATTTTGGTATAGTGGTCATGTTTAATTTTATTCCATATTATTAACAGAGATTGTCTAACATAATGTCTACTAAAATATATGTGTGCAGATCCTTTTTCTTACCAGAGGAAGGCATGCCAGCCTGCTTGGAGGTCATGACCTTCCAGTTTGAGTAACCTTTTATTTCTCAGCATTATCCATTCCCTTAGCCATTTTAGTATGGCCGCAGCGTAATAGAGTTCCCAATCAGGTACGCCAAATCCTCCCTTTTCCTTAGTGTCTTGCATAGCCTTAAGTGTCAGGCCTGTAATTCTGTTCCTTTTAGGATCTTTGGCCTGCCACATAATTAAAACATATATATTATGCTGTTTCATTGGTATAGTAGTTGGGAGGAGGGAATAGAAAGGAGTAGGATTGTGGAATGTATTGTTATGGATTTCTTAGAAGCTCAAGGTCGTCTTTTGTCTCCGCACCTCGACACCTGGCCGGAAGAAGAAGGGTGTACATGCTAGCGTGGAAGATGAAGATTGGACCATGTGATGAATTATGGGGTGTGGGGATAGATGATGAACTTTTAACTTGGGAAATTCACCGGATGTACCTTAGAGTTGAAATTTCAACAGCATAATGCCAACATGCCTGTCTTATTAAATTGGAGTTTTAAGGACTACTTTGCCTTGGACAATGATTTAATTCTGCATGATATTTGGAACGCTGACATTATTTCAACTCTCCCTTAAAAAAATTTTCTTTCATTGGGGTACTGAATCCCAGCTCTGACCCAACCCTGGGCAGGACGAAATTTCAGTGAAGATGGAGGAAGGAAAGAATGCAGCAGAGAAAGCTAAGGATGATGGATCGCTTATTTTTGTCGAAACCATCTATGCACCTTCTAAAGAAATAGTTCAACAGGCAGAGGCGAAGCAAAGGGAGCTTCAGCAGGGCGCCCGGCGAAAGGAACCGAAACCAAGATTTCCCTCACAGACGGAGTTTGATCTGCGGGAGGAAGTTTCGGGATTTATTGCTTCTCAGGAATGCCTGCTGGAAGGAGGGGGGCCCCCCAAGGGAACTCTGACAGACGGCTGGAGCATGGGGAGAAGAGCAAATGAATGGAGATCTCAGTCGCTATCACGCAGCCAGTCTTTGATGGGCCTTCCGGACCAATTCCGACGCCTAAATGTGAGTGAACAAAAACCCCTGGGGCCCCCAGAACCACCCGGGTGGAGCCTAGCAAAGCCCACATTATCCTTTCCCAGCAGAGAAACTGCTGCGCAGTGGAGCGGAGACCTTGGGTCTTTCCACACAGCCATCAGCGAATCAGCACCCCCCCCCCTCCTGGAGGAAAAAAAAATTGGGAAGTAAAACTTAACCAGCCGAAAGGGGCCTGGAACACTTTCACCTCCCCCCCTCTGCAAAGCGATGGCTCTGGACCCATCAATCAAGCCAATTCAGGTTGGGCTTTCTTCCCGGGTCATGGATGGGCTCAATGCCAGTGGACGCCTGCCCCTTCCCAACCAATGGCGCCACCCCAAATAGCTGCTCAGAGGCAGAGCCAGGGAATGGGACCACCACAGGGCCCAGCCCCCCCCCCAATGCCTCAGCAGGCTTTTGCCCAACCGATGGGTGTGGCCCCACAAAGAAGCTTACCACCCCAAGCAGCAGGCCAACAGGTTGCTCCGGTTCAACCACCAGCACCCCCTCCTCCCAACTACTGATCCAAGAAATAGCAGAGGGGATGAATGAAGGAGAGGCAGCACAATGGATAGCGGAACTCCATGAAGAAGCAGCTCCTGAGTTAGATGACATAACGGGGTTCATCCAACTGATGCGGGCCCGATTTTACGATGTGGCCCAACAGGTAGATGCTGAAGACCAGATCCAGGAATTACGACAGGGGGGTCGGCCGGTCAAAGAATTAGTTTGGGAATTCTGGAGAATAGCTGGAAGACTACGTTACTGGCCAGAGAGACTATTGGTCTATACGTTCAAAAAGGCCTTAGATCCCAAACTGAAACAAGCTTGTGCCGTAAGGGGGACCCCAGATCGTATCCAAGAATGGTACACCACTGCAATCATACTGGACCACGAGATTAACACCTATCCAAAGCCTGGTACCAGAACCCCTGAAAAAAAACCGTTAGCCCACCGAACGCAGAGGCAGCAAACTGAAAAGCTCCCGCCAACCCCTCGTTCCTGGGGCCCCAAAATAAAGTGCTACCGTTGTGGTCAGCTTGGCCACCGGGCATCTACATGCTGGGCTCCAGCCCCAGTTCCACAACCACGCCAACCACCTGCCAGCACAGTCAAGAAAACCCCCAGAAAACCACCAGAAAAAAGTCGTCTGGCACAACAGCCAGCAGGGGCAGAGAGCGGAGCCACTGAAAACGCCCGGGACACTTCAGAGGAGGAAGAGGAAGGAAACCCAGAAGACGACCCAATGGTGAGTGCACCTATCCGCCCCTTCCAAATAAAAGCCAAACTCCAAATACCGAAAAGGGGGGTAGAAGGGGAAGTTGGGGTGATTATAGATACCGGCTGCACCCGATGCTTAATCAGCATGTCAATAGTGGAGCAATTAGGTATACGCACCAGACCCCTGAAACAACCCATTCCGTTTGAGCAAGTGGATGGAACCCTAATTGGGGGAGCTCCGGCTACAAAGATCACTGAGTTAGTAAAACTGGTGATAGGCCGCCACTATGAGTTCCTCAGATTCATCGTGGCCCCTGGAATGCAGGAGTCAGTTATCCTAGGGCTTGCATGGTTGGACAAGTGGGAACCTACCATAAAGTGGGAGGATGGCGTTAGAAAGGTGACTATTGGACTTGGGCCGTTACCACCAGTGGAACCAAAGGGCCACCCAGGAACATTGGAACCTAACAGCCCAACCCATCCAGAACCTGCAGCAACCGCAGCAGACACTAAACTTCCGGGAATCCAACGAGTCCCAAAGATCTATTGGGATCTGGCGGAGGTGTTCAGTGAGGAAGACGGAAACTACCTTCCACCTCACCGCGCCACAGATTGTGCCATAGAGTTCAAACCTGGGGTAACCTTACCAAAGCCCAAAATGTACTCTATGACGCCTAAAGAGATGATAGAATTGAGGAAGTACATCGACACCAATTTGAAAAGAGGGTTTATTGAACCAGCAAAATCAAAAGTAGCGGCCCCAGTGCTCTTCAGGGAAAAGAAAGATGGGGGGGTTCGCCTCTGTGTGGACTTACGAGCTTTGAATGCGGTATGCGAAAAGAATACCTATCCCCTCCCTCTCATGAAAGATATGTTGAACCACTTGGCTAAGGGCAAGATTTTCACCAAGCTGGATTTGAGAGAGGCGTATTACCGTATACGAATCCGGAAAGGGGATGAGTGGAAGACCGCTTTTAATACTCCCTTAGGCAGCTTCCAATATAAAGTCATGCCTTTCGGACTACAAGGAGCACCCGCAGTATTCATGCAGTACATAAATGAAGTGCTACATGACCACCTGTACCGCGGAGTACTCGTTTATTTAGATGACATCTTGATCTTCTCTGAGACCATGGAAGAACATGTGAAACTGGTACGGCAAGTCCTGAAAAAACTTCTAGCTGCCAAACTTTATGCAAAATTGTCAAAGTGTGAATTCCATAAGACCTCGCTAGATTATCTGGGATATCGTATCTCCAATGAAGGAGTAGAAATGGACCCAGAAAAAGTGAAAGCGGTGTTAGATTGGAAACCTCCAAGCACTCGCAAACAATTACAAAGCTTCCTTGGATTTGCAAACTTTTATAGGCAGTTTATTCCAACCTTTGCTGAAATTGCCCTACCATTGACTGACCTATTAAGAACGGGGCCTTCCCCTACTAAACCAAAAGCAAACCAACCATTAAGATGGACAATTGACTGTCAAAAGGCTTTTGAGAAATTAAAACGGCTCTTTGCCCAAGAACCCATATTGCAACACCCCAATCCAGAGCGACCTTTCATAATCCAAACGGATGCCAGTGATGTCGCGATAGCCGCGGTGCTACTACAAAAGAATAAGGAAGGCCACCTCTTACCATGCGCTTACATCTCCAAAAAACTCACCACTACGGAAAGAAGGTGGCCCATTTGGGAGAAGGAGGCATTCGCGATCAGGTGGAGCATGCTCACCTGGAGGCATCTCCTGGAAGGGGGGGATATACCGTTCGAGGTATGGACTGATCATAAAAACCTCGAAACTCTCCTTGCCCATCGAAAGTTATCCCCCAAACAGGTCCGTTGGGCCCAATATTTCCAAAGGTTCAAATTTGAAATTAAACACATCCCCGCAGGGAAGAACTTGTTAGCAGATGCACTGTCGAGAAAACCCCAGTTTGACAGTAAGAAGGAAGAAATTTTCCATCCCATCATATCTTCTTCTCACCAAAAGGCAGCTCAAGTCACCAGTCGAAGCCAAGATAAACTGAGAACCGAACTGAAAGCAGCCCTCCAGACAGACCCATGGTTCAACAACAACAAAGACATCCTAACGATTAATGATGGCGTAGCCTGGAAGGGATCCAAACTGTACGTCCCTGCAGAAATGAGATTGCAAGTGCTACAGCGGAGTCATGATGCGAAACTAGGAGGTCATTTCGGATTCCTGAAAACTCTCCACCTCGCTAGACGTCAATTTTGGTGGCCAAAGATGAGGTCGGAGGTGGAAGATTATGTAAAAAGCTGTGCTACTTGTGCAACAATGAAAACCCGTCCGGGAAAGCCCCCTGGACTACTACAACAAGTGGCCAACCCTAGCCGACCATGGGAAGAGATAGCAATGGACTTCATTGTCGAACTTCCAGATAGCAGTGGTAATAAAGTAATCTGGACAGTTATTGATTTGTTTTCCAAGCAAGCACACTTTATCGCTTGTTCAAGCCTACCATCCGCAAAGAAATTAGCGAAAATGTTTGTGAAACACATTTATCGCCTACATGGAGTTCCAAAAAGGATCATTTCAGATCGCGGAGTTCAATTCACCGCCAAGTTCTGGAGAGAATTCCTAAAATCGATCGGGTCCACGCAGGGACTCAGCTCAGCATTTCATCCCAGCACAAATGGGGCAGCAGAGAGGGCCAATGCGATGGTGGAACAGTACATCCGGTGTTATGTGGACTATCAGCAAGACAATTGGTCGGACTTGCTACCTTTCGCTGAAGTAGCATATAATAATACGGTTCACAGCAGTACCGGATTAACTCCTTTCCAGATTACCAGTGGCATGGAATTCGTTCCCATGCCTGAACTACCTAAGGAACCTCCCTCATCCATGTCCCTGAATGAATGGCTGGAGGCACTAAAGAAGGGATGGGAGAATACCAAAAAGGCGCTAACAGATGCGGCAGAAGCATACAAGAAGCAAGCTGATAAACATCGTTCCCTACAACCCCCCTTTCGAGTGGGGGACAAAGTTTTTTTGTCTACTAAATACATAAGATTAAAGATGCCTAGTAAGAAATTAGGTCCAAAATTTCTAGGTCCTTTCCCAATAGAAAAGATAATTAACCCAGTTACAGTTCGACTCAGCCTACCTAGACTCTTAGGGAAAATTTACCCGGTATTCCATTGTAGCTTATTGAAGCCGGTAAGGGAGTCTAGCACGAGACCATCCACCCAAACTCCACCTCCTCCCGTAGTGGTAGAAGGGGAAACACATTATGAAGTGAAAAAAATATTAGATTCCAGGCTGTATAGAGGTCGTTTACAATATTTAGTGCATTGGAAGGGATACCCTTTGTCAGAAGCTACGTGGGTGAAAAGTTGGGATCTGAAAGCAGATAAATTAGTGAAGCAATTCCATGAGAAATTCCCTGATAAGCCAAAGGGTCCCCCTGGGGGAGGAAGAGGTGGTTAAATTTTGATAGTTAACATTTATGTTATTCTCTTTTCAGGAAACGTTTTTCTCTTGAGGAGAGGCCGCCTGTCAGGCCTGTAATTCTGTTCCTTTTAGGATCTTTGGCCTGCCACATAATTAAAACATATATATTATGCTGTTTCATTGGTATAGTAGTTGGGAGGAGGGAATAGAAAGGAGTAGGATTGTGGAATGTATTGTTATGGATTTCTTAGAAGCTCAAGGTCGTCTTTTGTCTCCGCACCTCGACACCTGGCCGGAAGAAGAAGGGTGTACATGCTAGCGTGGAAGATGAAGATTGGACCATGTGATGAATTATGGGGTGTGGGGATAGATGATGAACTTTTAACTTGGGAAATTCACCGGATGTACCTTAGAGTTGAAATTTCAACAGCATAATGCCAACATGCCTGTCTTATTAAATTGGAGTTTTAAGGACTACTTTGCCTTGGACAATGATTTAATTCTGCATGATATTTGGAACGCTGACATTAAGTTTTATTCTTGGTTTTCTTCCCTGCCAGATAAATTTCGAAGCCAATTGATTCAAATCTTTGAAGACACCTTTTTCTAATTTAATGGGTATATTCTGAAATAGGAAAAGAAATTTTGGTAATATATTCATTTTTATAACTGCAATCCTGCCCATCAGGGACAGTTGTAGGTTTTTCCATCTTTCTAGATCCTTCTTAGTTTTATTAATCAGATTGGTATAATTGTCTTCTTTGATGGTCACACACCTCGCAGATAAATCTATACCAAGATATTTAACTTTTTTGACAATTTGGATACCCAATTTCTTCGTTAACTCCTCTTTTGCTTTTGATTTCATATTTTTAGTCAGCATTTTGGTCTTTGTCATATTTATCTTTAGACCCGCTATTTTCTGTCAGTTCCTCAATGAGTTTCGTACCAGACTTCTTAGGATCTTCTAGCACAAACACTAGGTCGTCCGCAAAGGCCTGTAACTTAAATTGCTCCTTTTTAATTTCTAGTCCCTTTATCTGTACCTCTTTACGTATATTCCTGGCTAGTACTTCTAGGGTTAGTATAAACAACAGGGGGGACAGAGGGCAACCTTGTCTTGTACCCTTCTGGATTACAATACTTTGTGTTAGTTCACCATTGATTATTACTTTGGCTTTTTGGTTTGTATAAATTGCTCTGATCGTGTTTATAAATTTATCCCCACAATCCATATATTCTAATTGTTGGTGCAAAAATTCCCAGTTGACATTATCAAATGCCTTTTGGGCATCGAGAAAGATTAGTGCAACCTGTTTGTCATTGTGCACTTCATAATATTCAAGAATGTCCAACATAATTCTCATATTGTTTTTAATTTGTCTTCTGGGGAGGAATCCGTTTTGGTCTGTATGGATGAACGATGTAAGAAATTTTTTCCGCCTTTCTGCTATTATTGAGGCAAAGATTTTGTAATCTGCATTTAGCAGTGATATTGGTCTGTAGTTTTGTATAAGCACCTGGTCTGTATCCGCCTTAGGTAATAGTACAATGTTAGCTTCCGTCCATTCTAAACGGTGTCTTCGCCTCTTTCAACACAGCATTGTAGACTTCCAACAACGTTGGGACAAGTATATCCTGGAATTCTTTATAAATTTCCGCTGGCAGCCCATCCGGCCCTGCAGCTTTATTATTCTTTTGTCTTTGTATGGCCTCGGTTATCTCTGATGCTTTAATGTCTTCATTGAACATGTCCTTAATCTCCTCTGGTACCTTTGGCAGATCTGACTTTTCCAAATACCGTAATATTCCTTCCTTTGTATAGTCTCGGTTTTCTTTATATAATTGATCATAAAACTCTTGGATAATCTTTTTCTTTTCCTCTAGTTGGTAGCAGATCTCGCCTTTTTCATCTTGTAGTTTATTGATTCAGTTCTCTTGTTTTTGTTTCCTCAACCTATAGGATAGCCATCGCCCCGGTTTATTTGCATTCTCAAAGAAGTTTTGTTTTGCTTTTTTTATAGATTGTGCCAATTTTGCTTTTTCAAATATAGCCAGTTCATGTTTAATCAGTTCCATATTTCCTTTTATACTTCTGTTCTGCGGTTTCTTTTGTAGTTCACTCTCTAAATTTCTATACCTTTCTTTCAGCTCTCTTATTTTTAGATTCTCGGTTTTTTTCTTCCTGGCTGTAGCTGATATTGTGACCCCTCTTATAAATGCCTTAGTTGTATCCCATAGGTTTTGTATGGATGTGTCTCCTGGTCCATTTTCTTTGAAGAAGAATCTTAATTCTTGGTTGACTCTATTAATATATTCCTGGTCTTTTAGAATTGACCTATTGAGTGACCAATGGTAACTACCCTTTTGTTTTTTCCAAATGATCCTCATGGGATTGTGGTCAGCCCATAGGTTGGGTTCTATCTCTATCTCCTTCACTTCTGAGATTAGCTCCATCGGCAGCCAGACTATATCTATCCTTGACCAGGATTCATGTCGATTCGAGTAGAAGGTATATTGCTTACCCTGTGGACATCTTTCTCGCCATACATCAAACAAATTAAGTTCTTCAGCCATTTGGAAGAATGACCTTGGCAAAGTTCTCCTAGCTCCTTTTCTCTTCTTTCCACTTTTATAGTCCCGTTTCGGGTCAACTATAGCATTGAAATCGCCCAGTAAACAGACATTTTCGCTTCCCATCTCTCGAATAATGCTATGTAGTTTATGATAGAAATTTTCCTGGCCTTCATTAGGTCCATATATTACAACCAGTGCCCCCTTTTTTCATTTAACATTATTTCCACAATTAGTATTCTCCCTTCCTCATCATGGTAAATTAGTTTAGGCTGAATTGTGTCTTTGACATATAATGCTATTCCTCTTTTCTTTTGGTCAGCCAGAGTTTACCCAATCTAGGACATTCTAAAATCTGGATCTGTCTTTTAGTCATATGGACCTCTTGCATTGCAATTATATCGTAGTTCAAATGTTTTAATTTATTAAATATTGTTTTCCTCTTCTGGGGTGAGTTTAGACCATTAATATTCAATGATAGGATCTTGATTTCTCCCGACATACTTCTATGTGTATTTGGGTCGTGTGCTTGTTGCCCTTATTTCTCTCACTTCCTTTGGTTCTTCCCCTTTTTCGTCTAGAACGACTTCTTTTTCCTTTCGTGTCTCCACTGGTTCCTTCTCTCTTCTTATCTGTACCCTGGATCCTTGCCTCCTTGCTCCCGCCTGTTCTCCTTCGTCTTTCTCCTCCTCCTGCCCAACTAGGGTATTGTAAAAGTCTTCCGCTTGTTCTATTGTGTCTATTCTAAATCTTCTATCTCTCCAGGTTACCAGTACGCCCTCCGCCATCAGCCATCTAAAGTTAATTTCATATTTATTCAGGACAGATGTTAAAAATTGGTAGGGCCTTCTTAATTCTCTGATTCTCCTCGGTACCTGTTTTAGAACTGTTAATTGTCGTTGGTTGTAAATTATCGGGTCGTCTCTAGTTCAGCACCTCATCACGTATTGATTTTTTAACAAACTTTACATGGACTTCTCTTGGAAGATTATTCTTTTTTGCGTAATTGGTCTGTATTCTATACGTCTCGTCGATCTCACTTGCCATCTCGTCCTTTTCTATTCCCAAAGCCTTTGCCATTAGGTCTGCCATCGTGTCTGGTAAATCCTCACCTTTTTCTTCCTTTACGTTCTAGAACCGTAGGAATTGGGCTGCTTTCTCCGATTCTAACGTGAGGACCGTTAGCTCAAGTTCCTTGTTTGCCTGGATCAGCCTAGAATTCAGCTGCTCCATTTTTTCATCCTCCTTTTCCAACCTTCCTTCTATTACATTTATTCTTTGTTCGTGTTTATCGATCTGTTCCTGGAACTTCTCAAATTTATCGTCCATCTTCTGCATTCTTTCCTTTAATTCTACCGTATCACTCCTTATTTCTTTAATATTCTTTTTAAGTTCTTCGTGATTTTTAGCCATTGCCTCTTGTATGGACTGTAGCATCATCTGCAGTTCCTTAGTTGAGTTGGATCTTTCTCTTTGAGGCATATCCTCTGAAGATCTTTGGTTCGCGGGACTGGCAGCCGCTAGGGATGGCTGGGATGCTGGCTTCCTCCCCGTGCCAATTTTCGTAAAATTTGTACTACTTGTCATTTTTTGGAGGAGTTGGATCCCTACTTTGATTTTTCCCCAGAGCTCCCACTTACTTCTCTCCCTCGTAACTTTCTCCAGTTCCCCTTCTTTCTTTCTTTCTTTCTTTCTTTCTTTCTTTCTTTCTTTCTTTCTTTCTTTCTTTCTTTCTTTCTTTTTTCTTTCTTCCTTTCTCCCTTCCTTGCTTCCTTCCTCCCTCCCTCCTTCCTCCCTCCCTTCCTTCTTTCTTCCTTCCTTCCTACCTACCTACCTTCCTACCTTCTTTCTTCTCCCGCTCCTCTTCCCTCTACCTCTACTCAAATATCAATTTTAAATAGTTCATGTGTTATATAGGAACAGCTGTCATAGGATAGTGGGATAATGTGAGAGACTTATCAGTTTATCACTATATATATGTGTGTGTGTGTATGTCACATTTATAATACTCCTAACTTTTTATTAATCTATTTTGATAGCTTAATAAAATCTAAGGATAGAATGTTTATAGTTATTGCTTATATTATCCTAGGTTAATCAGTACTAGTGCCAATAATATCGAAAGAAGTTAGGGTTAGTAATCTTACAACAATAACAATAGCAAAAACAATATATTCCTTTGATGGTAGTATTATCACAATAATTTCTAGGTTTTAAGTTCAACCTTAGGTGCGCCCCTCCTGTGTTGAATAATTATATGAAAATGTTCTGGGTTCCCCTGCTCCAATATATCTTCTTTCTCTCTCTCCAGATAGTAGTATCCAAAGGCTGTCCAGAGAATATAGTCAGCAAAAGAAAAATCCTGTTTTCTCTTAGGGTATTAAGAGGGGGGGGGAAGTTCCAGGTTTCTCCAGTAGATGTCTCTTCCACTTGTCCGGACGCTGACCAACTGTGATCACACCACCTATATATATTGTTAAAATAAATTTTTCCCTTCGAGCCTTCCAGACTTGTATAATTAACTCAAACCCCCCTGAAGGTCTCTGTATAGTCAAAGTTATTTACAGCCGGCTTTGTTATGTTAACAGATTAGGTTTAGGTTCAGCTTATCAGACAGTTCAGAGAGTAAAAAGAAAAAGGCGCCATTTTTCACTCAGCATATCACTTTTCGCCGCTATAGTAAAGGAGGAAAAGCAATCCTCCCACACCTTCTTGGAGCCCTTGATCTCTTGAGCTGTTTTGGGATAGAATTACCTTCTCCAAGATCTGGAGGCTGTTAGATCACTCGCAACTCCGACAGCTCTCTGTAATAAATCCTCGCTTGCTTTGAACTCTTGTCAGCATTTTGGGACGGCCATTACTGTCGCCCTCTTCCACGTCCGGGGATATGAAGGAGATTTCAAGCACATACCATGGATTGCCGTCCTAAGGTCGTGTCAAACCAACCTTCTCTCTTCAGTCTTCCCTCCAGGAAGGCTTGGCTTATCAAAATCTTTTCAGCAAACCCCCTCCGGACGTTAGATCTGGCTGCTGTTAACAGAGCTCTGTGTCCTCTGTGAGGTGGTGAAAAAGACAGTAATGTACAAGATATGAAGGAGGGGGAGGGGCTGTGGCTCCATCTGGGGACAGGGAGGAGGAAGCAATATCGAAAAGGCTCAGGTCACAAAAATAAATGTATTTGAAATATTATTGTAATTGTTGATATACTAGAAAGTGACAAAGAAAGAGATGATTGAACACATAGTTGATATAATGTAGAACAAGATTCTGTTTATGTTTTTCTTTTATACGTTGTTTTTAACATTGTAGAAATTGTGAGATTTGGAGGGATTTCTACCACTAGCACGGGAGTTGCCAAAATTTTCTATGTACCTTTTTACCTTTCCCCATAAATGCTTAGAAACCAATAAAATGCTTTAAAAAAAAAAGAAATTACGAGTCGTCAATTAATGATCTTAAGACTGATCATTAATTAATTAAAGAAGAAACTACAACTGGCCATTAAGACATTATGAGTGATTATAGGTTCGCCATCACTGCTCTAGGAGTTAAGGGACAGGGCCGGAAAGCGCTTACAGATTGTTGAGGGCAATATGCTAACTCCTGTAAACCACTTAGAGAAAGGCTGTAAAGCGGTATTTAAGTTTAACTACAATTGTTACTAAGACAAAAGTTATTACCCGTGTACTTTTTAAAGCACATCCATGTTGTTCAAATCAATAATTGAGTAAATTTTCTCTTGGTGCATGAGAATAAATACAACATTATTGAACCCTGGTGGGATGAAACCCAGAAGCATTTAAAATTTTCAAAACAGACGTAATAGAAGAAGACGTGAAGTTGCACATTCATTTATATTCATAGAAAAAGTAGAAAAGAAAAATTGATTGTAAGGAAGAAATAAGATTTTTTAAAAAAATATAGAAAACATATATTTTTAAATATAAATCAGAATGTTTTTAAAGCATGGAAGAAATCATCCTACTCAGCTAGGGTTACATCAGAGACATGGAGAGTAACATCCCACAATATTAAGCACAAGCATTGAAATGAGCATTGCATTAAAAACAGAACATTCACGTGAGAAATGGCATCATGAGTCACCTAAGTCTGCTGTGAAAAGGTACAATTGCAGCCAGTTGAAACATCTACCATGTACAATTGAAAAAGTCCTTTATTAATCAGCCTGGGAAACTCCCTTATTTGGCAACGATTTATTTTTCTTAACGTCTTCTCTACTTAACCCTCTTATTGGAATTACAATTATCATGGATATCATTATTCTGTTCCTTTATAAGGACACTGAAAGTTTGTGCACTTGGGACAAATTCCTAGCGTGTCTATTCACAATTGGCCAAATAGATAACTCAATTCAATTCCCGAGATACACTCTGTGACTTCTCCCACGCCCTTGTGAAGTATTTGGTGTTGATGGAGGTCTCTATGCTCAGTATAGCTCTTTCCACACTCAAGGCATTGGTAGAGTTTCTCTGTAGTGTGGCTTATTTGATGCTGAATAAGCTTTCCCTTTTGACAGAAGCTCCTTCCACAGTCAAGGCATTTATGAGGTTCTTCTGCTGTGTGCATCCTTTGATGTCTATAAAGTTTGCTCCTCTGACTGAAGCTCTTTCCACACTCCAGACATTTATGAGGTTTTTCTCCTGTGTGGATCCTTTGATGTGCATAAAGGCTGCTCCTCCGACTGAAGCTCTTTCCACACTCCAGGCATTTATGAGGTTTTTCACCTGTGTGGATCCTTTGATGGTTATAAAGGTTGCTCCTCCAACTGAAGCTCTTTCCACACTCCAGGCATTTAAGAGGTTTTACTCCTGTGTGGATACTTTGATGTGCATAAAGGTGGCTCTTCTGACTGAAGCTCCTTCCACAGTCCAGGAATTCATGAGGTTTATGAGGTTTTTCTCCTGAGTGGATCCTTTGATGTGTATAAAGGTTGCTCCTCTGACTGAAGCTCTTTCCACACTCCAGGCATTTATGAGGTTTATGAGGTTTTTCTCCTGAGTGGATCCTTTGATGTGCATAAAGGTGGCTCTTCTGACTGAAGCTCCTTCCACACTCCAGGAATTCATGAGGTTTATGAGGTTTTTCTCCTGTGTGGATCCTTTGATGTGTATAAAGGTTGCTCCTCTGACTGAAGCTCTTTCCACACTCCAGGCATTTATGAGGTTTATGAGGTTTTTCTCCTGTGTGGATACTTTGATGTGCATAAAGGTGGCTCTTCTGACTGAAGCTCCTTCCACACTCCAGGAATTCATGAGGTTTATGAGGTTTTTCTCCTGTGTGGATCCTTTGATGTGTATAAAGGTTGCTCCTCTGACTGAAGCTCTTTCCACACTCCAGGCATTTATGAGGTTTATGAGGTTTTTCTCCTGAGTGGATCCTTTGATGTGCATAAAGGTGGCTCTTCTGACTGAAGCTCTTTCCACACTCCAGGCATTTATGAGGTTTATGAGGTTTTTCTCCTGTGTGGATACTTTGATGTGCATAAAGGTGGCTCTTCTGACTGAAGCTCCTTCCACACTCCAGGAATTCATGAGGTTTATGAGGTTTTTCTCCTGTGTGGATCCTTTGATGTGTATAAAGGTTGCTCCTCTGACTGAAGCTCTTTCCACACTCCAGGCATTTATGAGGTTTATGAGGTTTTTCTCCTGAGTGGATCCTTTGATGTGCATAAAGGTGGCTCTTCTGACTGAAGCTCCTTCCACACTCCAGGCATTTGTGAGGTTTTTCTCCTGTGTGGATCCTTTGATGTTTAAAAAGGTTGCTCCTCTGACTGAAGCTCTTTCCACACTCCTGGCATTTATGAGGTTTTTCTCCTGTGTGGATCCTTTGATGTGCATAAAGGCTGCTCCACCAACTGAAGCTCTTTCCACACTCCTGGCATTTATGAGGTTTTTCTCCTGTGTGGATCCTTTGATGTGCATAAAGGCTGCTCCTCTGACTGAAGCTCTTTCCACACTCTAAGCATTTATGAGGTTTTTCTCCTGTGTGGATCCTTTGATGTTTATAATGGTCACTCCTCTGACTGAAGCTCTTTCCACACTCCAGACATTTATGAGGTTTTTCTCCTGTGTGGATCCTTTGATGTTTATAAAGGTTGCTCCTCCGACTGAAGCTCTTTCCACACTCCAGGCATTTATGAGGTTTTTGTCCTGTGTGGATCCTTTGATGTTTATAAAGGTTGCTCCTCTGACTGAAGCTCTTTCCACACTCCAGGCATTTATGAGGTTTTTCACCTGAATGGATCTTTAGATGCTTTTGAAGATTCTCATTTCTCTTGAAGAATTTTTCACATTCCGGGCACTGATATTTCTCTTCTTCCTCCTGGATCCTTTGGGGATTCCGGGGTCTTCCGAAGGACCCTCCGCTCTCCAGGCCGGTCTCGACGTCTCCGCCAGTTTCTTCCTCCTCGCATCGCCCTCCAGGCAGCCGCCTTTCCCGGGGTCCCCCTGGGCTCATCCCTCCTGCAGCTCCGGAGCCTCCCGGCCGTTCCCCGCCGTCTCCCGGGGCTGCTCCGCGGGGCCCGCTCTCCTCCTCCTCTGGGGCGGCGATTCCTTCCTTCCCTCCCCCGCCGGTCTCCTCCGTCCTCCTGCAGGGGAGAAAGAGAGGCGGGTCACGGCTGCGTCCCCCTCACCGCAGGAGAGGCCCAGGCCGAGGCCTCCCCTCACGAGGACCCAAAGGAGACCCATTCAAGCTGCCACTCCGTCCCAGCAGCCTCTACTTACTTCCGGTTCCTCCGTCTCCGAAGGGAACCGCTCCTTCCGCCAGCTCTCTGATTCCCAAAGTGAAGGCGCTCGATTTCCCAGCCCCGCCTTCCAGCGAAGCCCCGCCTCTTCCTCTCCAGGCACCGCCTCCTCGACGTCCCCTCCCAGAGGAGAGAAAGGGATCCGCTAGAAGGGCGGTTCTCAACCTTCCTCACGCAGTTCAACACGGCTCCTCATGTGGCGGTGACCCCCACCCCAACCGTATAATTGGGCCCCAGCCTTCCCTTCGTCGCCACGTTCCTTTCTTTTATTTCATTTTCACCGCTTGGTTTTTCGCCTCAGAAACGGTACCTCTCGGCTTCCGTAGCCCCGCCCATCCACCTCCGCCGCTCGGAGGGAGCTGCTTTCCCGGCGTCCTCTGCGCTGCGCGCGCCTCTCTCCATCCCGGCTCTTCCTTCCCCTCCCACCCACCCCGCGCACAGAGGCGCACGCGCACGCGCACACGGAGGGGCGTTCGGACTTGGGGCGTCTTGGGCGAGCGGAGCAGCGGGAGCCCCTCCCCTTCGGCCGCCCGGGGCCCCCCAGCCGCTCCTTCCCTTCGGGCGGCTCCTTTGGCCGCGGGAGGCTCCTGGCAGGGGCGGCGGGCGGCTGAGCTTTGCCCGGGCCCGTCCCCTCCCTTTCCCGGCTTCCCCGCCGCCTTCCCTGCCCGGGTCTTGGAGCCCATCGGGGCTGGGGGCCTCTGCAGGCTCTCAGGACTCCGGGGGTCCCGGGCGACCCCTGTGCAAAGGCCCCACCACCCCCAGGAGGAGAAGCGCTGCTCTGCTGGCAGCCAAAGCGCCGGAGGGATCCCCAGAAGGGAGGGAGCTCAGCCAGAGGGGATCCCGGGGAGGGGGCCGTTGGGGGACAAGGGAGCCCAGGAGGGACCTGGGGATCCACTGGAACTCAGGGGATCTTCAGGGGAGATCGAGAACCAGCTGGGAAGAAGCGCATCCCCCCTCCCCATTTCTTTCCTGCGGGGGGGGGGGGGAAGGACCCCTCCTCACTTTAGAGCTGAGCAGGGGGGAGACCAGCCGCGTGGGGAGCTCTGGGCCCCCCTGGAGGAGGAGCTGGAGAGGCTCATGCAGTTGCTCTGCTTGGGTGGGTCCTCTGGACTGGATCCCCTGGACCGGATCCCCTGCGGGGACCCCCAACCCTGCAGCCGAGGAGACCCCAAGGCCCCCCAGCTCCGGACAAAGTCTGGCTACGACCAAACGGGGGCCGGAGAAGGCGGGGTGGGAACAGGGGCGGGGCAAATAAACTCCGTACATGCTCAGGGGCTGCAGTGGCCTGTTTTCCACAAAGGGCGGTTGGGGATCCTGGGAGTGGTCATTCCATGCCAAGCGTGGCCTGTGAGTGGCAGCTGCCAAGCGGATTCTAACTAAAATGGGCCCAATTGGCTGTGGAAGAGACAGGAGACCACAAAGAGATCTCCACTCTGCCTGGAAGAAGCAAAGTCAAACCGCTTCTACTTTGGGGCTTCATGAATCAGAAATACACTTTCTAAGGTGGGAAACGTGGCCCCACTTGGCTCTGTCTAAAACGGCCCCTGTTAGGTCTGGGCAACGAGAGAACAGACTGCGGACACGAAGTGACTTAACAGCTCTTTATTAGTAATAGTAGTGATCCAGCTTTAACTGTGGTCGGAGGGTTCCCCTTTTATAGGGATCGGGTACGCCCCTCGACCAATCAGAACGATACCTGTTTTCCGCTGTAGCAGCGGACCAGAGAGGAGACTTGCCTCGATATATGCTAATATCTAACACCCCTCCCCTCCTAGACGGAACGTTGCGGTTTGTAACATAGTCTTTTAGGTAGGTTGGGGGTTGCCTTACTCGGGAGGAGCGTCGCAGTTCGGGTTGGTTAGGAGTGGTTGCAGGATCGGGTACCTTTCCTGTTCCATGTTCAGGAGGTTTCGTGCCTTCGTTGCTAGGGTGTTCCGGAATCTGCTCTGTTGCGTTGTCTGGGGTTTTCTCTGCTTCATGCTCGATTTCTTGTTCTGACCTGGGTTCGCAGGTGTCGTCGTTCTCTATGGTGGGGCTCTCAAGTGGCTGACTTGGCAGGAAAATCTCGTCTTCGTTTCGAAGGTCTGAGTGTGCTAGGCGACCACGAAGTTGATCGATGTGCCTTTTCCAGTTCCGCCCATCTTCCAGTTCCAGCAGATACGATCGTGGACCCGTGATGCCAATGACCGTTGCCGGCATCCACAATGTTCCCCCTGCATAGTTGTGGGCGTATACCGCATCCCCTATGCTAAATGACCGAATTTTGCTTGTAGAGTCTGGGGGCGCTGTGGCAGAGTAATTTGGGTGAAGACGGTCCAGGTGAGACCGTAGGCGGCGGCCCATGAGTAGTTCAGCGGGGCTCCTACCCGTCGTTGCGCTTGGGGTAATGTGCTGAATTAAGAGGTAATGGTCAATGCGTGTTTGCCAATCACCTGGACCCATCCTAGCGAGGGCCTCTTTTGCGAATCGCACCATTCTCTCCGCCTGTCCATTCGATGCTGGATGGAATGGTGCGACGAGGGCGTGCCGAATTCCCTGACCTGCTAGAAATGTTTCAAATTGCATGGCCGTGAATTGGGGCCCGTTGTCGGAGACCAGGAGGTCGGGCAGGCCATGAGTGGCGAAAAGTCGCCGTAGAACCTTAATGACTGCCTCTGCCGTGGTTGACGTCATTAGGACTACTTCTAGCCATTTCGAGTATGCGTCCACAACTATAAGGAAAGTCTGACCTTGGAATGGTCCTGCGAAGTCGATGTGTATTCGCGACCATGGTGCTTTAGGCTTCTCCCATTCTGTGGCGGGCGCTTCCGGGGGTGCTGGTCTCGATTCCTGGCAGGGGTCGCACGTGGCCACCCACTCCTCTATTTCCTTGTCCATGTTTGGCCACCACACGTAACTTCTTGCTAATGCTTTCATCCTAACAATACCCGGGTGACCCACATGTAAGGCATCTAATACATTCCTTCGTAACGCATGCGGAATAACAACTCGATCCCCCCACAATAAACAACCTTGTAACACAGATAGTTCATCCCGTTTTGACCAAAACACTTTGAATTCCGGGCCCACATTTCCCTTCGGCCACCCCCTCCAAACCCAAGTTTGAACTTGTTTTATTAAATTGTCTTTAGCAGAAAACCTTGCAACGTCGTAGGAAGAAACCGGTCCTGAGTCCAAACAGTCAATGAGCAGCACCGGTACTTCGGGGGTGGGGTCTGGCAAAAGGTCCGGTAGCGGGCAACGGCTGAGTGCGTCTGCGTGTCCGAGAGTGGAGCCCGGTCGATGAATTAACTTGTAGGAGTACGCAGCCAGGAAAACAGTCCACCTGGTCATGCGAGGAGAAAGGGAAACTGGAGTGGGGCGGTTTCCCGCCAAAAGTCCCAACAGCGGTTTGTGATCTGTAATTAGTTCAAAATCGCGACCGTAGAGGTATTCATGGAAACGTTTTACTCCAGCTACAGCAGCTAACGCTTCCCTGTCCATCTGGCTGTAATTCCTCTCGGCCGATGAAAGAGTCCTGGAGTAGAAGGCGATGGGTGCTTCTTTTCCGTCGGGCATCCTGTGGCTGAGGACTGCTCCAACTCCGAAGGGTGATGCGTCGCAGGTCAATACCAGCGGTAGGGTCTGGCTGTATTGGACTAGCAGTGAGTCAGCGGTGAGCAGGCGCTTTACTCCGGTGAAAGCTGCAGCTTCGGATCGTCCCCATCTCCATGGTGCGTTCCTCTGGAGTAGACGGTGTAGTGGCTCAGCAACGGTCGCCTTCTGCCTCAGAAAAACGCTGTAGAAGTTAAGTAGTCCGAGGAAGGCCTGCAACTCGGTCTGATTTCGTGGTGTGGGGGCGTCCTGGATCGCCTTAATTTTCTTTGAAGTGGGGTGTATTCCCTGACCATCGATTCTATAACCCAGGAATTCTACGCTAGGCACGTTAATTTGGTATTTGTCCTTTTTGAGGCGGAGACCCTTTTCTCTGATTCTGGCCAAAACAGTTCTGACTCTTTTATTTAATTGCTCCTCGTTTGCAGCGGACACCAAGATGTCGTCAAAATAGGGGACGACTCCCGGTATCCCTTGCAGAAGTCGTTCCATGACGCTCTGGAACAATCCTGGAGCAATACTCACACCGAATTGTAGCCGGTTGCATTTGAATGCTCCTCTATGCGTCACTATAGTTTGGGCCTCCGCTGTGGCGCTATCCACGGGCAACTGCTGGTAAGCTTGTGCCATGTCTAATTTAGCAAATACCTTTCCTGGCCCCAATGAGTGCAATAGGTGCTGTACCACAGGCACAGGATAAGCGCTTTGTTGTAGCGCGACATTAATTGTGCATTTATAGTCTGCACAGATGCGGACTGACCCATCTGGCTTTACTGGGGTCACAATGGGAGTCTCCCAACGCGCGTGATCCACCGGCTCAAGGACTCCTTGCTCTACTAATTTATCTATCTCTTTATCTATTTTTGGGCGGAGTGCAAAAGGCACTCGTCTCGGTTTAAGTCGGATTGGCGCCACTTTGGGGTCTAAATTGAATGAGATTGGTTTACCCACATACTTACCAAGACCGGGGCTGAACACATCCTCGAACTCCTTAAAAATCTGCTCAGCGCTGCTGTTTTCCACGGCGTTGATTCCGGTGACTTCTAGCCCCAAGGATTCAAACCAATCCAGTCCTAGGAGGTTTTGTAGTGGTGCGCTGGCGATGGTCACGGGTAGCTGGGCTACGATGTCCTTGAAACGGATCTGGAACGTGCCTTGGCCTACGATGGGGACTCGGTTCCCCTGGTAGTCTCGTAGCAGGATGTCTGGAATGCGTAGTTGGCTCTTTTTGAGGCTAGGGATAGCCTGTTTCATGGATGCCCATGAAATGATCGTCAGGGACGATCCTGTGTCAACTTCTAGCTCGCAAGGTGAGCCCTCCAAGAGGACTGTGACTTTCAGCTTTTTAGGCCGCTTGGTGCGGACCTGGCTTATTGATGTGAGATACATTCGCAACTCCTCTCTCTGGGTCAGCTCTATCTCATCATCTGTATCCTGAAAATACTCTCGTTGAGCGTCTTGATAGAACGCTCTCTCAGCTCTTTGTGTGTAGTCTCTCTGGGAATACGCTCGCTCAGCTCTATGTGCATTTTCTCTCTGGGTAAACACTTGTGGATTTCTCTCTGGGCGCCCTTTTTGGTTTCGCCAAGCCCCTGGGTTGGGCTTCTGTTGGCGGTAAATGGGTGGCTGCCGCGAGGCAAGGACTTCGCTCCGGCACACTCGTGCGATGTGCCCAAGTTTGTTGCAGTGTGAACAAACAACGTTCCTGAACCTACAGGTAGACCGGGGGTGATTCCCTCCGCAGCTTGCGCAGGGCGGCAAACGGAATCCGGGTTTCCCCCCAGGCCTCACGTGACTGCTCCGCATCAGGTGACTGTCCTCGAACTCGGAATCCTCATAGTCGGGGTTTGTGTCCTCGTGGTGGACTCTGGTCTGCCTGGGTGCTGTCTGGCTTCCGCTGAAACCGCGTTGTATGGTTACCGACGATTTTTCTGCTGACTCTGATGCCCTTGCTTCGTTTAGTGCTATCTGTAGGGTTAAATTTGGGTTTGCCAACAGCTTCTTTTGTAGCGAAATGTCTCTTAACCCACAGATAAGTTGCGCTAGGATATGCTCGTCCAGATCCCTGAACTCGCAGTGAGTTGCTGCTTTACGCAGGGCTGCAACATATTGATTGATTGATTCTCCCGCTTTCTGGTTCCGCGTGTTGAATTCCTTTCGGCAAACATGGCGGGAAGGTTTTGGCGCATAATGCGTCTGTAGAGCCTGTTGCAACGCCGTCCATGATACTGCCTGTATCGGAGTAGGCGCGGTGAGGTCTCTGGCCGTGTTGAAGACTTCTTTCCCGCAGTAGCCGAGGAAGATGTTTTTCTTCCGGGCGTCGGTGATTCCTGTGTATTCGTTCGCTTCGAGAAAACACTCGAAACGAATCATGAAGGCTTCCCACTCGTCGTTCGCTGGGTCGAATGGTGCGGGGGGAGTGTGCATCGCCATCTTCTCTCTTTTGAATTTGCTGCGCTGCGGTGACCCGAGATGGCTGCCGGAATTTCTGCCGAATTCCTGGGCTGGATCAAATCCGGAGATTCTGGGGTAGCGTTCTTCGTCCTATCTGTCTCTCAATCCCACCTTCGTCGCCAATGTTAGATCTGGGCAACGAGAGAACAGACTGCGGACACGAAGTGACTTAACAGCTCTTTATTAGTAATAGTAGTGATCCAGCTTTAACTGTGGTCGGAGGGTTCCCCTTTTATAGGGATCGGGTACGCCCCTCGACCAATCAGAACGATACCTGTTTCCCGCTGTAGCAGCGGACCAGAGAGGAGACTTGCCTCGATATATGCTAATATCTAACAGCCCCCTTGGCTGAGGACCCATCAGTAAAGCCCTTTAAAATATCCCAATAACGTTCTGGTTGGTCACGTGACTGACCCTGTTTATGACCGTCCCCAGTTACGACCTTGATGGCAAGCTCCATTACGATATTTATGTCTATGTTCTTTAATAATAATTCTTTAACATGCAATGCACAAATAAAGTACAAATGTATAATGTTCACTGGCCATAATTTCTTGGAAAGCATAAAGGAGAAATTTGAAAAAGGGGCAAAGCTAAAGGAGGATAGAAAAGAAATATGTTTATGACTTTGTTGACTATGGAAAACTCAAGAGCAAAACCAAGAAATCCAATCATTAAATGATCCCTAAAGGAGGGTTTTCTGCAATAAAGATCTGCAAATCAGAATCTCCCCCCCCCCTCATTTTCACCCTGAAAGAACCTGGAAATCAACACAGTGTGCCTAGAATTGGTCTTACACGACTAAAGTGGCTCCTGTTCACCAACACACAGATACACACTCATCTCTCGCCCATTGGAGCAATCTTCAAGGGCAGCCCCAAGGAAAGGGAAGGGCAGTCCTCCAGCTTCAACCTGAGAGGCTACTGAAACTTTTTGGCAGAGATTGTCAGTGGAGTCTCTTGAAAAAACCACCACAGAATTTTGCATTAAAATAAGCACAGATTTACCAAATAGAAAAGAAGGGAAGGAAGGAAGAGGAAAGAAAGAAGGAAAAATTAAGAATTCAAAAAAGCACAATATTGATTATAAGGTTTTTTTAGTGCTGTCATAACAGTGAACACTTGTTACATAAATGGTCGTAAGTTGAGGGTTGCCTGTGTGAAAGTTGTTGCTTCCTCCACAGTGTTTCACACCTGGAGAAGAAGCTCAATCAGAAGAAATTCTTCAACCAGTGAGTTGGAATCATAGAATTGTAGGGCTGGAAGGGACCTTGGAGGTCTTCTAGTCCATCCCCCTGCTCAAGCTCCTAGAATCACAGAATTGTAGGGCTAGTTCACTCCCCACCCCACATCCTGCCCAGGTTCATAGAATTGTAGAGATGGAAGGTTCCTCAGAGCTCTTCTAGTCCACCCCATTGACCAAGGCAGGAGTCTTCACCCCAAAAGTTGCTTCTCTAGCTTTGAAAACCTCCAACCTTCTGCTCTTTCCTTGTTTACCAACCTGCCTCGTGTGATGGGTGAGTGGGAGTTGTGCCCCACCCGTGGGCCTCCTTCCTGACCCATTCCACCAACATCATGAATCAACGTTGGGATGATAGGAGGTGAAATCCAAATATTGGCAGGCAGCTCCAGGCCAAATGTCCCATTTATTCACTTCTACAAGTCTACACAAGCCTTCCTTTGATCCAGGGAAAGCTACTTCGGGCACCTGAGTTCTCCTTTCTCTGCCCCCCAGGCTAAAAATAGCCAGAGTTACCCTGGGGAAAGATGGGTGGCTAATACATTCGACAAATAAAAATAAAATAAATCCAGGAGGTTTGTGGTGACAGGAAGATTGTCTTCGTTTTTGGAGGAAACGTCCGATGCTCCGAAGAAATCCGAGGGAGGAGATGGGCACAAACAGGGAACGGAAAAGGGAAGGGAAGCATCAGGAAGTTCCTGAATTCCTTTATTCTGGCATTTCTCAAAACGTTCAGAGGGAACCCTGGGAGTTTAAATCTTTCTGCCGCTTCCTGGAGTTTGGCAGCAGCTCAACAGGTAGAGGCACCTGGATGGATTTGAAGTTATGATGGTGCTCTAAAACTAACTTTACAATCAATACATGTATGATTTCACAGCATTTTTCACTTCCATGGTTAACATGACAGTCGGTATGCATTACCCTGTGCCTCACTTGTGGCTTTTCTTTCCCTACCCCGAGGGAGGAGAGGAGAGGAAGGGATTACAAGAGAGTAAGCAAGATCACAATGCAGAATAAAAGTTGAAAGGCCTACGGGGGCATTATACAAACAGCCCATGGTGCCCCAAATTGTATGCCTGCTGTCTCTCTTTTAACCCCTTCCTCTCCAATCTCTTCTTCTCAAATAAAGGGGTGTTAACCGGTTACAACGGACACGGGTAAGCATTCATGGAGGCCTCCATCCTCAGGAATTCTGAAATTGCAGATGGAAGATGTGGTGAGATGTGCCTGGTGTTAGATACTCATACCAACTACAGTGGTTTCCACCAAGGTCCTCTGTTCCGGCGGGAACAGAGGTTTAACCCTATTGGCCGAAGGGTCTGAGAGCTCCCTATTAAAGGGCTGCCGTCGGACTCAACCTTCGCTGGATGGTTCTCACTTGTTGTACTTAATAAAGAGCGGTTGTTACCGTTGAGCCTGTGTGTGCCTCTCCATTGCCCAATCTAACACTTGCGAAAAACTTCCTTGAGTCTGTCTGCAAATGGTCTGGTGGTCACTCAGACACAACCCCCAGGACTCCCCACAGGGTACATCTCTTCCTCAAGGCCATTTGCCAAAAAGGAACTTCTGCAGAAAATGTCCTTCCTCGTACGGAACCTAGAATATGGCCAGGACTGGACAAAGGAGTCAAAACAGAGAGCCAGCTGCTGGGAATGATAGAACCTGGATGGGCGGACAAAACAATGGCAATTTGCTCGTGGAGAATTTGCGTTGAGTATGAGCCTAGGAAAGTAGTTTAGTGGTTCTCCACTGGGGCAATTTGAAGATGTGTGGCCTTCAACTCCCAGAATTCCCTGGCCAGCAGAATTCTGGGAGTTGAAAGCTACTTATCTTCAAGCTGCCACGGTTGAGAGAGACAGATCTGGTCTAACACCTTGATCCACGTAGGAGCCGTTAAAACATTCCCGAAAGAAGACATGCTCTGTGTGAAGATTTCCAGTGAAAGGGAACTCATGGCTTCCTGTGGCAGTCTGTTCCATTGGCTCACAGCTTGTTCAGTCAGGCAGTTTCTTCTGAAGTCTACCATGAACCTCCTTCCTTGTAGGTTTGACCCAGGAAGCTCCCTGCAAAAAAAAATCTCGCGAGTTCAACTTCCCTATCACTTCTCCCCCCACCCCCTCACCGGGCATGGCAGGCTTCCTCTGCAGCTTCCAAGCCAGGGCAGAGAGATGGCGAGGGCAAAATGTTCACCCCTGGGGATGAATCGGACACTTCACTGGAGAAGCGTCCCACTGGAGAAGCAGCCCCACGCCAGCCCAGGCTTCCTAAATCTCTTGCTCCCCTTGCAAAAAAAAGCCCAACCTGACTCAAACGCCGCCTCCAGCCACCTCTTCATCCTGGTGAAAGTACTCTCCGAAAGGATGGTCTGCAGGTGGTGGGGAGGGACATTTCCTGCACATTGGCGGCAGCGTCTCCTCGCAGGGCTTCTCCCGATGTCCCAGGTGCGAAGCAACATCCCGTAAAGGAAGGCATGGAAATCCATACAACTGGGGATGTCGGAAGAAGCCCTGTGAGGAGACGCCCTGCCGATGTGCAGGAAATCTCCCCCCCTCCACCATCTGATAGTCTTGTGGGCTGGCCGGAGAGGTCTTCAATGAACCTGGCTCTTTGTCTATGTCTCTGCAGGCGGCAGCGTCTCCTCGCAGGGCTCCTTCCTCCTTCTCTCTGGTCTGATTCTCAAATATTTTCAAGCCAAACACTGCCAAGAGAGGGAAATATCTCTTCTCCCTCCCTCGCCAAACTTCGCGTATAGGCGTAACGTTTCACAAAGCTCCTTAATCCGCGGCTGCTGGCTCCCTCGCTTTGTATTTTTCATACACATACCGATACACCCACCCTTCCTGGGAATGCCGTTTCCCACTCCCAAGATTCCGTTTCCAAGGAAAGAAGAGCATTGGGGCCGCACTGGACTTTCCCCCCTGCCCTGACTCCTCTCAGCCTCAACTTTGCTCCTGAAACCCTGCGGGCCACTTCTCTGCTTGAACTCAGCCGAAAGGGGGACTGAGGGCAAGGGCGAGATGAAGCTGATTGCTTCCCCTTTGCCTCCTCTCCCAAAAGCAGTCTCGGGCGCAGTCACTTTTGCAGCAGGAGAATCACGCCGGCCTTCCGAAGGGCACTGTGGCAGCAGCTATCCACAATTTCTTTACCCTTATTTTGTCCCGATCCACGTGGGTCACTGGGCCACGTGGGTCAGGACGAAAGAATGATAGCTGCTGCTACAGTACCCTTCGGAAGGCCGGTGCAAGGCACGTGGGGGGCCTCACTTGGTCACCTGCTGCTTTTGTGGCCACAATCGATGGCAAAAGCAGCCGCAAGTCAGCTGAATGGCAGCCGGATCGGCTCAACTGATCCGATTAAGGAGCCGAGAAGTGCTGAGATGACCCGGGAAGGGAAGGGCTTTCTCCTGTACTTGCCACGGCACCTTTTTCACTAGGGCTTATTTTTGGAGGTGGGCGTTTATTTACACCCACCTCAAAACCAGGCCTGGCCTTATTAGCAGGACATGTCGTATTTTCGGGGGAACACGATAGTTGTTATTCTTCTATACATTTATCATTCTTATACATTTAATATTTCATTTAATGGGTTATAATATACAATTTGGGTTGCTTTATTTACCATCCCTTCTTCCTGTTGCAACACCACCTCATTTTCCCTTTCTTTTCTCCCTCCCTCCCTTGTCTACTTTCTTCCTTCTTCCTCTCCTTCCCCTTCCTTCTTCCCTTACCTTTTTCCTACTCCTTCTCTTCCTCTCGCTTCCATCCTCCTCTCCTCACCTCTTTCTTCTTTCTCCCATCTTCCTTTCGCGTTCTCCTTTTCTCTCTTTCTTTTCCATTATTGTAAGTGTCTCTTTCTGGCGTCAGTCAGGGGAGGGCTGCTGCCGGTTCTCACTGGTTCGCTAGAAGAGGTTCCACAAATTTAGCGTGCCGTTTAGAACTGGTCCCACCGGTGGAACCGACCCTGCCCCCTCATTCGCTCACCCCCGGGCCCCGCCCATCCAGTTGCCGCTCGCTCCCCCTGCCCATCCGCATCACGCCTCTAAGAGCTGCTTGCCGAGGAGGTAAGTAAGCTCTTTGCTGGCGTAGCGGCTTTTGAGGCTAATGGGGC
Organism: Natrix helvetica; assembly: GCF_964273705.1. Classification (NCBI taxonomy): domain Eukaryota; kingdom Metazoa; phylum Chordata; class Lepidosauria; order Squamata; family Natricidae; genus Natrix; species Natrix helvetica. The sequence continues at coordinate 10,418,750 of NC_138563.1, forward strand.
TTGGGTTTCCAGCCCGACAGCCCCCGCCCTTCTGGATGTCTATTGTAGTCGCGAGGAGCCAAGGAGAGCGCGGAGGAGAGCGCGAAGGTTCTTGGTGCTTTGGGAAGCTGCGAAAGCAGCTGGGAGAGGCGCGTGGCTTGGTTTAGCCTCCCTGGATATTGCAGCAGCCCCAAGTGCGCTGATCTCGGCGTTTTTCGCATCGGGGTCTGCTGCAAGAGGGAAAAGGTCTTCACCCCCTCTTGCAGCATGCCCTGATGTGGAAAACGCTGAGATCGGCATGCTTGGGGCTGCTGTGACATCCAGGGAGGCTAAACCAAGCCGCGAGCCTCTCCCAGCCGCTATTGGGGCTCCCTGGAGTGCCGAGAGCCTTCGTGCTCTTCTCCGTGCTCTCCTTGGCTCCTCGCGACTGCACTAGATGTCCAGAAGAGGCTTTTGGGGCTCTTAGGCTGAAAACCCAAGCCCCACTAGCCCCAAAAGCTGCTGGGCCAGTAAAGAAGGGCTCCACGTGGCTGCCGGCTTAAAAACATGGCCCCCGGAATGCTGACCAAGCCTCTGGAGCCTCAGAGCCCTGCAGTGGAGGAAGGGCCTCAGAATGGGCACCCCCTGCCCCCCACCAAGTCCCCAGCCTCGCTTGGCTGGGTAAGCCAAGCCACCTTATCTGCTGCCTGGTCGGCTGCCTCCTCCTTGCATCCATCGCATCAGAGAGCGGCTGATTCCGCCTGCTGATAAGTGACCCGGTTTTTTTCCTTTATGCTTTTAATGTTTTTTTTTAAAAAATTATTGTCTATAGAATATTTTTAATGGTTTTATTTTAATTTATTGTGTATAGAATATTTTAATGGTTTTATTTTAATTTATTATGTATGGAATATTTTTAATGGTTTTATTTTAATTTATTATGTATGGAATATTTTTAATGGTTTTATTTTAATTTATTGTGTATAGAATATTTTTAATGGTTTTATTTTAATTTATTATGTATGGAATATTTTTAATGGTTTTATTTTAATTTATTGTGTATAGAATATTTTAATGGTTTTATTTTAATTTATTGTGTATAGAATATTTTAATGGTTTTATTTTAATTTATTATGTATGGAATATTTTTAATGGTTTTATTTTAATTTATTGTGTATAGAATATTTTTAATGGTTTTATTTTAATTTATTGTGTATAGAATATTTTAATGATTTTATTTCAATTTATTATGTATGGAATATTTTTAATGGTTTTATTTTAATTTATTGTGTATAGAATATTTTAATGGTTTTATTTTAATTTATTATGTATGGAATATTTTTAATGGTTTTATTTTAATTTATTGTGTATAGAATATTTTAATTTATTGGCATTTTAATTTATTGTGTATAGAATATTTTAATGTTTTTTAATGGTTTTATTTTAATTTATTGTGCATAGAATATTTTAATGATTTTATTTTAATTTATTGTGTATAGAATATTTTTAATGGTTTTATTTTAATTTATTGTATATAGAATATTTTAATTTATTGGCATTTTAATTTATTGTGTATAGAATATTTATTGGTTTTTTAATGGTTTTATTATAATTTATTGTGTATAGAATATTTTAATGGTTTTATTTTAATTTATTGTGTATAGAATATTTTTAATGGTTTTGTTTTAATTTATTGTGTATAGAATATTTTCATGGTTTTATTTTAATTTATTGTGTATATAATATTTTTAATGGTTTTATTTAAATTTATTGTGTACAGAATATTTATGGTTCTTAAGGATTTTTATTATTATTTATAGAATATATTTTTAAAAATATTTTTAGGGAAATTTTATTTTTGTATTGTTTATAGAATATATTTATTACAAGAAATGTTATTCCTTTTTGCAAATGGTTTGTTTGTGATGCAGTATGTTGCTTTTAAGTGTGCAGGTTGGTGCATGGTTTATGTGTCTCAAAGTGGCTCCAATGCTGTCAATAAACTAAGATGTATTTCACCTTACCTGGCTTCCTGTTCAAACATACCTGGGAAAATGATCTTACAAGACCCACAACCGCTGTCTGATGGGCCCATTCTGAATGTTGCTATCTTCTTCCTTCCATTTTTCTTTTGTACATTTTTTAACAAAATAGTTTCAATGACTTTATAGTTATTTTATTTTGGGGGCTTATAGGGGGGTTGTTTATGTTCTAATTTTGATGGCAGCTACCATACATTGAATATACCAATACAATTTTGTGACAATTTTGTGCTGATTTCCTGACTTTGAAGTTTCAATTCCCCTCCCACAAAAGAGGAAGCCTGGTTGCAGTGACAACTGTGGACAATGATAGATTTTACGAAAGTTCGACGACGTTTCTTTGAAATGTCTCACAAGATTGTTCTCCGACTGTGCTTCTCGGTGCTTTTCTTAAGAGCTGGTAAGTTGTTTTTACTGTGTTTCTAGCAGATTCAAACCAGGACTGAAATGAATGTTTTGTTTCTTTGAGTTCATCAGAATTTTTACTGAAATAGATTTAAAATGGTGGTGCAACTTTCTTTCCACCCAAAAAAGCTGTTGGAGAACCTCAAGAAAAAGACAGATAAGTTTGAAATAACAAATTCTAGCACAAGAAAAAGAAAACATTTTCTGCATTTTTTTTTCTTTACAAAATATAAGAAACATAAAGATAACACCATTATTCATGTTTTGTGGGAATTATGCTACTTAACAGTATAGTCTAAATTAAGAGGACTAAAAATTATAATAATAATAATATTATACTGCTCTGGACCATAATGTAGGTCCGGAGCAGTAAATAAACATTTCAAAGTCCCATATCATTTCATGTAGTCAAATAACTACAAAACATTGAAAAAAACGAGACATACTGAAAAAGCTAAAAATAAGAAACAGATTTATTAAAAAAAAGCAAAAAACCCAAAGTTTGGAGAATACAGAGATAATTTTATCATCACCAAGAAATATATTGATTTAAAATACGCCTAGCTAAAATTTTAATCATCAAATGCATTTGTAAAGGTAGACAATTTTTAACAGCAGTATCTTGGGTTGGGCCAGTGAGGTTTTTTTAATACAATTTTTGTGTAAAGTGAAAATGCAGAAGCAGGTTTTTGAACAGTAGCGGAAGGAAATAAAATATCTCAAACTGCCAAATACCACAAAGACAAAAGTGAAATATCTAAATGCTGAAAAGCAATTGAAATAATTGTAACACTACTTTGGGATTGGATGCTGAAATGCTAAGGCACTAAATTACCAAATTGTTAGGTTGAAATCCGAGTGTGGGTAATAGACCCTCTTCTGACCACCTTTCTGAATGCAATGTCTGGGGCTTTCATCAGCCCCCTTACCAGTGGTGGGCTGCAGGTGGTACACCCTGATACGGGCGTACTGGAGCCTGCTCGGAACACCAGGTACCGTTCCAGTACGGTGCTCTGGAGGGCCCACCCACCTGCCTGAGCTCCTTACTGGTCTTTTAAGCCTTCGGCTCTTAAGCCTTCCCTTCCAACTCTGTTATTCTGTAAGGGTCTCCTGCTTGAGCAAGGGGGCTGGACTAGAAGACCTCCAGGGTCCCTTCCAACTCTGTTATTCTGTAAGGGCCTCCTGCTTGAGGAAGGGGCTGGACTGGAAGACCTCCAGGGTCCCTTCCAACTCTGTTATTCTGTAAGGGTCTCCTGCTTGAGCAAAGGGGGCTGGACTAGAAGACCTCCAGGGTCCCTTCCAACTCTGTTATTCTGTAAGGGTCTCCTGCTTGAGGAAGGGGCTGGACTGCAAGACCTCCAGGGTCCCTTCCAACTCTGTTATTCTGTAAGGATCTCCTGCCTGAGCAAAGGGGCTGGACTAGAAGACCCCCAAGGTCCCTTCCAACTCTGTTATTCTGTAAGGGTCGCCTGCTTGAGGAAGGGGGTTGGTCTAGAAGACCTCCAGGGTTCCTTCCAACTCTGTTATTCTGTAAGGGTCTCCTGCCTGAGCAAGGGGGTTGGACTAGAAGACCTCCAAGGTCCCTTCCAACTCTGTTATTCTGTAAGGGTCTCCTGCTTGAGGAAGGGGGCTGGACTAGAAGACCTCCAGGGTCCCTTCCAACTCTGTTATTCTGTAAGGGTCTCCTGCTTGAGGAAGGGGGTTGGTCTAGAAGACCTCCAGGGTTCCTTCCAACTCTGTTATTCTGTAAGGATCTCCTGCTTGACCAAGGGGGCTGGACTGGAAAACCTCCAGGGTCCCTTCCAACTCTGTTATTCTGTAAGGGTCTCCTGCTTGAACAAAGGGGGGTGGACTAGATGACCTCCAAGGTCCCTTCCAACTCTGTTATTCTGTAAGGGTCTCCTGCTTGAGCAAGGGGTCTGGACTGGAAGACCTCCAGGGTCCCTTCCAACTCTGTTTTTCTGTAAGGGTCTCCTGCTTGAGCAAGGGGGTTGGACTGGAAGACCTCCAGGGTCCCTTCCAACTCTGTTATTCTGTAAGGGTCTCCTGCTTGAGCAAGGGGGTTGGACTGGAAGACCTCCAGGGTCCCTTCCAACTCTGTTATTCTGTAAGGGTCTCCTGCTTGAGCAAGGGGGCTGGACTAGAAGAGCTCCAAGGTCCCTTCCAACTCTGTTATTCTGTAAGGGTCTCCTGCTTGAGCAAGGGGGTTGGACTGGAAGACCTCCGGGGTCCCTTCAACCTCTGTTATTCTGTTCTTAGTTTGCAACAAGGAGAGTTTGGAAAAGATGCATACAAGGACACACAATGGGAGGGACAGAAGAATAAGGAGTAGCACATGAGTAGCCCTGTGAGCAGCATGTGATGCATTTTAGCCTGGAGCAAAGGCCACCCCAACAGACCACGCATGGTCTCAAGGAGGTGTGCGGATCCATCTTGGGGGCCCTATTTATACTCACGTGGGAAACTAGAAAGAGAGCGTGGAAATGCAATTAGATGAGGAATTTGGGGTGGTGGAAACGGGATCTTCAAAACCAAGCATTTTGGCTTTTTTCTGATAAGACTCTGGCATATTTAGAGAACATAAGTTGCTGCAGATAAGCTATGGGGAGCAGCAGATGTGATGGGTGGGGAGAACTGTTTCCTTAGATTAGGGAACAAGCAGTTTGCAATGAATTTCAAACTTAACATCGTTTTCCCTTAACTTTTTAGCAATTCTGGATCTTTAAAAAAAAAACATTCCACACCTTGCACCCATTGCCAGCATTAATTTTAGGGCATTATTATTCCTGTAATAGAATAGAGCAGGAAGGGACCTTGGAGGTCTTCTAGTCCAGCCCCTTGCTCAAGCAGGAGAACGTCCTATACTATTTGTGTAGTTGCTGTCTAATTTCTTCTTAAAAGCCTCCGGTGATGGAGCACCCACAATTTCTGGTGGCAAGCTGTTCCACTGGTTAATTGTCCTCACTGTTAGGAAGTTACTCATTAATTCCAGGTGGCTTCTCTCTTTGGTTAGTTTCCAACCATTGTTTCTTGTCCTGTCTTCGGGTGCTTTGGAGAATAATTTGACCAGTTCTTCTTGGTGGTAGCCCCTCCAATACTGGAAGACTGCTATCCTGTCACCCCTGTTTCTTCTTTTCTTTAGACTAGCCAGACCCAAATTCTGCAGCTGTTCTTCCTATGTTTCAGTCTCCAGGCCTTTGATCATCTTAGTTGCTCTTCTCTGCACTTTTTCCAAAGTCCCAAACTCTTTTTTGTAGTCTGGTGACCAAAGTTGGTTGAAGGATTCCAGGTTTGGCCTTCCTAGGGTTTTATAAAGCAGCACTGATGCTTCACGTGGTTTTGATTCTATGCCCTCTGTTTATACAACCCAGGTTTTTATCTACTAGAAAAACAGGAATAATATATTGTTAATATTAAATATAATTAACATACAATAGTAATTGCCTGGTGATGCAGTGGCTAAAGTACTGGATTGCAGGCTAACTCTGCCCACAGCGAAGAGTTTGATCCTGGCGGGGCTCAAGGTGGTCTCAGCTTTCTATCCTTCCGAGGTTGATCAAATGAAGACCAGATTGCCCCAAAGGTGCTTTTCCAAAAGGCAAATAGACTTTCTTGGGGTTTTTTTCTTTGAAGACATTTTGCTTCTCATCCCAAGAAGCTTCTACAGTTCTGAAGTGAAGCTGAAGAAGAACTGAGGAAGCTTCTTGGGATGAGAAGCAATATGTCTTCAAGGAAAAAAACCCCAAGAAAGTCTTTTGGTAAAGCACCTGGATGACTGAGAATCTTCCAGAAGACCAGATGGTTGAGGGCAACATGCAAATAATGCTTCAATATTGTAAACTGCCCAGAGAGAGCTGTGAAGTGCTGTGAGGCAGAACATAAGCCTCAGTGCCTTTGCTATTAGATCTCTGTTCCGCTGTCAACCCTGAAGCCCTTTTGGACCTTCTCCAGGGCAGCCACAACAAGGCTGGTCGGAGCTGTGGGGATGGAAGGGGGGAGGTAGAGATAGCTGGGGATCCGTAGCCACAATACAATTCTTTGTCCTGGGAACCAAGGACGTTTTTAACAGGTGATGGGGAGGCATGGACTGAAACCAACTGGAGTTGGGACTGTGACCTGGTTGGACCATGTGATGGACATGTGGACTGGGGGGGAAGAACTTTGATTTTTAATTTGGGTGGAGAAAACCTCAAGACCTTCAGAGTCAGGTTTCCACCAGATGTGCCAAAATGACATGCCTAATAAATCTGGATTTTGAGGAGAAGCTTTGGCCTCGGAGTTTTGATCGCATTGGGTCTGCTGTTTGGACAGCCAGATGCCCAAAACCCAAATTATCATTGTGTCAAAAAATAGAGTATTCCAAAATACAAAAATAAATCGAAGAACAGCGAGAGAGGGAAGGGAAAGGGGGAAGGGAAGAGGGATAGAAAAAGAAAAAGAAGCATTGACTTCCAGCTCTCTCTGTTGCAGTAGAATAGGTCTTTAGCATCACAGCTTTTGGCTTTTTCATAATGGTATGAACAAGTCATTTCTATAAAAATCCATCAACGTAATCTGTAAAACCCAAAGTGAGACTTTCATTCTTTTCCACATGGAGTGTGAGTTCAGAAGTGGTTTCCAGGTGGAAAGAAAAGTACTTATGTTCTTTTCTTTCATCAGAGTATAGTCAGTTTTGCCATTTCCATCAACTCCATCAACGTCTGCAACCATTCTTCCATGGTAGGAATAAAAGCCTCCTGCTGCTGTCAACATATATAGTAGTGATGGCTAATCTTTTCCGGACTGAGTGCCCAAAGCGTGCCCAAACTCCCAACATGCAATGGGTAAGCGGGGGACCTGCACACGTCCCCCCCCTGCACATACGCCTCCCACATGCCCCCCGTCCCCGCACTTGCGTGGCAGAGACCCAACAACCAGCAGGCTGGCAGAAGGGAAGAGTAAGGTTTAGGCAAGAAAAACGGAATGCACAGGTACAGTATAGGTGGTACCTTGCTCAGTAGTAGTAACTGTGAAAGGGATCTTGGAGTCCTAATGGACAACCATTGAAATAGGAGCCAGCCAGAAGAGAGAATCAAGCTATTCTCCAAGGCACCTGAAGGCAGGACAAGAAGCAATGGGTGGAAACTAATGAAGGAGAGAAGCAACTTAGAACTGAGGAGAAATTTCCCGACAGTGAGAACAATGAATCAGTGGAACAGAAGTTGCCTTCAGAAGTTGTGAATGCCCCAACACTGGAAGTCTTTAAGAAGAGGTTGGATAGCCATCTGTCTGAAACGGTATAGGGTTTCCTGCCTAGGCAGGGGGTTGGACTAGAAGACCTCCAAGGTCCCTTCCAACTCTGCTATTGTATTGTATTGTATTGTATTGTATTGTATTGTATTGTATTGTATTGTATTGTATTGTAAGGCACATACGCATGCATGGTGGAGCCAAACTGGGGCAAAGGCTCATGTCCCCCCGGAGAAGGCGCTGCGTGCCACCTGTGGTCCTCGTGCCACAGTTTTGCCATCACTGCTATGTACCACGTTTTCCCGAAAATAAGACACTTGGCCTTATTTTCAGAGAGGTCTTACTATTTTTGAGGTGCAGGAAGCGGCAAGGGTGGTCACCTCATGGCTGGTATTTTTGTGCCGGGTTTATTTTTGGGGAGGGCTTATTTTAGCCCCTGCGCTCAAAAACCCGATTGGACTTATTATCCGGTGAGATCTTATTTTCAGAGAAACAGGGTAGTAACAACACTCCAATTTTTTTCTCCAGTTCTCTTTCAATGAGATCTAAACAGAAAAGTTCTGGTTTCATTTTTACCTCCGTTTTCAGAATTCACTGTATTAAAATATGAATCATACTCCTTTTTTTTTTTGCTTTATCACATGTCCACCATAAATGATAAAATGCCCTTTCTTTATTGTGACACTCCCAACATTTATCTTTATACATCTTGGATAATTTATCTGGCGTTAAATGCTAACGATACATCACCTTATAGTCTGTTAAGGGACAGAGATTCTGGTCCCAATTGTGGTTGTAAGTTGAGGACTAGCAGTATAAATGGAAAGCAAACTTCCCTCTCCCTTCTGCTGATGATGTTACTTAGTTTGATCATGAAACATCTGCAAGAAAACCACCAAGCTCAACGATCACAAAGGACCCCTCCTTTCAATCCCAAGCCAAAAATACCCACTTTTGCTTGAAATGAATATATGGCAATGCTGATTTGCAAGAATCTATTCCCGTCCCAGCCTTCCGCATGACCTCTAGTTGGGGGAAGTTCATCAATGGACAAATATAGGCTTCATGTTGCTGTCCTAGGCCTCTTATTCAGAAGTCTTCAGTGCTATATTCAGCAGTGGTTCCTTTTATTTATATAATGCTTTGCATAATTTCAGATGCAAACTTTAAATGGACTGTCTTCCAGTCACAGATCACAAGGGAAATTAATACGTTTCCTCTGGGACTTCTAGAAGAACGCCCCGGCTGAGTCAGGTCAAAAGTCCATCCATAACCCAAGATGGAGTTGTCCTCCATTATTGTATCTTAAGAAAGCCACCAGGGTGAGCGTCTTGTGGTAATTAATTACAGAAGTTAATTCAGTGTAGAAGCCATGCACTGTGTGAAGAATGATTGCCTTTTGTCCTATCAACTATATCTGATGAGCCCTCAAATATGCAGGTATTTGGGGGAGATAGAGAAGAACCTCTCTCTACCCACCTTCTCCATCTCGTCTCAGTCGTGTCTCCTAACAATCAACTTTCTCCCAAGGGTGAGAAAGAGTGCGAAAAACATTGAAGTCAGCATTTCTGTCCATTTTGGATCACATTTATATTTGCCACTTGGTTGCCAGTTTACCCAGAAAGAGATCCTTCTAGCTCAAGAGTCCTTCAACAACCATGGTTCTTAACTCTTCCCTCTCTGAATTATGTGCTATAATCTGCAGAGGTGGCCCACCTGTTCCTTATCCCCCAGAATGTCTCTTTAGCTCTTTCCAGTCTGGCTTGTAATTTATTGCACCCCATTTGGACTCTTCAAGAGCTCTCAAATGGATGCCATAAGGACCTGGTGGTTTATCCTTTTCCCACCCAATAAGGTCTCTCAGGATATCTTCCATTATCTCTGTTTCTTTTACTTGATTTGATTCCTTCCCTGCAAGAATCAATAGGAGCCTCAGCCCCCTGTCCCATATCTTCTTCCATAAGAAGGGAAAGAAGCATTCCTTCGTCTCTCCGATCCTTTTTTTTCCCTTTGGTCTTCCTTCTTATCACCTTACACTTTTTTGAGAGATAATTGTGAGAATGGCTTTTTCCGTTCCTGGAGGAAGTCTTGTTACCTGGATACCACAAGAAAGGGATAACTCTTCCTGATTTGGTGAATCCTGGATGGGGAGTTGGAAGAGTCCTTGGAGGTCTTTTAGTCCAACCCCCTGCTCAAGTAGGAGACCCTCCAGGCAAATAGTGGCCCAAGAATGGCCAGAAAAACCTTCTTGAAAGCCTCCAGCGATGCAGCATCTACAACTTCTGAAGGCAAGCAGTTCCTCTGCTTAATTGTTCCAACTGTCGGGAAATTTCTCCTTAGTTTTTGGTTGGATGTCTTGATTAGTTTGCATCCATTGCTTCTTGTTCGGCCTTCAGGTGCTTTGGAGAATAGGTTGACCCTATTAGCTGAGACTGCCCAAGGAGCTGCTGATTCAGTTCTACAGAGGAAGGATTGAGTCTCTCATCTGCACCCCCATAACTGTCTGGTTTGGCTCTGCAACCCAACAAGACAGACGGAGACTTCAGAGGAGAATCAGAGCTGCAGAAAAAACAATGGCTTCCAACCTGCCTTCCGTTGAGGACCTGCACACTGCAGGAGTCAAAAAGAGGGCTGGGAAAACATCTACAGACCCCTCGCATCCTGGACATCAATCGTTTCAACTGCTGCCCTCAAAACCACGCTATAGAGCTCTGCACACCAAGACAACTAGACACAAGGACAGTTTTTTCCCCCGAATGCCATCACTCTGCTAAACAAATAATTCCCTCAACACTGTCAAACTATTTACTAAGGCTGTTCTTCTTCTCATCCTTCCTATTACCCATCTCTTTTTCTACCAGGTTTCCCTGAAAATAAGACAGGGTCTTATTTTCTTTTGACACCCAAAATATGGCCTTGGTCTTATTATCGAGGGGGGGGGTGTTTTTTGGGGGTTGCCAGGCGGCTTCTGCCTTTCGAGCGGGCTCCTGAAGAGCCTGGCACAGCCTCGGGGGCAAACGGCTGTCTTACGGCAGCACAACACAGCAGCCATGGGGTGACCAAGCTCACCAGCAGCCACCTGGCAACCCCCCCCTCCAGCCAGGTAGAGCGTCACTCACCAACCCAGTGGTATCCCAAAGGTGCCAAGCCATGCAAGCACCTCCCCCCCCAGCTTTCACAGCTTGGTGCCTTTGGGATGCCGCTAGGTCGGTGAGTGGCGCTCTGCCTGGCTGGAAGGGGGGGTTGTCCAAGGGGCTTATTTTGGGGGGAGGGCTTATATTTTTGCCCACCCCAAAAATCTGGCATGGCCTTATTTTCAGGACAAGTCATATTTTGGGGAAAACATGGTACTTCTGACTATAAACCTGTTGCTTGTTTCTTTATGATTAATATTGTTTTATTTAGTTTCCCAGCATGATTTTGAGTGCTTATTTAATATCTTATGACTATTACTAAGTGTTGTGTCTTAGATTCATGATGAATGTATTTAGGATGACTATGAATCATGATTTATCACATGTATTTTACGTACACTGAGAGCTTCTGCACCGAAGACATATTCCTTGTGCGTCCAATCACACTTGGCCAATAAAGAATTCTATTCTATCCTATTCTATTCTATTCTATTCTATCCTATATTCTATCCTATATTCTATTCTATTCTATCCTATCATATTCTATCCTATCCTATCCTATCCTATCCTATCCTATCCTATCCTATCCTATCCTACCCTATCCTATATTCTATTCTGTTCTGTTCTGTTCTGTTCTATTCTATTCTATCCTATCCTATGCTCTCAATGAATATAGGATACTATATTCTATTCTATTATATTCTGTTCTGTTCTCCAAATATTCTCTAACCATAACTAATGAGGAACATCAGTTGTATATTTACACCAAGGTTGATCCTGGTCTGTTCAGGTACTCAGTCAAGACTCTGAACCCAACTTCTCCAACATTGATGGAGATTTTTAAGAAGAGATTGGGCAGCCATTTGACCTGAATGTTTCCCTGCTTCAGCAGGCGCATGGGGGTGGCTTAGAAGACCTACCCTTCCAACTCTATTGTTCTATGTTCTGTGTTGCAAGTGTGGAGAAATTTGACTTTCTTAACTTCATCTTTCAGGCTAGGTTTCAACATATATTTTTTTAAGGTTCCCTTTTTACGGTAAAGACTGATTTTTTCACAGACATTGGATAACTTCCCACTTGCCTAACTCTTAGTCACTCATCTTTTTAGCAACATTCCTCCATCCTACAAGAGAACAAAGCCAGAGTTTTCCCTTTGTGGGGTGAGCACCTAATGTAAGCACCTGATCTAAAGATTTGGTGTGCAAAATCAGGACGACCAGCTTTAATATTGATCACGGGATCATCGAGATTCTCCAGCTTGTTCTCTCATTTGTCCCGAGGACCTTTCTCATCTCAATGTTTGTGCATCATGGGAGGATGGAGGTCATCTAAGACCTATCTGAAGGAGGCACATGTCAATGAACATGGTCGAGGGAGGAGAACCTGGTACTCTCCATCTGATTTGAGGTCCAGAGAGTGGTCCTCCAAGGACAGATCCACGGGTGTGTGTGTAAGGCATGGTTTTCCAACTTTGGCCACTTTAAGATGTGAGGACTTCAACTCCCAGAATTGAAGGGAGTTGGTCCACATATCTCAAAGGGGCCAAGGTTGGGAAGCCAAGGTATCTCAGCAGGTTCCTTTCAGGCTCTCAATGAGTACCTGGATGGGCAGGTGAGGCTCACCTTTCTCTTCCCCCACCCTGCCATTGTTTCACTTCTGATTGGAATTCAGGCTGAAAAACACCCAAGCAAGACTTGTGCCATTGTTGACCAACTATTTTGAGAAAAAGGCATGCAATAGTCCTGGAAAAAACGGTGAGCCACCCTAACCCTTTGGCAAAGTTGGCAGAGTAAGCCCATCTCAGTTGATTCAGACTCTTGAAGGGCCTTTCATGCCAGCTGTGAGGATGTCTTTCTTCAGTCACTGAGACCCTGAAGACTGTAAGGGTGTGAAGTTGCATCTAGGCATGAAACTTGCCAGATAATGTGATGCTCCCAGGTGCTGAGCATGGGATAGTCCACGCCATGTGGCAAAAAAAGGGGGTTTTCAAGAGAAGTCATAACATTTTGAGGGCCTGTTTGGCTTTGTGTCTATAATAACAACTCAAAATGGGGTAGAAACATCACAAGGGAAGCTGTTAATGTGGGAGAGGGGTGAAGAGAAGACCACATGGGTAGCAACATTTTTTTTTAAAGTCATTTTTTTAAAAAGCTAATAGTGGAGGTTCCCATTTGGGGAGATCTCATAACCATGAAATGAAACCTGGGGATCCTTTGTCCACAATCCAGGAAGCCACCGCAAAGTGCTTAACAAAGAACAGCCTCCCATAATTGCTTTGAGCTCCATCACTGGAGACTGATTGAAAGATTGCACAACCATTTATATAGAATGGTATAGGGCAGGGGTGAAATTCAGCAGGTTCTGACAGGTTCTGGAGAATCAGTAGTGGAAATTTTGAATAGTTCAAAGAACTGGCAAATACCACCTCTGGCTGAAAAAAAAACCCCAGAATATTTAGGTTTTAATTCCATAATTACTCCTTAGGCCAGAGGTGTCCAAAGTTGGCAACTTTAAGACTTGTGGACTTCAACTCCCAGAATTCCCCAGCCAGCAGAGCTGGCTGGGGAATTCTGGGAGTTGAAGTCCACAAGTCTTAAAGTTGCCAACTTTGGACACCCCTGCCTTAGGCTCTTTATGTTATTATTCTAGGAAGGCAACAGCAATAAATGAGTATGAACTGAATACCTCTTGCTGAGTGTTACTCATTGTAAAATCATAAAATGAGTTTTTAGAATTCTACCATGAAAGGATCTTGAGATTCTGGAAAGGGAAACCTGAACTGTCTTATAACCGAGAAACAAGGGTGATAAAGAGCTTGGGTTTGGTTTAATGTAGGTCACAAGGAAAGGACTGAAATTTGGGTTTATAAAAAGATGCCAGGGCCAGAAAACACCATGGCCAAGACCCAATTCTACCCTCCGTGTACATTCTTATCTTTTGTGAGACACTGGTACTTCTAAGGAGCTCAATGAATGGAGCATAGTGACCTAGAAAACAAAAATACAGCGGAGGGGAGAGGAGTAGATACTCCTCTGACTTCTGCTGTACATCTATGCACACATTGGCGAAAGATACACCTCCTTGAGACAATATCGAGTTCATAACATAGCAAAATCCATAGTTAATACTAACCATTTTGCAAAATGTTAGGCCACGCCCTGAACTAAAGTATTTTTCAACGCAAGGAAAGAAGGACAAATGAATTGTGTGAAGTCTGAAAATGGATTTATTCAGGACCCACACTGTGTCACTTGGTTTGGGATTTCCCTTTATATGTACCAGCCATTGTGGCTCCTAAAGCATAGTTTAGAGCTAGTTATAACCTAGTCAAGAAACCATGATGAAGTAGACTATGACATAACGGGAAAGGTGTATGTAACCATAGTCAGTTGGAACCCCGACAGGGAGGTCATTGTTTAGTATGTTGTGCTCCACTCATCCTTCGTATTCTTTATTACAACAACTTTTGTACTGCTCAGTTCCAAAACTGGATTTCGTTATTTAGTTTCTGGGTGTTGTGAAACAGCTTCTCTTAAAGATAGACCCAAGTTTCACAAGCAGCGTTTGTAGAAGTAATATTACAGCTGACCAGTTGAGAAGAGCAACTGGGATGATGAGGGGACTGGAGGTAAAACAGATGATGAACAGTTGCAGGAACTGGGCCTGGCTAGTTTAGGGAAGAGAAGGACCAGGGGAGACAGGAGAGCATCTTCCAATAGTTGAAGGTCAAGCTATTTCCCAAAGCCCCTGAAGGCCAGACAAGGAAGAATGGATGGAAACTGACCAAGGAGAGATTCAACCTAGAAATAAGGAGGAATTTCCTGACAGTGAGGACAATCAACCCATGGAGCAGAAGTTGCCTTCGGAAGATTATCAGAAATGGCTTAGGGTCTCCTGCTTGGGCGTAGGGTTGAACTAGAAGACCTACAAGGTCCCTTCCAATTCTGTTACTCTAAATTTAAAAAAAAATTGCAACAGACACCTCTGGCAGTAACACAACAATCCACACATTCCCCTTAAACCAGATCATTCACACAACTGACCTACAAAACGAACCTCTGGGCCATTTGGCTTATTCACATGCAGCTCCCAGCCCTTGGGATAAAGACCAAGGAAGAGTTTGCTGCAGACTTTGTTCTTTGAAAAGTACAGGTTACAGTGGTTGGAAGAAGCTTGGAGAATACAGAGTAACAGAAGTTGGGAGGGACCTTGGAGGTCTTCTAGTCCAACCCCTGCTCAAGCAGGAGACCATATGCCATTCCAGACGAGTGGCTGTTCAGTCTCTTCTTGAACGTCTGCCACAACCTCTGGAGGGAAGCCATACCACTGGTAAATCGTTCTCACTGTCAGGACGTTTCTCTTTAGTTCTAGCTTGTTTCTTGCAACTCCCACCCGGTCACATGGCCAGCAAGCCACTCCCACAAAGCAAGCCACACCCACAGAAGAGGTTCTAAAAATTTTGAAACCCACCACTGCTCGACAACGACAACATCTCCAGCTGAAGGCCTTCTGGTCCCTGTCTAAACACCAGCCAAGGAGATTTAAATGGGACTTGCCATTAGAATATTTTTGTTGATATCCAAATTTCATGGACATCAAAAAAGTTATTGATGTTCAAGTTTTATTGATGTTCAAATTTCTTCTGTGCCATAATTCTTATGGCCCTTCCTATTATTTCTGACTTCAACCTGGCCCTTTTTCATTCTGACCCTTTTTATACCCAACTATAAACTCTAAATAAACTTTTCAAATATGCTGGTACTATATCTTGGGGGTTAGATTCCCGGAATAAGCAGGCCTGGCTTCTCCAGATTATCAATTTTCCAGGAGCATAAATTTGTAGAGTTGGAAAGGACCATGATGATCATCTAGTCCAGTGGTGGGCTTCAAAAATTTTTAGAACCTCTTCTGTAGGTGTGGCTTTGTGGGAGTGGCTTGCCAGCCATGTGACTGGGTGGGCGTGGCCAACTGGTGAAACTCACTTAACAACGCTCTTGCTTAGCAACCAAAATGTTGGCTCAGAAACTCTGGCATTGAAGTGTGCAAGTCTTAAAGCTGTCAAGTTACAAGACCCTTGCACCCCTAACCCTTTAGAGAAAAAAAACCCCAGGGGTGTTCAAACTTGACAGCTTTAAGACTTGTGGACTTCAACTCCCAGAATTCCTCCTCCAGTCATGTTGGCTCAGGAACTCTGGCATTGAAGTGTGCAAGTCTTAAAGCTGTCCAGTTACAAGACCCTTGCACCCCTAACCCTTTAGGAAAAAAAACCCCAGGGGTGTTCAAACTTGACAGCTTTAAGACTTGTGGACTTCAACTCCCAGAATTCCTCCGGAGCTGGAACCGGTTCTAAACGGCACGGTAGATTTGTGGAACCTCTTCTATAGAAGAGGTTAGAACTGGCAGGAACCCACCCCTGATCTAGTCCATCAAAACCATTTCAAGGCCCCTACTCTGCTATTTCCACCCTGATTGCAGGAAAAAAAACCTTTTGCTGCAGCCAACTCGCAATGGCAAACTTGCTATGGTCAACTTGCCATGGGGCAACTCACCAGTCAACTCATCCTGAGACAAGTCGCTGAAGGACAGAAGTTACACTAATATCAAAGAAATGGTGGGATAGAATCATTCAAGAAAGAATGCAAACAGAGGGACAAATTGAAATCTGGATGACAAAAAATTAAAATAAAATTAAAATATTTTTTGTTTCTGAGTCCGTCAGCCTGAGGCTTGGTGGAATGTTGAGTCTCTCTGGTGGGGCAGATCCTCCTTTTAAGCAGGCTCAGCTCCCACATGAGACATTTGAACCCCACTTGCTACTCTATGAAAGAAAGGCCATTGCCCAGAGAGCCCTCATCGTGTCTTCTATCTTGGAGCCATTCTGTCCTTGCTCAGAAAAGGCTTCCAGGCTCAGAAACGGGATGCATAGAAGGTCTCCTCTGACCCAACTTTGAAGGATTCCTCTTTCTTCTCTCTGGATTTGCAGGAACTTCTGGAGTGGAAGAACTGACTGGCATTCTGGGGGAGTCTGTCACATTCCAAGTGGAGGCCTCTCCACCATTTGAAACAATTTCCTGGAATAAAATTATCAGCAGAAGCATTTCGATAAATATTGCTTTGGTGAGCTTCAAGGAGCAGCCATGTAGCTTCCTGTTCCTCCGCCCAGCCTTTCAAAGGCGACTGAACATCTCCAGTGACTGCAGAAATTTACATCTTGGCCCTCTAAAGAAAGAGGACACTGGCAAATACAGTGCAGGAATTGTTTTACCAACTGAAAAGACAGCGGACGAGTCCTTTGATCTGAGAGTTTTTAGTAAGTATCCCAGCCACAAATTCCTGGAATCTCTCCTTTGCCCAGGAAGATGTGGAGAAGGGGGGGGAGAGATTTCTATTGGAGGATGGAGGGCTATTAGAAGCTGAAATCAAGCAATATCTTGCACCCCTGGAAGGAGGTCTATGGGGGTCCATCACAGCTCCCTTCAGGCTCCCCTGCCCATGGGGTACAGGCTGGACTGGGTCAGGCCAAAAGTGGATTCCCATGAGGATGAAGAGAGAGGCAGGTGGGCTTTGAGGCTGGAATCTCCAGAGAGGCACTTCAGGATCCTCTCTGTGGATCTGGTGGGACTGGCTGGACCCACAAACTCTTTGGGGAAGAGTCAGGGGGTCCTTGAGGGTCTGAGCCTGGAGCCTCATCTTTTTGCCCTCAATCCATGGCTTGGTATAAACAGGGCTTGGAGGAAGGCAGAGGATGAAGGGACACCCCCCCCCCCAAATGGTGGGCCTCTCTCTTCACAATGAGTGTCCCATGTGAGAGGGGAGACATTCATTGTCAGAGAAATGAGTGACACATATTTTGCCTGCTGTAATTCAAGCAAAACTATTCATTGACTCTCAGCTGTTGCTGCTTGGCCTTCCTCCTTGGCCTTCCTGTGATTTTCTGGTCATTCACAAACGATGTCTCTCCATCTCTCTTGCCAAGCACGTTTGGTGGACACTGAACTGAAAGTGACCTGCACTCCTGAGGGGACTGGAAACAGAACCTGGCAGCTGAATTGCTCTACAGGGACCTGGGAAGACAGAGTGAACATCAGCTGGACCTCATCTGCCCAGAGCACAGGTCCTACCCCTGGGAGTTCTGTGATCCAGTTTGGCTCCCAGGAGCTCAATGCAACATGCACAGCAGAAAACCCTGTTAGCAAGGTATCCAGGACAGTCTCCTTGAAGCAAGTTTGTGCAGGTAAGTTTTTCTCTTCTTAAAAGAGACCAAAGATGAATCTGAGATTCTCTGGAATGGTATAAGGTCTCCTGATTGAGCAGGGGTGTCAAACTCAATTTCACTGAGGGCCGCGTAGGGGTGAAATTCAGCCGGTTCTGACAGGTTCTGCAGAACCAGTAGTGGAAATTTTGAGTAGTTCGGAGAACTGGTAAATGCCCCCTCTGGCTGGCCCCGCCCCCGTCTATTCTATGCCTCCCGAGACCCAGCTGATGGGGAAGGAATGGGGATTTTGCAGTATCCTTTCCCTGTCGCGCCCACTAAGCCACGCCCACAGAACCGCTAGTAAAAAATGTTGAATTTCACTACTGGGCTGTAGTTGACCTTGAGGGCCAGGTGGGCATGGCTGACTGGGTGGGCGTGTCCAGCTTGATGCCACTCCCCAAATTGCTGGCATGTTTCCTCTTCACATTGGGTAGACTGGGCCAAAGTGACGTCGGCCAGCCCCTTACATTTTCCAGGACAGGCCCACAGGCCGGTTCCAAACACATCACGGGTCGAATCCTGCCCACGGACCTTGGGTTTGACACCCCTCCATGGGGTTGGACTAGGAGACCCCCCAAGAAGACACAGAAAATCTTCCAACTCTGTTATACTGTTACATTCAGCTGAGAGGCCAAAGTTTCTGGAGAAGGTAGATCTTCCCATGCAAATGAAGCATGGTTGGGCTACAACCAACAATCCACAATTCTGGGCAAACATATAGATCAGTGATGGCGAACCTATGGCACGCGTGCCACAGGTGGCACGTGGAGCCATTTGTCAGGGCACGCGAGGCGCTGCCCTGTCAGCTGGCCAGCGCGCATGCATGTGCTGGCCAGCTGAGTTAACCTTTTTAAAAGCCATTTTTCTCCCTCCCCAGGCTCCACAGGCTTTATAGGAGCCTGGGGAGGGCGAAAAGAGCCTCTCCCCCCCCGGAGGCCCTCTGGAGGCTTCAGGGACCGTATATATATGTTGTGTTTGTGCTGATAAATAAATAAAGGGAGACTAGTATAGATCTATTTCAAGCTATTTAGCTCTCATTACCTAGCCATACCCTTACTGGGAATCGAACCAGGTTGTATATATATTTGTTTTCATAGATTTTCACGGGTGTAGGTATGCTGGTTTTGTTGTACTCGGGTCTTTTCCCATGTAGGATTCAGATTGTCTTGTCTTGTTTTTTTTTTTTTTTAAGTCCAAGCCTGAAGATGGCAAGTGAGATCTTGCCGAAACGTTGCCAAGACAATCTCAATCCTACACGGGAAAAGACCCGAATACAATAAAACCAGCATATATATATATACGTCTTTGGTTGTTCGGGTTTTCTCCCACGTAGAATTGGAAGTATCTTCACGACGTTTCGATGAAGTCTCATTCATCATCTTCAGGCTGGTGCTTCCGGCTTGGTGCATTTAAGTAGCGGTTGGTGTGTGTTTTTTTCTGGTAGATGGTGTGTCCTAGGGAGCCATTGGGTTTTTTGTAGATTAGGACATCCAGAAAGGGAAGTTGGTTGTTTGCTTCTATTTCCATGGTGAATTGTATTTTGGGCTGTAGGCTGTTGAGATGTGTGAGGAAGTTGTCCAGTTTTTCTTTTCCATGTGGCCAAACTGGACAACTTCCTCACACATCTCAACAGCCTACACCCCAAAATACAATTCACCATGGAAATAGAAGCAAACAACCAACTTCCCTTTCTGGATGTCCTAATCTACAAAAAACCCAATGGCTCCCTAGGACACACCATCTACCAGAAAAAAACACACACCAACCGCTACTTAAATGCACAATCCCATCACCACCCTGCACAGATCAACTCTGTAGCCAAGACCCTCATCTCCAGAACCAAACGCCTAGCCGACAAAGACCACCTGAAAACTGAATTACACAAACTCACAAATGTATTAATCTCCAATGGATTCCAAAGAAAAACAATCACCAACCTAATCCAAAAGGAGACTCCCCCAAAAAACCAAGATACAGAACAGGAAAATGGCATCGCCCTCCTCCCTTACATCAAAGGCACCACAGATAAAATCAGCAAAATTCTCCACAAGCACAATATCAGGACAGCCTTCACCACTGACCAAAAAATAGCCAACATCTTAAGAAACCCCAAAGACAAAATCCAGCTAGAAAACCAAGGAGTCTACAAAATACCATTCAAAATCTGCCCAGCAATATATATAGGACAAACAAACAGGAGGATAAATGCACGCATCACAGAACACAAGAACGCAGTAAGAAAAAAAGAAAAAACTTCTTCCCTTTTCCAGCACCTTAAAGCTACAGGACATGAAATCAACTTTGAAGGAGCCAGGTTAATCTCCAAAACAGAACACCTCCACAAGAGAATAATCACGGAAGCTATCGAAATAGAGAAACACCCCCACAGCATGAACAAACATGATGATACCTCCCGCCTACCAAACATCTGGAAACCAGCCCTAGCCAACAAACAAACACCACCCACCACCCAAGCCATTACAATACAAAACAACAATGCACACACAGCCTGCACCAATCAGCACCAATCTACCAATCATGATACAACCACACAACCAATCATTCCACTTACTGAAACAAAGCCAGCACCCCATCCCCTCCCACCTAGACTTACAGAAAGACGGCAGCTCCATTCCCATTTTAAGCCCACGCTTGAAGATGGCAGGTGAGATCCTGCCGAAACATTGCAAAGACAATCTCAACCTTACACGGGAAAAGACCCGAATACAACAAAACCAGCATACCTACACCAGTGAAAATCTACGAAAACATATATATATATATATATATATACATAAGTGTGTGTGTGTTGTATTTGTACTGATAAATAAATAAAGGGAGACTAGTATAGATCTATTTCGAGCTAATTAGCTCTCATCAGCTAGCCATACCCTTACTGGGATTTGAACCTGGGCTGTATTATATCTTAGGCAGGAGTCTTAGCCACTAAGCCACAGGCTCGCCTCCTTATCAGTTGAGCCAGGGAAATAGGTATGTATTTATGTTACAACCCCTGGTATGCCTAAATATGGGAGGAAGGTCACTACTCCTTCTTTCTGTCCTTCGGCTCATCACAGAAGACCATGCAGGCAGAAAACCATATTTTTATTTTTAATGTTGCCTTTTTTATATTTGTGTTGTATTTGTACTGATAAATAAATAAAGGGAGACTAGTATACATCTATTTCGAGCTAATTAGCTCTCATCAGTTAGCCATACCCTTACTGGGATTTGAACCTGGGCTGTATTATATCTTAGGCAGGAGTCTTAGCCACTAAGCCACAGGCTCGCCTCCTTATCAGTTGAGCCAGGGAAATAGGTATGTATTTATGTTACAACCCCTGGTATGCCTAAATATGGGAGGAAGGTCACTACTCCTTCTTTCTGTCCTTCGGCTCATCCCCCATATTTAGGCATACCAGGGGTTGTTCATTTTGCAAGCCCTTTAATGCAGACACATGATGATGGTCACATTGCATGCATGTCCTGTTCTACTTCTGCTCTCGTTCCTCCAGTTTTCGTTTGCAATAGTTTTGTGTTTGGAGTAAATGCTTTGACCTGAGAAAATCACAGAATTAACCAGGCTTAACAATAGGCTTCAAGGGGGGGTTAATGGGGTCTTTTGGCTGTTAATCGGATTGCTTCACCCAACCAGAGATGCACGATTTCTCACTGCCTGATCTCTGTTTCTTTTCGATCTGCTCTCTTCCACTTGCATTCTGCCCATCACGCTGAACCCCAGAAGAGAGACCTGGGACGGAGGCCCCCCAAGTGAATGGTGAGCTCCACCCCCTCCTTGTAGCTTCCACCCTTCCTGCCCCTCCCTCTTAGCAGCTTCCAAAGGGTTCACCCCCCCCAAGAGCACCTAATAGGCCCATCCTTGAAGGAGGGAGGAGGAGGAGGAGGAACTAAAACAAATGAGTCTCCTATACTGGTAGTCCTTGACTTACAAATCACTTATTGGCCATTCAAAGTCACTGAATTTGACCATTCAACGGCATTGAAAAAAATGGCCATTTTACACACAAACTTTGCAGCAACCCCAGGGTGACGTGATCACAATTCAGGTGCTTGGCAACTGACTCCTATTTATGACGGTCCAGGGGTCATGCGATCCCCTTTTGTGACCTTCTGACAAGCAAAGTCGATGGGACATACAGCCACGTTCCGTGATTCGCTTAATAGCTACGGCAAGAAAGGTTAAAGAATGGGGCCAAACTCACTTAACAACTGTCTTGCTTACCAACAGAAATTTTGGGCTCAGTTGTGGTCATAAGTCCAGGACTTACCTGCAGTAACTTTCTGGGAAGTGGACATGGCTATAAATAGAGGAGAATCTTTGTAGCTCAGGGTTGAAATGAGGAGCCCTTGGTGCTCCCTGAGCCTGACTGTTTCCTTGCAGACGTTTCATGACCAAACTATGGAATATCATCAGTGCTAGCACAAAACATTAATCAGCGATTAAACAAAGAACATCAAAAACCATCCAAAAAGATAAAGCTATTAGCTGGGGAAAAAATAGGAATAAATATAGGAAAAGTTGTAAATGATAAGCACCATAAAGAGGAAAGGGACAATAGGACAATATCAACAATACAATTGGCTAAATTAGGGAAAATAATAATCACTTAATAGACATTTGGGTACCATTGAACCGTTTATCAGAATTATAACCGTTCGCCCCAGCTGTAAGCTTTCTGTCTCCATTTCTGTTGATTTTTATGCATGTGTTTATGTGTGTTGTTCTTAATAAAGTGCGTTATGTACGTTGCAGATTAATAAAACAGATGTGTTTATGTATGTTTATGTGCATTAATAAAGCTATGTATGCTATGAATTAATAACGCTGGTGTGTTTTCGCATGTTGCAGATTAATAAAGCTGATGTGTTTCTGTATGTTGTACATAAAACAGTGTGTCTGTAAAAAAGAACTCCGGGGAACAGAAACAAGCATATTGTTATTGAGATACACGATTGAAGCTAACTATGTCTGGTTTGAGTTTACAGGTAATCCTTGAGTTACAACACTTCACTTAGCGACTGTTCAAAGATTCAACTGACCACCCCCCAAGTACTTACGACCCAGTCCCAAAATTATGAATGCTGCAGCACCAGGGCCGTCATTCCCACTTACTGCGTTTTCCCCAAAATAAGCCCTAGTGAGGGAACCTAGTGATGATCAGCACACAGCTCAACCACATGAGGGAATAAATGGGGAACTCATCAAATTTGCAGATGACACCAAGCTGGCAGGAATAGCCAACACTCCGGAAGATAGGCTGAAGATACAGAAGGATCTTGACAAACTTGAACATTGGGCACTATCTAATAAAATGAAATTCAATGGTGAAAAGAGTAAGGTTCTACATTTAGGCAAGAAAAATGAAATGCACAGGGACAGTATAGGTGGTACCTTGCTCAATAGTAGTAACTGTGAGAGGGATCTTGGAGTCCTAGTGGACAACCATTTAAATAGGAGCCAGCAGTGTGTAGCAGCTGCCCAAAAAGCCAACACAGTTCTAGGCTGCATCAACAGAGGGATAGAATCAAGATCCCATGAAGTGTTAATACCACTTTATAATGCCTTGGTAAGGCCACACTTGGAATACTGCATTCAGTTCTGGTCACCACGATGTAGAAAAGATGTGGAGACTCTAGAAAGAGTGCAGAGAAGAGCAACAGAGATGATTAGCGGACTGGAGACTAAACATGAAGAACAGTTGCAGGAACTGGGTATGTCTAGTTTAAGGAAAAGAAGGACTAGGGGAGACATGATAGCAGTGTTCCAATATCTCAGGGGCTGCCCCAAAGAAGAGGGAGTCAAGCTATTCTCCAAGGCACCTGAGGGCAGAACAAGAAGCAATGGGTGGAAACTAATCAAGGAGAGAAGCAACTTAGAACTGAGGAGAAACTTCCTGACAGTGAGAACAATTAATCAGTGGAACAGAAAATGCTTCCAGAAGTTGTGAATGCCCCAACACTGGAAGTCTTTAAGAAGATGTTGGGTGGCCATTTGTCTGAAACGGTATAAGGTTTCCTGCCTAGGCAGGGGGTTGGACTAGAAGACCTCCAAGGTCCCTTCCAACTGCTATTGTACATTGGACATGTCCATTCACAAACATTGTCAGCAACCCCTGAGGTGGTGCTTAGCATGGCAGCTCCTTCCCTTCCCCATGGAGGCTCCGCTCCTTAATCGCGGATTGGCTGAGCCATCAAGGGCCAGGAGCTTCTCCTCGTTCTGTCTCTCCAGGTGCCTGAAGGTGCCTCCAGTGCATCTAACCAGGCTCGGCTCTGCCTGTGGTGCCAGGCAACCTCACAGCCAAGGGCCTCTCTCTTCCACAGCCCCCCTTGTGGTTCTGGAGCGGGCAGCATCCACGGTTCACACTCCACCAGACCTGGAGCTCAGTCTTGCTCAGGCTGCTGATACAGTACGACAAAGTAGAATATCACCTGTTCCCTTCTCCTCTGTTGGCCTCGGGGGGCTCTTCGACCTCCTGGCCATGCTGCTCTTGGCTGCCCTGGTGGCTAGGGAAGACAGGGTTTTGGGGTGCAAAGGAGGAAGGGGCAACCTTCCCTCCCTCTTCCATCCATCTGTCCCACTGCAGGGCCACCAAGGAACTCCTGCATGCCAAAGCATGGTTCCCCCCCTCCCCTGCCCTGCATGGCTTCAGCGGGCAGGGCTCAGTGTCGGCCCTGCAGTGGGACGGACAGATGGAGGATAGAAGGGAGACTGCCCCTTCCTCTTTTGCACCCCAAACCCCGTCTTTTCCGGTGGCCAGGGTTTGGGGGCACAAAAGAGGAAGGCACGTGGCCTTCTGCTTCGTCGTAGCAATAGCTTGAGCATGACCCTGATGTCCCAGGGTGTCCCAGGAGCAGCAGGGCCAGCAGGCAGGGCAAGCAGAGGCTGGGGCATGCCAAGAGTTTGGCCCATTGCAGCCACAGGCAAGTAGACGGCGGGATGGAGGGTACACCACTCCCACTCCCACAACCCCCTAAGCTTGCCACCTCCTGTAAGCAAAGAAAAATAAAACTCCCCCCCCCCAAAAAAATAAACCCTGGCGCTTAATTTTGAGCCCCCCCAAAAATAAGACTGGGTCTTATTTTCTGGAAAACATGTTATGAATGACAGCAGAGGTGCTGCCCTGCCATTAGGCCTGTGGAGACTCACTTACCTTGCAGTGACTTTGCAAGACCCCTTGGACTTCCCCACCCTGAGTGACCTCAAGTGCAGTTAGTGACACAGCCAATCGATCGGAGGATGCATGGGCCAAAGTCAAGTTATGTGATTCACTCCTACGATTCCTTGGCTTACGAATGTAATTGGCCGGCGCCGTGACGTTTGTAACTCGAGGGCTACCTGTATTCCTTTATTTATTTTTTACTGGTTTACCTTTCCTCTTTACCGGCCAGATTCTGGCTTCCATAGAACAGGTAGCAACTTTTGCACCCTCTGCTCAGGCTACCCATGAAAATTCCTCCCACCCCCAGGTCTTCCAGGGGAGAGAGTCAGAATGCCTGAGGGCAAAAGCATACATTTAACAAACTAATAATTAAGAAAAGAAATATTCAGACTTGACCTATCTCAGTTAATGCAAGTGTGAATTTTAGGCTGTGTCCAAAGAGTTCATGAATCCCGGAAACTTGGATTAAAAAACCCAGGGGCCCCAAAAGCTGCCACCCATTAATCAGAATAGCAGAATAATAAAGTTGGAGGAGACCTCAAAGGCCCTCTAGTCCAATCCCTGCTCAAGCAGGAGATCCAGGGGTGAAATCCTCCCAGTTCGGCCTGGTTCTGCAAACTGATAATAAAAAAGCTTCTGAGGATTGCGTGGCTGAACTGTGAGCCATGTTGATCATCAGAAGCTTTTTCCCCGCTTTTTAAAGCATTTTTCGCTGCCAGTTAGCAGGGAAAAATGCTTTAAAAAGTGGTGGGGAGGGGGGGGTGCTGCGAAAGAGAGAGAGGGGGGAGGAAGGGAGGAAGGGAAAAAGGAGAGGGAGAAAGAGCCACAAACATGGCACTAAACGCAGCTTCAGAGGATACCTTGAAAGAACAGAGCAATCCAGGGCCGGAAGGGACCTGGAGGTCATCTAGTCCAACCCCCTACTCCAGCCGGACATTGTTAAAGTGTGTTACTGTCTTTTGACACACACCCCATCACATGACTACATAGCCATGTCCATCCAGTCACATGACCCCCCGCCAAGTCACACCCACAGAACCGGTAGCGGGGAAAAAATTAGATTTCACCACTGCGGAGATCTTATTTCATTGTGGACAAATGATTGTCCAATCGTTTCTTAAAAACGTCCAGGGAGGGAGCAGCCACAAGCCATTCCACTGGTTGGATATTCAAAATACCCCAAACCTCCCTAGGGAAAAAAAAATGGTGTTAGGAGATTCAATTCTCAAGGGAACAGAACCAGCCAGCCAGTCAATTCAGTGAGCTGCGTTGTTTTCCTGGAGCAAAAATCAAAGATGTGATGAAGAACCAAACCCAGAGATTACTAACCTTTTCTACTACTACGTGTAGGGACGAATGACACAAAAAAGGACTTGAAAACAATATTGAGTGATTATGAACACCGACAAGAAAGTCAAGGAGTTAGGTGCATGTAGTTTTTTCATCTGTACTGCCAACAAAAGGACGACATCCAGTAAGAGAACAAAGAATTCTAGAGGTCAACCACTGATTAAAAGCTGGACCGTGGTCTGCACTACCTCCACTGTGGGCTTATGGCAGGGGTGTCCAAAGTTGGCAACTTTAAGACTTGTGGACTTCAACTCCCAGAATTCCCCAGCCAGCTCTGCTGGCTGGGGAATTCTGGGAGTTGAAGTCCACAAGTCTTAAAGTTCCCAAGTTTGGACACCCCTGGCTTATGGCATGAGATGCACCTCACAACACCCTAGATCAGGGGTTGTCAAATTCGCGATGTCACATTGTCACCGTGTGACGTATTGCTACTTTTTCCCCTTCGCTAAACCGGGGTTGGGTATGGCCAACGTATGATGCATCTTGCCCACGGTCGCATGTTTGACATCCATGCCCTAGAAAATAGGCTGAAGATCCAGATGGATCTTGACAGACTTGAACTCTCTCTAACAAAATGCAATTCAATGTAGAGAAAAGTCAAGTCCGACACTTAGGCAAGAAAAACCCAAAGTACGCATATAAACTGGGTCAAACCAGGCTTCTTAATAGCAGTGACTGGGAGAGGGATCTGGGAGTCTTAGTGGACAACCAGCTAAATAGGAGCCAGCAGCCAAAAAAGCCAATACAGTTCTAGGCTGCACTAACAGAGGGATACAATCAAGATCAAATGAGGTGCTACTACCACTCTATAATGCCACACCTAGAATCCTGCATCCTGTTTTGGTCACCACACTACAAAAAAGAGGTTGAGACTCTGGAAAGAGTGCAGAGAAGAGCAACCAGGATGATGAAGGGACTGGAGGCTCAAAGAGATGATGGACGGTTGCAGGAACTGGGCCTGGCTGGTCTAGGGAAGAGAAGGACCAGGGGAGACAGGAGAGCATCTTCTAATATTTCGGGGGCTGCCCGAGAAAGGAGTTAGGGGGTCAAGGTATTCTCCAAAGCACCTAAAGGCCAGACAAGGAATAATGGACAAGGAGAGATTCAACCTGGAAATAAGGAGGAATTTCCTGACAGGGAGAACAATCAACCAAAGGAACAGAAGTTGCCTTCAGAAGTTGTGGGAGCTTCATCCCTGGAGGCTTTCAAGAAGAGACTGGACTATCATCTGTCAAAAATGGTGTAGGGTCTCCTGCTTCATTGGGGGTTGGACTAGATGACCTACAAGGTCTCTTTCCAACTCTGTTAATTTGATTAATTATCCTCACAGTCAGGAAATTTTTCCTTAGTGCTAAGTTGCTTCTCTCTTTGCTTAATTTCCACCCATTGCTTCTTGTCCTGCCTTCAGGTGCTTTGGAGAATAGCTTGACTCCCCCCTCTTCTTTGTGGCAGCCCCTCCAATACTGGAAGGCTGCTATCCTGTTACCCCTAGTCCTCCTTTTTGCACAATGCTGACCCCCCCTTCCGTACGTCTCGTCCCATCCATTCCCAAATTTTAGCATTCTTGTCTTGCAAATTTTAATCCCTTTTTGCAAGACTCAAACAATGCAGCATTTCCTTTCTTTTTTTTTCTGTTTGATATTCCCACGTCTCTCCAGGCTGTTTTTTCTTTCTTTCCTTTTCCTTTCCTGTTCCCATCACAAATTCAAAGAGTGCCTCTCAAGATTCATATCCTTGTGGGGTATAGTAATTAAATTTATAACTGGAACACTTTTATAGGCAACTAATTTTAATTAGGATTTATTCAATTGGAAGAAATTAATATATATATATTTATTCCAGTCCAGCTTATAAAGCAGGGTATATACCAGAGGTGGGTTCCTACTGGTTCGGACTGGTTCAGTTGAGTAGGTAGCAACGCAGCCGCTCACGCACCCGAACCGGTTCCTATTAGCGGTGGTGTCATCTTGATTTTTGCTCTTGCGCATGCGCAGAACAATCTCCATTGCAGAAATGTAATGTTTCCCCTTTTCTCGTGTTCTGCACTTGTGCAGACTTTTTAAGGTGTAAATGTGCACCTGCGTAGAGAGTGTGCATTTGGGGTGCACGGGAGTGAAGCGAGCATGCATGCTCAAAAAATTTCACGCAGCGAACCGGCAGTAATGCCAGGGGTGGGTTTCAACCGGTACGGACCGGTACAGGCGTACCGGTTGGTGAAATTTATAACCTTTTTTTGCAGCAGCCATTAATGAATGCCATGGTTATTAAGCAGACCCATTGTTCATGACAGGCATTTTTGCTGAAAACCAGAAGTAAAGAGTAATTTTCAGCAAAAATGTTGTAAATTGTGTAAATCACTCCAAACAGCCATAAATATGGGCTTCATCAGAAGAATCCTGGCACTTCCCTGTCCAGGGTACTGAGATAATTGCCTAAACCTCAACCTTGGAAACTTTAAGATCTGTGAACTTCAACTCCCAGAATTCCCCAGCCAAAGTGTACAATCGCCAAACACAATTACTGTTTTCATAGGGCCAATTAACAAATGTAAAGAAAGTGGTTAAAACTGCAGGCATGTTTGTTGCTTTGATCTGATCCAACAGGGCTCTTAATTATGTATTATTTTGAGGAGGATAAAAAAATGTTGAAATGAATTTCACAATGTGACTTTTAACGGTTTCTGAGGCTTATCTATACAAATGTATTCCTGTATTTGGTACAGAGAGATGATTTGGCAGTTTTTAGAAGCAGGATGAGGTTTCTTGCGATGTTGAGAAATGGTTGTGTTGAGATATGTTACGTTGAGAAATAATTTCACTTTTTTATTTTGACTTCCTGATGAGATATGCTATCCATGTAATATATTGAGTGATGAGCTTTGTAAATTATATTTAGGTATTATTTATTAAATGCATATGCTGCCCATCTTACCAAGGCAACCAAGTAAATGGTTAAAATCATATGAAACTATTAGTGAGTTACGTCATGAAACCTAGTCCTTGGCTTAGAACAGGCATTCAGCTCTCAAATCTTCTTTTGTGCAAGTTACACATCCCTCTCTTGCAATTCATGTCTTCCATTTAGGAAGCCTCCTAAAGGCTACGCACGGCCATTTTTGCAAAGGGTGAAGGATTTCGGGAGGCCAAAAATGCTGTATTCAGTGTATAAGATGCACCCAGATTTTCACCCTCTTTTTAGAAGGAAAAAGGTGCATCTTATACTCAGAAAATACGGTACATAAGAATAGAGGAATAAATGTACAATACCAACAGTTGGTTCTTCCAAGTAGACACAAAGCAGGAGAGCAGTGACGTGCGGTGAGGTTTATGACTGGTGAGGCTGGTGATGCCATCAAACCGCGTGGTTGCTCCGATCGCACGGGCGCAGCCCAAACGGAGAAGTTTCTCTTCTCAGAAATGTCAGAAAGGGACAGACAGGCTGCCACAGCTCCACTGAGAAGACATTTCTGAGAAGAGAAACTTCTCCTTTCTCCTCCTCCCCCCCCCCCCTTCTAGCACTAATGATGTTACCTAGGCATTTTTTGCATCGGGCGAGCCCGGGATCCTTGCAAGGAGAATGGGACCACGTGTGCAGGCGGCTCCTCAGCAGCGCACAGCCTCAGATTAGCCCAGCCGCGATCCCCTTCCCCTGCACACGTGGTCCCATTCCCCTCCTTCCTAAGCCAACATGAAGGGGACCGCGGCTGGGCTGATCTGAGGCTGGTATTGAGGAGCCACCTGCACACGTGGTCCCATTCCCCTTGCAAGAATCCCGGGCTCGCCCGATGCAAAAAATGGCGAGATCGGCACACTTGGGGCTGCTGCTGAGATGTCCAGGGAGGCTAAACCAAGCCAGGCGCCTCTCCCAGCCACTTTCACGGCTTCCCGGAGTAATTTTTTTTTTATTTTCATGATGAGAGCGGTGAGGCTCTGCCTTCCCTGCCTCCCTTGACTGCACGTCACTGCAGGAGAGTTACAGGCAAACACAAGCAGTAAGTTTCATTTCAGCAGACAAGCCCAGACAGACTTCTAGTTTATTTCTTCTTAAGTTTCTGTTTCAATTCTTTGCACGGACTCAGATCTTCTTTAAGCTCTCATTGGCTGACCTGGTTCCCATGTCTCTGCCAGCCATCAATATTTTAACAGAGCAGTAGATTTTCTGGACAAGAATATTTGTAACTGGAAAAAATGCTTAAAAGGGGATTTTCAGCCATTGGGACCATATTCCTGCATCAACTGCATTTCAGATTTAGTAAAAGTTCCATAGTTACGTTTCTTCAGCTCATGTGGAGGCATAGGATCTCCTTACATGGGCAGGGGGTTGGGCTAGAAGACCTCCAAGGTCCCTTCCAAGCCTACTTTTCTATGTTCTATGAGAGGACAGCATAATCCCGACAGGGAAGGAAAGGAGAATTGTTCTGGTAATTTTTGCTGGATGACATCTTGCCGCTGTTGCCAGCTCAGCTCTGTCAGTTGCAAGGAATTGTGGGTAGAGGAAAATCACCCCATGCAGGAAGTGCTCGTTTAGCAACCACAATTGGAACCGGAAACTTGGTGGTTAAACAAAGCAGTTGTTAAATGAGACCCCATAACTATGCTGACGATCTGTCTTCAGTTTTTCTTCACTTTACAAGCCTGCAAAAGTCATCCATGAGAGGCCTGGTTATTTTTTCACCACTGTCGGAACGGCAAACGGTCACTAATCGAGGACTTCCTGTATAGGGAACAGATCTCTGCAGGGTTTCTGATGTTTGACCAGGGTTGACACAACCTCTGCTCTCTCTCTCTCTCTCTCTCTTTTGTTGTTTGCAGATATTCCGCCTGAAAGCCGTGCATGGATCGTGGGTGTGATTATAGCTATCATCATTCTGCTTGTCATCATTGTTGGTGTCCTTTATGTGTGGAGGAGGAGGAGAGGTATAAGATGGTTCTCTGCTGCACACCCCCTTGCAAAGCCCCCCCCCCCTCCACTGACCAAGTTCCCCATTCCTCTTCTCTTTCCTTCTCCCTCTATCCCAAAAGAGAAAAAAGCTGAACCAGAAAGTCATCTGTGGGCCACCAGGTGGGGAGGCCTTCATCCCCGTCCCAGGACACCGTCTACTTCTCCATGAATGTCCCAGGGGTAGGAGGGCCCAACAATTTTAACCTGGGCTCTTCCTTGCATCCTTCAGGCCTCCAAGCCAGGGGTGAAATCCAGCAGGTTCTCACAGTTCTGGAGTACCAGTAGCGGAAATGTTGAATAGTTCAAAGAACCGGCAAATGCCACCTCTGGCTGGCCCCAGGGTGGGGAAGGAATAGGGATTTTGCAGTATCCTTCCCCTGGAGTGGGGAGGGAATGGAGATTTTGCAGTATCCTTCCCCTGGAGTGGGGAGGGAATGGAGATTTTGCAGTATCCTTCCCCTGGAGTGGGGAGGGAATGGAGATTTTGCAGTATCCTTCCCCTGGAGTGGGGAGGGAATGGAGATTTTGCAGTATCCTTCCCCTGGAGTGGGGAGGGAATGGGGATTTTGCAGTATCCTTCCCCTGGAGTGGGGAGGGAATGGAGATTTTGCAGTATCCTTCCCCTGGAGTGGGGAGGGAATGGAGATTTTGCAGTATCCTTCCCCTGGAGTGGGGAGGGAATGGAGATTTTGCAGTATCCTTCCCCTGGAGTGGGGAAGGAATGGGGATTTTGCAGTATCCTTCCCCTGGAGTGGGGAGGGAATGGAGATTTTGCAGTATCCTTCCCCTGGAGTGGGGAGGGAATGGGGATTTTGCAGTATCCTTCCCCTGGAGTGGGGAGGGAATGGAGATTTTACAGTATCCTTCCCCTGGAGTGGGGAGGGAATGGAGATTTTGCAGTATCCTTCCCCTGGAGTGGGGAGGGAATGGAGATTTTGCAGTATCCTTCCCCTGGAGTGGGGAGGGAATGGAGATTTTGCAGTATCCTTCCCCTGGAGTGGGAAGGGAATGGAGATTTTGCAGTATCCTTCCCCTGGAGTGGGGAGGGAATGGAGATTTTGCAGTATCCTTCCCCTGGAGTGGGGAGGGAATGGAGATTTTGCAGTATCCTTCCCCTGGAGTGGGGAGGGAATGGAGATTTTACAGTATCCTTCCCCTGGAGTGGGGAGGGAATGGAGATTTTGCAGTATCCTTCCCCTGGAGTGGGGAGGGAATGGAGATTTTGCAGTATCCTTCCCCTGGAGTGGGGAGGGAATGGAGATTTTGCAGTATCCTTCCCCTGGAGTGGGGAGGGAATGGAGATTTTGCAGTATCCTTCCCCCAGGAGTGGGGAGGGAATGGGGATTTTGCAGTATCCTTCCCCTGCCACACCCACCAAGCCATTCCCACTAACCTGGGCCATACTGGAGTCT
The DNA here is from genome assembly GCF_964273705.1 of Natrix helvetica. Classification (NCBI taxonomy): domain Eukaryota; kingdom Metazoa; phylum Chordata; class Lepidosauria; order Squamata; family Natricidae; genus Natrix; species Natrix helvetica. The sequence goes on from NC_138563.1 coordinate 10,451,657, forward strand.
GGGGAAGGCTCTGATGAGGACTCTGCATCGGAGGCAGAGATGGGGCCAGGGCTGTCTGACAGTTATCAGCTGACTTCAGAGTGGGATATCAGTGGGGCAGAAGAACAGCTGGAGCCTGTTCCCGATGTGTGCATGGGCAGAGCTGCCAGTAGAAGGGAACAGTTAAAGAACAGGGGTCAACTTGGGAGTAAAGCCACAGATGGACATGAATGGCCCCTCCCATAGGAAATAAAAGAGGAATGGAGTTTTCAGGAGACCATTAGTTCAATTCCTTAGGGTGAAGATCTGTTCCTGACTCCTTGCCAAGTAATTCTGCTACAGCATGGAGTTTGGAAGATATTGATTGGCCTGGCAGCTCTCCAAGCCTGATAAAGATCTGTAGTTGTGAAATCTCTTGAAAGACTGTTGGCCGGGACTTTGCTGGAGAGGAATTCCCTTTCACCTAAATAAAAGAGGTTTTATCCGGACAAGGAGTCTGCGTCATGATCTTGGGGGGCCTAAGTCAGAACATCCCCTTCCCTGTTCACCAACACCTTTCGAAGTCGTCGGCAAGATTAGCAGCAACTTATTTGCCGCAAGATAGCAGTTGTGGTTCACAACACACCCACTTCCTGTGTTTCACGTGGTTTCTTTTCTTTTCACAGCTGCCAAAGGAAGTGGGCGTTTTCCCACACACCCAGGTAACAATTCCCCTTCCTCCCAAGAGACTGCAAACACCTGTCACATAGGAAAGTTTACTGCACCCACAAACACAGAAAGACCACAAAAAGCACAAAGAAAATGGAACCAGCCTAGCAAAGGGCAAGAGAATTGAGTCAAACCCCTCCAAGGAGATGTTCAGGAGATCAATTGCAAGTGTGATACAGATAATTGCTAATTTTATGGGGCTCCCAGGTTTGGGGGTCTGGTACACCTTCAGGATGGTAAGAGCGTCCTGGCAGCATTGACCATGTGAAGGCTGATCAAGTGAGACCCCAGAAAGAGTGCAGAGAAGAGCAACCAGGATGATGAGGGGACTGAGGGCTAAAATATAAGAAGAACGGTTGCAGGAACTGGGCACGGCTAGTCTAGCGAGGAGAAGGACTAGGGATGACACAATAGCTATCTTCAGGTACTTGAGGAGTTTTCACAGAAAGAAAGGGTCAACCTATTGCCCAAAGCACCAGAAGCAATAGATGGAAACTAATCAAGGAGAGAAGCAACCTAGAACAAAGGAGAAATATCCTTACACTGAGGACAATTAACCCGTAGAATGGCTCATCTCCAGAAGTTGTGGCTGTTCCATCACAGGAGGCTTTTAAAAAGAGATTGGAAGGTTACTTGTCTGGAATGATTTAGAGAGTTTCCTGCTGAACAGGAGGTTGGACTAGAAGACCTCCAAGGTCTCCTCCAACTCAGTTATCCTATAAATACCTTTGCAACGAACCACAGGAGGAGAGAACAGCCCATCCATTCTCCTTTGAGAAGGATGCAAAACCAGAATCGCTGTTAGAAGAAATGTGTCAAGGTGCTTGAGGCAGTTGGCCCTCACGTTTAAAAAAAAGGAGCAATTACAAAATTTAGAAGGACGGTGGGAAGGGGGCAAAGGTGTGGCCTGTGACCTTCTGATATCCCTTATTTTTTCTTTCTTTCTTAAATTAATTTGCTGCCCATCTCATCACAGAGCTGCTGAGGGCAGTTCACCACAGTAACGCAGGGGGGGAAACTCCATAAAAATTGTGAATGTAATACCAGCAAACCAATGAAGCCATTAAAATAAAGGATGGAAGGGCAGCAATATGAATGAGAAGATGTTTGGAGGGGGAGAAGGAAGCGCAGAGGGAAGCTAGGGGCAGCTAATTAATCATCCTGAAAATAAATCCCAATATTCATTTCAACAAATGAGGAGTGAAGTTCAGTTGGCTACCATTTTCTTCCCGCTGCAGGAGAAGCTGTCAAAGCAGTTCAGCTCCTGAAAATTGCAGGCTCTTGTGGCTGGGATTGGGATTGGGAGGGGAGGGAGGGAGAAGCAGGGAGCTAGTCTAGAGTCATGGTGCAACCATGAAAGGGCCAAAGTCAGACTTCCCTGAATCCCTTGGAGATCAATCTCTCATTGATTCTGAGGGAAAAGCTGCTACACTGGGGAGATTCCTGTATTATAGGCAGAACGTAATGAAGTAGTTAGCTTCCCCACCTCAGCACCACAGGTGGGTCTCATTATTCAGGCCTGATGGTTGGATTGTTAAATAGCTCTGTTAAACCGTTCTTCCTTAACAGCCTTTCACTGTTAATTGTCACTAATGGCAAAGTTTTAATCACAGGCTATTGGGTTTCTCTCTCTCTCTCTCTCTCAATTGTTTGACAGGTGATGCTACAAGTTCCTGAATGGGACAAGAGGGACTTTCTCTGCACCCCCTCCTTCTTCCTCCATCCCTGCTTTCCCCAGGACTGGGAACAGGGGACAAGCATTTGGTTGTCCCATATAAATAACAACAACAACTAGCCAAACGAATAATTGCTTTGCTTCTCCTGCTTTCTACTGGACCATTCAGCTTATTCCCCTAAACCAGGAGTGTCAAACTTGTGACGTCACATTGTCGTCACATGACGTATCGCCACTATTTTCCTCTTTGCTAAACCGGGGCTGGGCGTGGCCAGCGCATGACGCATTCAATTTGCAGGTTGCAAGTTTGACACCCCTGCACTAAACATAAAGTCCTTCCTTCTTTTCTCTATTTTCCTTCCTTCTTTTCTCTTTTGCTTTCCTTCTTCCTCTTTCCCTCTTCTGAACAAAAGGGAGAGTAGATGAAGTACTTACTATGTAAGGCAGGGGTGTCAAACTCGATTTCACTGATGGTTGTATTTGATCTGGGGGGGGGTGGGGGGGCGTGGCCAGCTTGACCTCACTCCTGTGGCTCCAGAGCTCCGTTTTCGCCTGCGACGGCCTCCTGCAATCCTGTGCCAGCGAAAACGGAACTTGGGAGTGCCACTGCGAGCTCTATTTTTGACTGCGACAACTCGGTTTTTCCTGGCAGAAACACTGCAGGACAATCTTCCGCTGTTTCCCAGGTGGCCCCAAGTCTAAGCACTTGAGTTTGATACCCCTGATGTGTGTGTGTCTTAGTGTGCTGTTTGATTAGCTTATGACGCTGCATGCGATACAATCTAATGTCGTCTTGTTTGATGCAATAGCCAAGACAAATTTTCCGAATCTGGCTTGTTGTGACTTCGTTTTGTGGGACAGTCGCTTGTCTGAAAATGGTATACAGGATCTCCTGCTTGAGCAAGGGGTTGGACTAGCAGGCCTCCAAGGTCCCTTCCAGCTCTATTCTGATTCTGACCACTCTCTTCTGATGAAAACTCACACAGTCCTTGGATGCTTTTCTAGAGAGTTTGCGCATATTTTGCTTTTGCGAGTTGTGCCTTGGAAAACAGGGATTCAGAGGGCAGATAGGGACACCCAACATCCTCTCCAGAAGCACAACCCACAAGCACACCCGGGCAGACGAAGGAGAACGTCCTGTCTTCGGAAAAGACATGAACTTGGAGCAGAGGGGGGCATGACAGAACAGAGGAGACAATACATTTATTGTCAAAAAGACAGGAGAAATAAATTGAATTTTGGGGGGTGTTGTAAAGCATTTCTGCTTGACCAGAAAGCTACGTTCATAGTTGAAACTTGTTTACATGTGCAAATGTCACTCTTCTTGCTCCCGAACAAGAAATACCAATAGATTTTAAATAATGCTCAGATCTCTTGGTTTTTCTGCTGACTGTTTCATGCTTTGGAACAGGTCTCAGGAAAATGTTTCATCTTATATTGGATCCAAAGGATCAAACAGGATGTGTAACTGTGTGGGTTGTTTTGTTTGGCCGTGTTGTTTTGTACAAACTGGAGTTTGTTCTTTGCTACTAAATGTAGTATTTTTACTTTTGTTGTAAATTGGGGGTGAAGGCTTATTTTCTTTGTGCTAACATGAAATAAAAACATCTACTTGATTAAACTTGCATGTCTAACTGACTGACTTGTGGCCCACCTAATGAAGTTTACACACAATCATTAATGCTTATTAAATGCACTTTCCTCCGCTTCTGATTCTCACGCTTGGTGGCACCGTGTTTAAACTGAGCCCTTTAATTAAATTAATTGCCTGCTTCAGTGAATATCAAACCAATAATTAACGCCGGCTCTATTCAGCATTGTTTGGGAGGGGAAGACGCTCTTTAGCAACAGAGAAATAAAAGGCCAGGCCAGAGGAAAGGAAAAGGAAATTATATTTTGACTGCTTAATTTTATTTCTTTATCTTGCCCTGAAAAGGATTGGCAGTTGTCAGCCCAAACAATCACAGTTCCACCAAGCTCCATCTGGATAACGGTCACAATTTTTCTTTGCAGAGATGGAAAACCCATGTAGGAGTGGTTCCGCCTTAATAGAAGGCCAGCCCAAGGTAAGTTCATAAGAACATGAAACATAGAATCATGGGGCTGGAAGAGACCTTGGAGGTCTTCTAGTCCAACCCCCTCCCTCACAAAGGTCTCCCAAAGCTCCTGGAATGGACCAAGGTGATCTATAGCCCAGGCTTCTCCAAACGTGGCAAATTTAAGACTTGTGGGCTTCATCTCCCAGCATTCTAGCTGAGGAACTGTGGGAGTTGAAGTCCACAAGTCTTAAAGTTGGCAAGTTTGGAGACCCCTGGACTAGTCCATTGATGTCCAAGTTGAAGGTGACTCCAGTTCTCTACGCAGCTCAAGATCTTCTTGAATGTCACCAACTCAATCCCATGTCCTCCACAAGGGGAAGGAAGACCTCTTATGGCAGGGGTGTCCAAACTTGGGAACTTTAAGACTTGTGGACTTCAACTCCCAGAATTCCCCAGCCAGCCATGCTGGCTGGGGAATTCTGGGAGTTGAAGTCCACAAGTCTTAAAGTTCTCAAGCTTGGACACCCCTGTCTTATGGGATGAAATCTGAAAAGGCCATCAGGTTTTCAAAACCGAGTCTTCCTTAAGGCAGGTGGTCCCTACTCCCAGGATTCTCAATCACGGGTTCGTGGGGCGGGAGGATCCTAGCAATCGAAATCCACACTTCCAGAAGATATTCATATGTGGGAAAGAAAGAATGCTCTCCTCAACAGAACAAAATGGGATTATATATTATGGGCTGCTCTTTCCTTTGCTGATTTGAAGTCTTCTCAAAGGAGGATTTTGCACAAGCCTCCTTAAAGAGCACAAGGCCAAAAAGGGGGTGGTGGAAATCAGATTTGGGGTGACGGGCCCCCACTTGCTCTGCGTTGGGATGCTGTGGGTGTTCTTTGAGGCGCTGTAGTTTGTACTTTTTACTTCTTTTTTGAGACGTGTTCAATTTTGTGATGCATATCCTCCGATACATTTTCCTTAAAAGGAAAGAAATAACAGATAACTTTCAGATAATCTGGTAGGAAATGACACTTTTGCTTCTTTAAGAGGAAAAGATGTGTCAGCTTTTGATCTCACGGCAAATATACAATTAAAAATAAATCTCACTAAAAATTACGCATAGCTTCTTCGTTTTAAATTTTCCACAAGGACACTCACGGTCAATGAACTGTGAAGTAAATCTGCTTGTCGGTCCAGCATTGAAATATATTTCCGCTGCCTAAATCATTGGTGGCCCTTTGCCATAAAGAGGACTGTGGAGCTGACTATGTAGCCACCCAAAGGGTTAGAGAGGCTGCGTGACTTTGAAAAATAAAGGAAAGAACAAAGAGTAAAGCCAAGTAAAAAAGAAAGTAAAAAATAGAGTCATAAGTAGAGTACAAAGTGAAAATGAAAGTAACAAACGAAGGTAATGTAAAGTAAAAAGTAACATTAGGTAAGGGGAGCATAGTAAAAAGTAGAGGAGAAAATTAAAAAATAAAGGTAAGGTAAAGAGTGTAGTAAAAAGTAGAAGTGAAAGTGAAAGTAAAAATGAAAGTAAGCTAAAGCAAAAAAAAGTAAACAGAGGTAACGTGAGTATAGTAAAAAGTAGAAAGTAAAAGTAAAAAAAATCAAGGTGAGGTAAAGCAGGGGTGTCCAAACTTGGGAACTTTAAGACTTGTGGACTTCAACTCCCAGAATTCCCCAGCCAGCATGGCTGGCTGGGGAATTCTGGGAGTTGAAGTCCACAAGTCTTAAAGTTCCCAAGTTTGGACACCCCTGAGGTAAAGTAAAGGTCATAGTAAAAAGTAAGAGTAAGAGTTAAAGTGAGGGAAATAAAGAAAGGTCAGGTCAAATAAAGTTAAAAGGAAAGGAAAGTAAAGAGAAATATAAAAGTGAAAGTGAAAGTGAAAATAAGGTAAGATAAAAAAACGAATGAAAAGCAAACGTCAAATAAACAAAAACGCAAAGAGTCAAGTAAAAAGTAAGTTAAAATACTACAATAAAATATTTTACCTGTCCCTGCGGGTTACCTTGGGTGAATCACACACACGCACACCCCATAACCAGAGTCCCAAGAAGGAGGGGACCATCTCACCCCAGAGCATCTACCCCCTTTCAGTTCAGAATTGCTTAAAACCAGGCAAATACATATTTCACTTTCTCTCTTTTTTTTAAACTCTTAGGAAACCAGGAGAAAGACAAATCAGCCAGCTAGAAACGCCGCAAAGAACAACCCGGGAACGCCCCAGACCATTTATACATCTGTGCAGCATCCCAAGCAGGTGGGAAATACAGTATTTGTTGATTATTTCTTTATTAAATTTATATGGCTGCCCAACTGACACGTAGATGACTTCGGGTGGCGTACGACGTTCAAAATAGAGTACTATGTAGTATAGCCTTTATTGTCATCGTACATCAGGTATGCAACGAAATCACAACGTAAAGGCTCCATCTCTTTTCGGGGGGCCCAGGAGATCACCGATAACACCCCATTTTTAGGGAAAAGCAATGGAAAGGGGTGGGAGAGAAACTGTAGCTATAGGACAGGAGTGTCAAACTCAATTTCATTGAGGGCCACATCAAGGCTATTGCTGACCTTGGGAGGGGGCAGTGGGGGCTCACTGGGTGGGCATGGCCAGCTTGACGGCTCTCCCCAAACTGCTGGATTGTTTCCTGTTCGCAATTGGTAGACTGGGCCGAAGTGATGCAGACAGGCCTCTTTCATTTTCCAGGATGGCCCTGCAGGCTGGATCCGACCACATTGCAGGTGTCCGGGTTCCAAATAGCATCCAAAAGTAAATCAGAGTCCGAGGCAAAGTTCCAATTGATGAAGAGAGCCATGTTGGCACATCTGGGAAAACCCGAATCTGAAAGCTTCCCAGTTTTCCCCACCCAGTTGAAAGTTCAAGGTCTTGCCCCCCACACCCACAAGCCCACCACAATGTCCCATCTTCCACTGCCACGCTGGCAGCTTCCACCCATCCAGTTCCGGTCAGGTGCAGAGGTTCGAAGACAAAGGATGACCTTGGCTTTCTAAAAAGAATGTTGTTATGGCTACATCGCATCTAACTTCGTACATTCCCATTTTCCCACCATAGAAAATGCATCGTAGAATAATAGAAAGTGTGGCTGGCTAAAGATCCAAAAGAAAAGATGGCTGCAGGTCTGACAAGAGGTCGGATCTGTCCCACAGGCCTTGAGTTTGACACCCCTGCTATAGGAGAACGATGTTCCATAGACAAGGGGCCAACACCAAGAAGGCCATTTGTAACACACCTACCAGATGTACATCCCGAATTGATGTGACCCTTAACATGCCCTGACCTCCCATCATGGAGGGCCAGGTGGGCATAACAGGGGTGAGGTGGAGCCTTTTTGAACACTGGTCTCGGAATCCAAGCCATATGGGTCTGGTAGTTCAAAGCATCCAGAAGGGCACCAAGTTGGAGGAGGCTGTGTTGATCAAACACACACACACACACTCACTTCTCAAGACCGTAAGGAATAAATTGTGATTCAACTTCGGGGTCTCTAAACCTGGCAACCTTAAGGCTTGTGGATTTCAATACCCAGAATTCCCCAGCCAGGTTATGCCTTGAAGTCTTAAAGTTGCCAAGTTCGGAGAATCCCTGAGCTAAAAGATTACAACCGGGGCGTGAGAGGGGGGGAGGATTTGGGTTGAAATCTTTTTCTTCTACTACACATTTAAATAGGGTGGTGCTTGGAGAAAAAAAGAGCACAAATGGTTCGTGCTTATTTGTCCTCTGTGTTTTAAAAAAGTGATAACAGTATTAACAGATTTGGAAGGGGTCTTGTAGGTCATCCAGTCCAGCCCCCTTGCGCAAGCAGGAGCCCCTACACCCATGATGGCAAACCTGTGGCCCTACACCCATCTGTTTTGGCACATGAGCCATTGCCCATTGCTCTTGCGGGTTCTGGCACACTGGCCAGCTGGTCTTTACGCATGTGGGAGCCAGGAGAGCAGCCGCCTGAGGTGCATGCATGTGCCAGGAAGATGATATTCCAGTTTCCAACGTGTGCATGCACACCAGCCACGTGGGCTTGTGCTTTCTGGTGCAAATGCATGCACGTACCAGCCTGCTTACGGTTTCTGGCATGTGCATGCACACCAGACAGATGGTCTTCACACACGCATGTGCGCCAGAAACCAGAAGCCCAGGCAGTGCGCATGCCAGAAGATCATCCTCCCGGCATGTGCAGCACACTGGGCGGCTGCTCCCCTGGTTTCCGGCAAACACATGCGCTCCGAGCGCTGAAAGGGTTCACCAACCATGCTCTATACCATTTCTGGCAGATGGCAGTCTTAGACTTGGTGTTCACGGCTTGGTGTTCATTCAGGCTTCGCCTCATTGCTCCTGGTTTCGAAAAGGATTGTGCAAAGAGTCCCATTTCCTGCCCGTGTGCTCAAAATGTACAATGCAAATTTTATACTTTTCGACACGGATGAAGTCGTGAATAGGACCGTAATGTTTCTTCTTCAGAGGGAACAGTACATTTGCTAACTGTTCTGCAAAGCCACTCTGGGAAACTGGAATACTTTAAGGCCCTTACTCAAAAGTTACAACTGCTGCAGCATCATTGGGGCCACGTCAACAAAAGGTAGTCCCTTACCACCAGCTGCAGGGATACTACCGTGGCCTCCCCGTGTCAGGGTTCCAAGAAACACACCCATAGCAAGGTAGACAATTCTATCCAAGAATAGATTCATTGGATTGGCACAGATCTGGTGGAAAACGGACTGTAAATGATCCTGCAGTTTTCACCTAATTAAAAGTTCTTTCAATTCTCCCGGTTAATCAGTCCCATGCTCCAATCAGGATACAGTGCAGTTGCTAGATGACTCCAGTCCCCTCCTTCTGGACACCTGGTGGGAATGTCCTTGGCTCCCAAGAGAAAGCACTTTATTTTGGCTACAGCACCCCGGCTATCTCTACTCCCCCCTCCCACAGCTCCAGTTGTGGCAGCCCTGAAGCCCCAAAATGGCCACAGCCAGATCAGCTTCAGGGCTGACACTCACTTATCAAGCCCTCGTCCCACCCTGCTGTATCCCAACCGCCCCCCCTCCTCTCCACCTCCTGTCACAACTCGGTCCACTTACCTAGATCTCCTCCAGGAAGTAGCCACACTGCCTTCCTACACAGAGGCCACACGGCACTCCTCCAAAGTAGGCGCTATTTTGAAAATGGTTGCAAAGAATCAATGCACTTCAATGGATGCAAGATAGTTTAGTTTAGTTTATTTAGTTTAGTTTATTTAATTTATAGACCGCCCCCTCTCCCCGTAGGGACTCGGGGCGGTGTACAGACCATTCATAATCAAAACAACAGAAAATAACATAAGACATAGAGCAGAAACAACACACACCCTGTCTGTATATAAAATCCCAAAACCAATTTAAATACTTAAAAAACAATTTTAAAACCCGTTTAAAACCCCAATATAAAATTTAAAAAGCCATCCAGGAAGGTTTGTAATAGATGTTAAATACAGTTACGATTATAATTATAATTAGGCCAGACCAGCTACTCGAAACAGGTGGGTCTTGAGTTTCTTGCGGAAGGAGCGGAGATCAGAGGTGGTTCTAATATTGGGGGGGAGGTCGTTCCAGAGGGTTGGGCCCATCACAGAGAAGGCCCTACTCCTAGGCACCGCCCGCCCGCACTGTTTAGCGGATGGTACCCGGAGGAGGCCCTCTCTGTGAGAGCGGATTGGTCGCAGGGATGTATGGGGTAGAATGCGATCCCGCAAATAACTAGGTCCCGATGGTGCCACATAGCCGACAGGGCAGTGATGGAGAATCTTTTTGTAAACGCATGCCAAAATGGTGCATGTGTGCCCACGCCCACAATTCAATGTGCCCCATGCATTACACACAGACACATGTTGGGCCTGTTTTTTGCCCTACCCAGGCTCTGGAGGCTTTCCTGAAGCCTGGGGAAAGCAAAAACACCCTTCCCCAGGCCTCCGGAAAGCTGAAAATCAGCTGGCTGGCACGTGCATACATGCATACACGCTGACAGCTCACGTGCCGGCAGACATGGCTCTGAGTGCCACCTGTGCCATAGGTTTGCCATAATGGGTACAGGGAAACTAAGGGACAAATCACCCTGCCCTCCTTCCCCAAGTCCATCTCCGATATCTCACTAAACGGCGGTCATGACTTGGAACTGCAATGGGCAAGCTCCATTATGGCCATAACTTGGGGACTACTTGTAGTGGCCTTTTCTAAAGATGTTTTTGGGGAGGGCAAAAGTTTCTCCAGACTTCATCTAATACATTGTTTTTCATACTTGGAAAATCGTTAAGATCTGTGGACTTCAACTCCCGCAATTCCCCTGGGAGTTGAAGTCCACACACCGTAAAGCTGATATGGTTGAGACACATGAGGCTAACAACTTCTCTTTTGCAGAATCATTTACAAACAGATGATGAGAAGATGGGACAGCACAGCCAGGCAGAGAAAACAATTTATTCGGAGATCACCAAGTCTCAGGAGGCAGGTGGCTTTCTTAGTCCGGCTTTGGACATCTCAATAGTCCAGTGTACATTTCACCCAGGGGTGGGTTGCTGCCAGCATGCCATTAAAAGGGGGGGGATTACATTTTTGCAATGAATATTGTTCTGCGAATGGGCAGAACCAAAAATCAAGATGGCGCCGCCAAAGATACAACCGGTTCAGGGGTGTGGCAGGCCGAATTACTACTACTCGGCCAAAGTGGTAGGAACCCACTTCTGATTTCACCTCAATGAATCTAGTTACTGGGATTCTGAATGGAAAACAATCAACTGTACTACATTCACGCATCCTACTATAATTAGGTGACCAGGCGTCCCGCTTTTGGCGGGACAGTCCCGATTTTTAATAATTTGTCCCGCGTCCCGCGGCGTTTTTAAAAAGTCCCAATTTTGGGTAAGGTGCGCTGCCACGCACGTGGCAAGAAAACACTGCGCAGCAGTTTGCAACTGCTGTGCAGTGATTTCTACTGTCACAGGCTCCGGAAGCTGGGGAGGTCCTTTGCAGGCGGCTAGAACTGGCCGCTCGCAAAGGACATCCCCGGACTTGTTTTGATGAGCGCGAGGCGACTGATGGTAGTTTGTGCCGGCCATGCCCGCTCAAACTATTGTGAATCGCCCCGTGTTCAGCAAAGCAAGCCTCGGGAGGTCCTTTGTGGGCAGCCAGTCCTGGCCGCTTGCACCTGGAGCTGCGGCTGAAGTGAACCCCCAAAGCCCCCGCCACCACTAGAATAACTGCCTCCTCCTCCTCCTCCTCCTCCTCCTCCTCCTCCTCCTCCTCCAACAGCACCACCACATTTGCTGCCTGGCGCTGCGGCTGAGGTGAAGCCCCCAAAGCTCCAGCTGGCGCCCCTGCCCATGGCAGCAGCGCCTCCACCTCCGCTCGGAGCCCCTGAGCTGGGCCCCGCGTTACCCCTGCCCCTCCTCCTCCGCCTTGCTTTTGAGGAGCCATGAGGCCACGGGAGCCAGTAAGAAGGCGGTGGAGGGGGCAGGAGCAGGAAAAAAAGCATCTCATGGCTTCTCAAAAGCACAGCGGAGGAGGAGGAGGCAGCAGGGGTAACGCGGGGCCCAGCTCAGGTGCTCCGAGATGAGGGCGTGGCGACAGCGGCGGTAGGTTTGGCAGCTTCACCTCAGCCGTAGCGCCAGGCAGCAAATGTGGTGGTGCTGTTGGAGGAGGAGGAGGAGGAGGCAGCAGTTATTCTGGTGGTGGCGGGGGCTCGTCGGCATCTTCAGCGGCAGCCCTGCCCCCAGTGAAAAAACCCGAAGATTGAGCAGATCCACGCAGAAGGAAAACCAAACATCCCCCACCCCACCCGCCCCCAAAATTCCCTCTTTTTCCAGGTAGGTCTCAGCTCTCCAAATAACTGCTTCCTTTTTTAAAAAAAAAGTTAGATAAACATTAAAACCGTTAGACATAGTGCAACATTTCTACAATAACCTTTCCATATAGTGGTTAGATCTTACAACAATTACATTTTATATCCATTACGTAGGTATGTGTAGTCAGTCAGATCACCTGTCTATTGGTCCTTTCTTTTATATAATTACTAACCATGCAAATACATATCCGATTCCTACCTATCACACAATCTTAATACCATATTTTCCAATTCTTAACTTATCCGTGTTTTTCTGTCCCAGCCTTTTCCCCTCGTTTCTAACCATCGGTACCATTTGTCCCAGATTTCGTGATATTCCGTCTCTCCCTCATCTTTGAGCTCTGGAGTCAATCTGTCCATTTCTGCACCCGTCAGTATCTTATTTATTATTTCTTGTTCCAAGGGAGTCTCTTTATTTTTCCATTTTTGTGCAAAAAGCAGTCTTGCCAATGTTAAAATATGCAGCATTAAATATAGTCCACCTTTGCCATGTTTTTCTTTTGTGATCCCTAGTAAGAATAATTAATTTAATAAATTAATTTTTTTTAAATTTATTATTGTACAGTGCATATCCTACCTCCTCCGTCTATCTATGTATCTATGTATATCTATATTTTTGTATCTACATTGTTTTGAATATGACTGTACACCGCCCCGAGTTCTGTTTAGGAAAAGGTGCGGTCTATAAATTAAATTATTATTATTATTATTATTATTATTATTATTATTATTATTATTATTATTATTATTATTATTATTATTATTATTATTATTATTAATAATAATAATAATAATAATAATAATAATAATAATAATTCTGGCCTCAACTCCATCCTTTGATTTAGCATCTCTTCCAAATACTTTCTTATCTGGTGCCAAAAAGCCCTCGCTTTCGTGCACTCCCACCACATATGCTAGAAGGTCCCTAGTGCAGCATTACATTTCCAACATCGTGGCGATAGGTTTTTGTTAATTTTAGCTACTCTTGTGGGTGGGATGTGCCACCTATCTTGTATAACCTTGTATATCTTGTTCTTTATACAAGGTGGCTAAAGTTAACTTTCTGTTTCTTTCCCATAAGTCTTGCCAATTGTCCAAATCTATGCTGAAACCAAAGTTCCTACTCCATGCTAACACGGTTTCCTTTACCTGCTCTTCCACCCAAATAACCGCTTCCTTGTCTTCTCCTTGGCAGGGTGAAGACTCAGAGATCAAGACCATCTATGAAACAGTGCAAAAGCCCCTGTCCATCAAATCCTCTGGCATGTCAGCCTTTGTTTAACACATACACACCTTCTGCAAAGCTAGCAAGAGATGCCCTCCCCCAGAGCTGGAGGAGTGCCTGGGCCCCATCTTCCAAAGGGAGCCTGCAGAGGACTCCATGCACGAGAGAGAGAGAAGCGGAGAAGACGTCATGGGTCATTCCAGGACCCTCGCTGACTTTCACTCCTGGACTTGCACTGGCCCAGCAGGTCATCCTTCTGACTTAGGGGAGTCAGATGGGACAACTCGCCCTGGCCGACTAGCTGCAGGAGAATTCAACAAATACAAAGTTAAATTAATTTTGACTGAAGCACGGCCAATAATAATAAAATAGTTCAGGGGTCAGCAATCTGCGGCTCTGGAGCCGCATGTGGCTCTTTCATCCGTCTGCTGTGGCTCCCTTTTGCCAGTCAGCTCCACAATTGATAGGGCTTTCGATTAGGACAGGTAGAGGACGCTGTGCTAGGAGAAGACTCTATGGTGGGGGAACCAGACTTCCGGTCAGCTCCAGAATTGAATGGGGGGGGCTTCTGATTAGGACCTTTGTGGCTCTTTGAGTGTTTAAGTTTGCTGACCCCTGGAACAGTCAATCCAGAAAAAGGGGTCATTAAATGACAAAGAAGAAGAGCCAATCCAGAAAAACAAGAGTGACAAGAATTTCAACGAAAACTTGGTCCCCAATAATGAAAGTAACTGAATGAAACAATTAATACAGTGTTGAATTTTCCCACAGTGACTTGGTGGTGGTGAGTTGCCCCAGACCCCTCGAGGGGAAGTGGGGGAATGAGAGAGTAATTTATTTCTTCTTTGTTCCTTAATTTTAAATGATGCGCAAATGAAACCTTATCCATTCCACTCTGAAGCCATTTGAAGTTTACAGTATTGTTTCACCAGCATTAGGTATTAAGTGGGGAAATCTGTGTACAGATAGTCCTTGACTTATGACCAGCCTTTAGGCTAGGTTACAATCAGTATAGGAGTTTCCACCAAGGTCCTCTGTTCCAGCGGGAACAGTATTCAAATCTGATTGGTCAAAGGGTCTGACAGCTCCCTAAAAAAGGGCTGCTGCCAGACAGAGTCTTTGCTGGATTGTACATAGTTGCTTCTGAATAAAGAGCTGTTTGTTACTGAAGCCTGAGTCTGCCTCATCCGTTCACCCGATCTAACACTGGCGACGAAGGTGGGATTGGAAGGCAACTAGGCACCCCAAAAAAGCAGAAACAATCCAGCAAGTCAATCCAACCTGGAGCGAAACGTAGCATCGAGCAGCCATCTTAAAGTGGCAAATTCAACTCCGCTTGCCAAGACAAGATGATTATGCATGCCCCACTGACTCCGTACAACCCAGCCATCGAGCACTGGGATTCCTACATGATGAGGTACAAATGCTTCCTCGAAGCCAATGATCTCCTGGGTCTGTCTGCAGGCCGGAAAAAAATCAATGTTCCTGAGCTACTGCGGACCAGAAGTGTTCGAGACAGCTAAAGATTTGTCCGAACCAACGCCGCTCCATTCGGTCGCTTACAACAGATGCTGCGGACACTCTGCGCTCCCAGGCTGTCTAAATACGTGCGGAGGCACAAATTCAACCTTTGCAACCAGAAGGAAGGCGAAACAATCAACCAATATGTTGTCGCACTTCGGAAGGCTGCGGCCTACTGTGAGTTCAGAGACTTGGATGAACTCTTGCTAGACCGAATTATATGAGGTGTTCGGGACATTAGTTTACAGAGGAGGTTGCTCGCCAAACCCAACCTCACTCCTCAGATCGCCCTGGATGAAGCCAGGGCTACCAAGTCCTCGACCAAGTTGATGGAAACCCTACAGAGACAGAGCAGCCCAAAGAGCACGCGC
Source organism: Natrix helvetica (assembly GCF_964273705.1). NCBI lineage: Eukaryota > Metazoa > Chordata > Lepidosauria > Squamata > Natricidae > Natrix > Natrix helvetica. Next base: position 10,467,067 of record NC_138563.1, read on the forward strand.
AAGACTACAGGGGTGCATCGTGAGACTACAGAGCCAGAAGCTTCAGACAGCGATGATGACATCTATCGCATGCGCACTGACCTCAAGGAATTGGCATGGAAATTCAAATCGTATTTCCCGCCTTGCACTGGCTGTGGAGGAAACCACCAGACATTGATTTGCCCTTTCCAGGACGCCATCTGCCAGTGCTGTGAACAAAAGGGGCACATCACCAGAGTCTGCAGGAGCGAATTCCCTGCAGCACCCAGACAATCAAAGAGCCAACCTGCACGCCCAAAACTGCAGACACAAGGGGCATGGCAACTGCGACCAAAGCAGCTGGGGGCAGAACCCGAAACAACATTCCAGACCACCATTGGTCAAGCCTGCATGATGCGGCCAAAAAGCTGAAAGTCACAATCCTCTTTGAAGGGTCTCCATGCTCCATGGAGATTGACACACGGTCATCACTGACCATTATGTCCTGGCCTACGCTCAAGAAGGCTGTCCCCAACTTGAGGAGGCACAAGCTGAGGGTTCCAGACCTACGCCTGAGCTACCAAGGGAACCGAATTCCTGTTCTGAGCCAAGGCACTTTCCGAGTGCAATTCAAATCCTGTGACGGTGGTCGGCAGAGCCCTGCAGAGCCTCCTAGGCTTGGACTGGTTCAAATCCCTGGGGTGACTGGAATCAACGCCGTTCGCGATGAAAGTACTGAGGAACTCCTTAAGGAGTTTGAGGACATTTTCAGCACTGGTCTAGGTAAATATGTGGAAACTCCGATCTCTTTTAATTTGGACCCCAACATAGTCCCTTTCTCTCTCCGCCCCAAAATCGATCTTGAATTGGACAAATTAGTTGGCCAGGGAATCCTAGAGCTGGTAGCTCACGCACGCTGGGAGACCCCTATTGTGACCCCGGTTAAGCCGGATGGGTCAGTCTGTATCTGCGTGGATTATAAGTGCACAATAAACAAAGCTTTACAACAAAGCGCTTATCCTGTGCCCATTGTACAGCACTTACTACATTCGCTAGGCCCTGGAAAAGTTTTCACTAAATTGGACATGGCGCAGGCATACCAACAGTTGCCTGTAGATGGCGCTGCGGCAGAGGCCCAAACCATTGTGAGGCATAGGGATGCCTTTTAATGCACCTGGCTACAATTCGGCATTAGTATTACCCCTGGACTGTTCCAAAGCATCATGGAACGGCTTTTGCAGGGGATACCAGGTCTTGCCCTATCGTGGTTTGGTAGGTTATCAACGGTTCTCTCTGTGTGTACTCTCTCTGTGTGTACTCTCTCTGGGCTCTCTCCCTGGGTTCTCTCTCTGGGCGCCCTTGGTATTTTCGCCAGCCCCCTGGGGTGAGCCTCTGTTGGCGGTATGAGTTTGGCTGCCAAGTGGAGGCAGGGACTTCGCTCCAGCACACTTTTTCGATGTGCCCTTTTTTATCGCAACGCTGACAGGTTGTGTCCCGGAATCTGCAGGTAGACCGGGCATGGTTCCCTCCGCAGCTTGCGCAGGGCGGCAAACAGGAGTCAAATTTTCACGCCAGCTTCGTGCGGCTACTGCGCATGCGGTTGCTGTCATCGCATTCGCTGTCATCGGTTCCTTGGTCTGCGGCCTCGTGGTGGATGCGCGCCTGCTTCAGAGCGGATTGAGGCATGTTGTGCTGGTGCTGCAAGGCTCCCGTGGACTTGTCGGCTGACTCCGATGCTCTGGCCTCATCGAGTGCGATCAGCAGAGACATGTTGGATTTTGCCAGCAGGCGTCTCTGCAGATGGATGTCCTGCACTCCGCAGATCAGACGATCTAAAATTTGATCGTCCAGGTCACGGAAGTCACAGTACGTTGCTGCCTTTCACAGAGCAGCAATGTACTGGTTGATGGATTCGCCTTCTTTTTGGTTCCGCACGTTGAATTCGTAGCGGTGAACATGTCTTGAAGGCTTGGGCGCATAGTGCATTCTTAGGGTCTGTTGCAGGGCTGCCCACATTACTGCCTGGATCGGAGTTGGCTCCGATAGGACTTTGGCCGTCTCGAAGAGCTCTCGGCCGCAGTAGCCCAGGAAAAGGTTTTTCTTTCGGGAGTCTGGAACCCCCATGAGGTCGTTTGCCTCGAGGAAGCATTCCAAACTCAGCATGTAGGATTCCCAGTGTTCAGCCACTGGGTCGTATGGAGTTGGCGGGGCGTGCATGGCCATTTTGTCTTGGAGCGATTTGAGTTTGCCGCTTAAAATGGCTGCTCGATGCCGCGCCGATGCTCCGGGCTGGATTCACTTGCTGGATTGACTCGTTGCTCGTTCTTTGCCTTATCTGCCTCTTGATCCCATCCTCATCGCCAGTGTTAGATAGGGCAAAGAGAAGGCAGACTCAGGTTTAACGCAACAACAGCTCTTTATTCAACAGTCAACTATGTACAATCCAGCAACTGTTAGGTCTGACAGCTTTCCTTTTATAGGGAGCTGTCAGACCTCTCAACCAATCAGATTGAACCTCTGTTCCCGCCTAAACAGAGGACTGGAGTGGAAACCACAGTAGCCTGTGTGGATATCTAGCAAAACTGGTAGTAACTTGGCAGCTTGGGTTGCTGGAACCGGCATGGACCCAGGACTGCCACACCCCCAAACCAGTTCTCCTCCGGTGCTGCCATCTTGATTTTCGGTTCTGCACACGCGGAGAACAATTTTCACTGCAGAAATGCAATTCCCCCCCCCCTTTTCTAATGTTTGGCACATGCGCAGAGCTTTTAAGTTGCAAATGCACACACGGGCAGAGCTTTTTGGCGCTCCGAACCATCAGCAATCCCGGCAGAAACTCACCCCTGAACAGAGTGATAGCTTCAAGATCACAAGAAGTGCTAGTATCATTTTATACCGCACTGGGCGGAGCCCATGTGGAATGTGGTTGCAATGAAACGTTGAAAGACTGATTGCCGGGACTTTTCTAGGTGTGAATGCTAGGAATTCACATTAATCAAATAAAAAGGGTTGGTTTTTTTGCGGGAAAAGGAGTCTGTTTCGTGATTCTATGAAGCCTAAGTCAGAACGACCCCTGGTACAGGGTCTCCTGTTTGAGCAGGGGTTGGACTAGAAGACCTCCAAGGTCCCTTCCAGCCCTAGGGTTCTACGGTATGTGCACAGCTGGGGAAGAAAATCAAGTCGCAAAATTCTGAGAAACAGGACAATGGGAGTGACCAATATTGAGAAATGTTGACGGAAGACATCATCCATCCTCCTGTCCTCCGTCGTGCTTAAGGGAGGAAGAACAAAGGATAAATTGCCATGTTCGATCTTTGGGTTCATCTAACATCCGGACACAGTTCTTCGTCCAGTGTAGTCCACCAAAAAATCCATTTTAAATGTTCCTAAACACCCTGAACAACCTGTGAGGTTTCCGAAGAAATCAAAGATCTTTGGGGACTTCTACTTTGGGAACATGGAGTCATATTTGCCAGCACACCAGGCCTCAGCTCCCTTCCCAAACTTCTGGTTGGGCCACGGGCCATTTCAGGAAAGCCTCTGGAGCGAAAACTCCCCCCTGCATGGGGGGGCACTCATATGCAGGTGGGTGGGGCGCATTCCATTTTGGGTCTGGGGGCGCACGTACAATTTGGGCACGCCTTTAGAAAAAAGGTTAACCACCACTGCTCTAGGAGAGTGTGCATCAACTTTAGGGACTTGAAGAGGTGTAGATTTCCAGCTCCCAGGAAATCGGTAAATAGATTGGATGGGGGGGGTGGCTGTGGGATGGGGCCCGGGGGCAGGATTGTGGTGGGATTGAGGAGAAGGGTTGGGGTTAGGACTAGGGATGCTGTCTGGGGAATTCTGGGAGTTGAAGTCCACCCATTTTAAACTTGTAAATCTTGGAAAAAAACCTTTGTAGAAAGTTAGCCCCCGCCCCTCCTAGAAGAATGAGATATTTTAGGAAATATTAAAAAGACAGAATGTAATATTTCCTCTAAAAGAGAAATAGAAATCTTAAGGGAGACAGAAACTCAGAGCTTCAGCTCCCTGCCCCCAAGGAGATACCTGGTGCCCATTGAGAAGGACTGGGCCAGCCGATCTGCAAAACAAAAGACCTCCAGCTCCAGGGTGATGGGATGAAGACCCTCCGGGACATCATAGGAGTATCTAGCAGCAGAGCTCACTGCATTATACAAAATCACCTGGGGACATCATTGCATCGCCCAGCACGGTTCAACCAAACGTATCTCAGACGACAACTCCTAGCAGCCAATGGGAGTCTGATTACAGCCAATAGAATACATTTATTGCACAGGAACAGGAAGCTCAAGGGCCGAAGAGACGGTATAAATATCCCTCACTCTCCACTCCATGTGGTCAGCTGCCCAGGGCCTCAAACCATGTGGTCCTGTCCATCAACGGACCATCTTTCCAATCAGCTTCCATGTTTCCAGTCTTTTTCCATCTGAACCAGATGGATATTTCTTCCTACACCTTGTTTCAAAAACTAACTCTGAGATGCACGGAGTCCATTTTTGGCTCTTGCTGTCGAAATCTGCAGTTTGAAGCCTTTGGGGGCAGGTGTGTGTGAGCTGAGTATCTGACAAACTTTACCAAGTGGGTCAGCAGCTCTTCTTATCTAGCTGCCTCCATCCAAAGGTGAAGAGCCACACTTCCATCTGCACAGTTTTCCCTTCCGCTGTTTTTGCACCTGTGTTCGCTTTCCTCTTTCTTGTTCCTCCTTCCCTTGAGGGAGCAGGGGGGAGGAGGGGGAGGGGGAGGAGGTCTTTGGAGCTCCACAGTCTTCTCCACAACGCAAACTGCTAGCAGGGGAAGGGATTTCCACCATCTCTTTCTTCCAATGCTTAGAACATGAGAAGGTTTTAGAACAGGGATCTCCAACCTCGGCCACTTTATGACTTGTGGACTTCAACTTCCAGAATACAACTTCAACTCAGTGTGGCTGACTAAGGAACTCTGGGAGTTGAAGTGCAAAGTCATAAAGGTTGGAGACCCCTGGTTTAGAAGATGGGGAGGACCTAAGTGGCCTCCTTGGAAAGATGGCCAGTTGGGTGGAGTGAGGAGGCCCTCAGGACAGCTGAAAGAGGACTTCCCAGGCTCAGTGACGGAAGCTCAGCCTGGACGCAGACGGGTGCCTGAGCCAACACAAAAGTGCAAGAAGAGACATGCCCTCTGCAACTTCGTCTTAATCACCTTGGGATTTCTTCAGATCTTCTTGACTTCCTCCTGCGAAGAGGAAGCGAGGCCAGCCTGAAAGAGGAACTCTCTTTGTTCCTTCTGTCCCACCAGAGTCAAGAAAAACCAGAGAGAGCATGTGGCCACTTTGGATCGCAGCCCTCTTCCATCTTGCAGGTAAGTTCTCGAGTCTCAAAGATTTTGGGGTGGAGAAGAGCCACGTTTCTGTTTCCTAAACTCTGGAAGGAACAGGACAAACACGTTGGGCGAGGTTGGCAGGAGGAGAGCGTGTGAACCCTCTCGGCTTCCCTCCCCGTGGCCAAGAGGAACTTCAAGAGAGGAAGGGGCCTGGGGAAGGGGACAGCAGCAGAAGCAGAACCAAAAAAACCCCCCAAAACAGCACAGATTGTGTCAGCACAAGGACTCATTTCCAAAAACTGAGGTTAGACTTCATAAGGTGTCTAAGATACTTCTCAGAAGCCCTTCGAAAAAGAAACCATTAAAAACTGAACTAACCACTTCCCTCCAAATCTCCCCATTTGATTCAAAAGCTCTTTTATGAGCTGATTCAGTTCATAAAAGAGCTTTTTTTAAAAAAAGAAAATTGGTGAAAGGTAAAAAGGAATGTAAGAGCTGAAGTCACGTAGCAGGCGTCATTTGTGTGAAAAAGGCAGCAGTTGCATTTCCATCCCATGTTAAGTGTGGTTAGAATGAAGGTGGTTTCTGGCCTTTTGGGGGGAGGAGGGGGGCAGCTAAGCCAGGTGTGCAAATCCAGCTTGTTTGGTTGGTTTAGGGTTCAAAGGACGGAATGCTCTGAAAATGGGTCAGTTTAATAACTAAGATTGGCGAGTTATCTAGAAAGGGCCACGCATGGCTGCTTGTCCTTTCTAGAGATTCTGCAAAATTCTCCTTTCGGGCATTTTGGAGAGATGAGAGAATTGGAGAGGTCGAAAGAGCATGGAAATCCCCTGCTTCAGTTCTTTGCAATGTGTGAGAAAGCTCATTAAGAGGTAGTCCTCGGCTTACGGCTATAAAGGAGCCACTTATGCCCTGTTTTGGACTTATGATGGACATATAGACCCCCAATGGCCATATGATCACATTTTGGGTGCTTGGCAACGGCCGGCATTTATGGCCATTTATGGCAGAGTTCTGCAATAACAAAACTGTAATTTATGATGGGTTTTTTTTTAATGGCAACTGGTATTTACAAAAAAAACTCATTGGCTACAATGATCCGCTTAGTGACTGCAGTATCTTCTTAATGGTCACCTCAAAGAAAAGGCTGCTGCTATCAAGTGGGGTCACTCAATGAACAACTGCCATAATTTACGACTATATTTCCAGGCTCAATTACAGTCGTAAATCGAGGACTATCCGTGATCAGCTATAAGAATCAGAGGTTCTGTTTGCAACTGAGTTCCAAACCACTTGGAACAGGGGATTAACGCTGGGCATTCAAACTACGCAGGCACTGCCATCTCCGGAATGGTAGGGTGGCATTTTTTTCCCCACAACCCTGAAGTGGGCCTGTTTGTGTGTCACACTCCCTCTGGGTGTGGGAATTGCACCATCAGTCTGGAGGCCTCCATCCCCAGGCCCCAGCCAGGTCTGGTTGCAGAAAAGGAGTCAAATCTGGGGATAAACAGGAGTAGGAGCATCAGTATTTCTATGGGTATTTTGCCTGGCACCTGAATGGTCCTCTCCCTAATGTTAATAATTTAATTTAATTGTTTTATTCAATTGCTTTAGTTAATCCAGTATTCTATTTTATTTATTATCAATTGTGGTGCTTGGGAGAAAAATACCCTACCTTGAAGTGAAGAACATCTGGGGTGATGGAGCAGCATCTGTTAAAATTATACAACATTGAGGGCATGTGGCAAATCATGGTTTGGAACAGATGACGTGGTTTATCAGCCAGGACTGGCTGTACAATCATTAATTAAATGTTGGCTAAATAGCAGCCTGTGTTAGAATGCTTTGTTCATCTGAATGTGTGAGGTTTCAGCCGGATTGCATTTACAACTTTGGAACCTCTGAAAAACAATGGAAAATAACATTATTAACAAAATTAGAGGGGAGGTATTCTCTATTCCTTGAAGATCTTGAGATATTCATTTATTTATTTTTTATTTTTCCAGCCTTTCAAGGGGTGGAACATGATTCCAAGGAGGGCTCCAGAAGGACCCTGCAGGAATTTCAAGGCAGGAACAAGACAGTGCTGGAAAATGAGACAAGCGTCCCTTGGAGATCAACGTGGCTGGTCAGCACAACTGCTCCCCTCCTCACCGTGCAAAGCAGCACCGACTACAAAGCCAGTAAGCCTCAAAAGGAGGGGAGGGAGAGAATACAAGCCCCAGACCCCCTGTGCACTTCTTAGGAGAACCAACATTAGCCAAATAAAAGAATGACAGAATGCAGGATAACAGAGGTCTTTCTTTCCTGGGATTAAAACTGTATTAGTTCATCGGAATATAAAATACAAAGAAAAGTCTAGGGGAGGAAAAAGGGGAAGAGGAGAAAGTGTGGGATGGAAGGAGAAAAAGGAGGGAAAAAGGCATTGATTTCCGACTCTTTAGAAAATAATAACATTGCAGCCTCAAACTTGTTATTTTTACACAATACTGTAGTCTTCAGCTTACAACCACAACTGAAACAGCGGTGGGTTTCGCATTTTGTTACCACTGGTTCGCCCTGCGCCCACCCACTCGCTTCACGCCCAGCCTTCTGTGCATGCACCTGGCCTCAAAAATGTGCCTAAATAGGACAGCTCACCCGCGATTTCTACCACTGATTCAGGTGAATCAGTCTCAGCTGGCTGAATTCCACCTCTGAACTGAATTCAAAATTTATGTTGTGGGATGACAGTTGTTAAGCAAATTTTGCCTCGTTTTATGGCCTTTCTTACCACCGTTGTTAAGAGAATCCCTGCAGCTGTTAAGTTAGTAACATGGTTGCCACGTGATTCAGAATTTCCCATGGACTTTGCCTGTCAGAAGGTCGCAAAATGGGATCAGATCACTGCAGCTGTCATAAATATGGCAAATGTTGTTGGAATTGTGATCCCTTGACCCTGGGGGTATATCTGCAACGGTCGTAAGGGTGAACAAGAGTCATAAGTCACTTTTTGCAGGGGTCACTGAATGGACTGCTGCAAGTTGAGGACTTTATAGACTTAGCCATTTCTATGACCACAAAACCACTAAGCCGCAAAACCAAAATCAATGTTCCATTTTTTTCCCCCCATCACAAGCAAAGGAAAAAATACAATCGCTGAATGTTAAAAGGAAGTTTTGTTATTATTTTTTTTAAAACTTTAACTTTAACTTTAACTTTTATTTAATTTATAAACCGCACCCTCTCCCAAAAGGGACTCGGGGCGGTGTACAGTCATATTAAAAACACAATAAATATACATGAATATAAATATAAATATAAATATAGATATAGATGTAGATGTAAATGGAGGAGGTAACATCTAGCTGTACAATAGTAGTTAAAGTTCAAATTTAAAAATGCATTAAAAACTATCCCTAAAAAACTATCCCAGAGTAAAATGTTTGCCAGGAGGTATAAAATGGGACTATAAATGGGCCAGGCCAGCTAATTGGAACAGGTGGGTCTTGAGTTTCTGTCAGAAGGAGCGGAGGTCGGTAGTGGTTCTGATGTCGGGGGGAGGTCATTCCAGAGGGTTGGGCCCATCACAGAGAAGACTCTACTCCTAGGCGCCGCCCGTTGGCATTGCTTAGTGGACGGCACCCGGAGGAGTCCCTCCCTGTGAGAGCGAATTGGTTGAAGGGATGTATGAGGTAGGATGCGATCCCGCAGGTAGCTAGGTCCTGTGCCATGGAGCACAAGATGTATTAGAATGGATTGATTTTGGAAACATTTTCAAAGAAAAGTTTAGAGTTTTCAAATGGGGGCCACCCTGCCAGCCAAAACGGGGCATGGGGGGGCCACGCACAGGCCCACCCCACGCCCCATTTTGCCCTGGATGGCCTCCTGCAGCACTCTGCTGGCCAAAATGGAGTCCAAGGGGGCTGTTTTGGCATGGGGGGGGCATCCAGGCTGAAAAGGGGGCACAGGGGCCCATGCACACCCAGTTTTGGCCAACAGAAGCACCAAGGGCCAGTCCTTTGCTATTTCCAAGACGGCCAGATTTAAGCATTCCGCGGGCTGCCTCCCATGTTCGATACCCCTGTACTAACTGTCCCCCCCCCTCCTGGGCTCCTCCAGGGAGGCTGACGGCCCCAACCATCACTGTCCGTGCCGGGAACGGGACCTGCCGGGCCCTCCTACGCTGTGCCGTGCCCGGAGAGGAAGCCGACAACCTGAATTTCACCTGGTTCCAGGTCAACAGCAGCGTGGTTCTCTCCACGGCGCAAACCCTGAATATCACCCAGAAGCCTCAGCGGGGGCCCCCGGATTATGTCTGCACCATTGGCAGCCAGGCGGGTGAACGTTCCAGCGTGGTTTCACTGGAGAAGCATTGCCGGAACGCAGATTCTGGCACAAATACAGGTGACGTTAATTAATTTAATTTAATTTATTAGATTTCTAGACCGCCCCCCCTCTCCCTGAAGGGACTCGGGGCGGTGTACAGGTATAAATTTTAAAAAACCATACAAACAATAGTATACATAGCTAAAATTAGTATTAAATAGCCCCTGTACGAATTTATAAAAATTAAAAACTTAGACCATAAAACCAATCATAAAAATTTAAAAATAAAACTGAGGTGGGAAAGCTGGAATTAGGCCAGGCCGGCTAGCTGAAACAGGTGGGTTTTGAGTTTCTGACGGAAGGAGCGGAGGTCCGTAGTTAAGGCACCAGAGGGCTTCATCCAGGGGGACAGCAATGTTTGGGGATGCCCAAGGGGCACATTTGAAATTGGGAGGGCAAAGTCTGGGCAGACTCACACCATGGCACCACGCCGTAGCCGTGCCAGTCAAAAACATCCATTTAGAAGAAGACGGAGATTTATTATATCAGTATTTACAATTATGATGTTTATAAATATTTATTTATTGCTTGTATACGTCGCTCATCTCACTATCCAAAGTGAGGCTAAATGCTAAATGATCTTAGATGCTCCTTGTTCGTCCTCAAAGAATTCTGCCATCAGAAACCAACTAAAGCCTCCCCAAAGCATCTTAAGTACCGTATTTTTCGGACTATAAGAGGCACTGGAGTATAAGACGCACCATGATTTTGAAGAGGTACTTTTTTTAAAAAAAAAGTTTTTGCGCTCTGCAGGCCTCCCAAACCCTCTGCATGCCTCATTTTTTTGAAAAAAAAGGGGGGCACACAACTTTGGGAGGCTTGTAGAGTGCTCCTGGGGGCTTGGGGGGCAAAAATGAGCAAAAACGGCCCGTTTTCTGCTTGTTTGTGCCCTCCCCAGCCCCTGGGAGCACTCTGAAAGCCTCCTAAAGGCTATGCACATCCATTTTTGCAAAGAGGACAAGGTTTCAAGGGGCCACCTATGCTGTATTCAGTGTATAAGACACACCCAGATTTTCACCCCCTTTTGGGGGAGAAAAGGTGCATTCTATACTCAGAAAAATACGGTAAATCAAAAGACCCCATATCCCAAGAAATAAAAATCACCCACGACCTACAGTGAAAGGACTGTAACAGCCACTATGTGGGACAGACAGCAGAGCGCATCCTATGAGCCGTCAAAGGACACAAGGAAAACTCAATCTCCAAACACGCGAAGAGACCATAGTTTCAGTTGGGAAATTGTGCACATCTTAGGTCAAGATAGGAAATTCCTAGAACAGCAGTATCAAACTCATGGCTCAGGGGCCAGATCCAGCCCACGGGGCCACGATGGAAACAGGGAAGGACCAGCCCGCAGTGTCTCTGTCAGCGAAAACAGAGCTCGGGAGGGCGGCACACGACCCTCCCAGGCCCCGTTTTCAGCCGCGACAGCCTCCTGCAGCCGCCTGCCTGCTGGAAGAGAGCTATGGACGCCGTTGTGGCCAAAAATGGCGCTCAGGGAGGCACGTGCAGGCCACCTGAGATCCATTTTTGCTGGCAGGAGGCTACAGGATGCCGTTGCGGCTGAAAACCGAGTTTAAGAGCCCATCTTTGCTGGCAGAGTATCAGCAGCCGCCACAGGCGCTCCCAACACAAGTGATGTCAAGCTGGCCATGCCCACCCCAGCCCCTGAGGTCATAGATAATCCTGATGCGGCCCGCAATGCAATCAAGAAGCTTGCCATTCAAATAAATCAGCCATCAACAGACACATAGAGATAAAGCACATTTACACGCCAAGGCAAAAAGACAATAAAAAAGCTAAGAAGGAACCGTCAACTCAGAACACATCCTCTCCAGTAACCAACACCCAGATGAGCAGGGGTTAACACCAGACAAACAATCAAATAGAAAACAATAGCCTAATCAAGGAACTACCGACAAACACCACATCCCACCAACCCTGGCAAGGCAAACTATTGCATATAAACAGGGAGCATGCCCCACAACTGATAATGTTACCTCATTTGGTAATGAAACATCTGCAAGAAAACAGCCAAGCTCAGAGAGCCCCCAGAGACCCACCGTCTCTCTGTCTTTCTATTCCTGTTTAATTAAAATATTTGTTAACAAAAGCAGGAAATGCAGAGCCCCTGGTATTTAAGGCATCGCATCTTCCTTTTCTAACTGGACGGTGGGTTATGGCAAGGGATGCTTGCAATCCTGGGGGCCCATCACACGGGAGAGAGGAAAGGAAGAAAATTCATTTGGTGAGACTCACCCTGAAAATATCCAGAAAACATATAACCGCAGGGGGTAGAGTGGAATGTCAAGAGTTTGAGCACACACAAGAAGTCAAACTTGTAGATAACACAGAATATTTAACAAAGATTAATGCTACAGTTAAGACAACCAGTTGTAGAGTTTGCGTTAATGTTGATGATACATTACTGTATTTTCCGGACTATAAGATGCACCGGAGTATAAGATGCACCATGATTTTGAATAGGTAATTTTTTTAAAAAAGTTTTTGCACTCTGCATGCCTCGTTTTTTGCAAAAAAGGGGGGACATGCGGAGCTTTGGGGGGCTTGTAGAGTGCTCCTGGGGGCTGAGGGGGGGGGAATGAGCAAAAACGTCCCTTTTTTCGCTCATTTCTGCCCTCCCCAGCTCCCAGGAGCATTTTGCAGGCCTCCCAAACCCTCTGCACGTCCATTTTGGTGAAGAGGGGGGGTTCAGGAGGCCAAAAATGCTGTATTCAGTGTATAAGACACACCCAGATTTTCACCCTCTTTTTTGGGGGGGGGAAGGTGCGTCATATACTCTGAAAAATACAGTAATTTTAATTTCCAGATGTAGAGTTTGGGTTAATGTTGTTGGTACAATTGCTTGTCAATCCTATCATAGAATTGGAGGGGATTTAAATGTCTCTAGACTGAGGTGTCAAACTCGATTTCATCGAGGGTTGTGTTTGACCTTGGGGGGGCGGGATGGGCATGGCCAAGGTGGGCGTGGTTCAATGTCACTTGTGTCGGGGGGGCACCTGTGGAGGCCCGAGTGCTCAGCCAGTAAAAACGGGCTCCCGAGCTCCGTTTTCAGCTACGACGGCCTCCTGCAACCCTCTGCCAGCAAAAACTGAGCTCAAGAGAGCCCCCTGCGGTGTCTCTGCCAGATTTCGCTAGCACAGGCCCCGTGGGCCAGTCCTTTGCTGCTTCCAGGGAGGCCCCATGGGCCAGACCTGAACACCCTGCGGGCAGGATCCGGCCCCCGGGCCTTGAGTTTGACACCCCTGTTCTAGTCCAACATACATTGATGGTTTTCACCTCGTTTGGGTAATGAAACTTCTGCAGGAAACAGCCAAGTTCAGAGAGCACCAAAGGCCCCACAGTCCTCCTCCTCCTCTTCCTCGTCCTCCTCATCATCTCCCCACCACCACCTGCCTCACCCTGTCCACAAATCCCACCTCCTTTTGGCACTGATGCTGTTACCTACTTGGGTAATGAAACTTCTGCAAGAAAACAACCAAGTTCAGAAAGCACCAAGGGCCCTTCACTTCAACCGTGAGCTACAAAGTGTTCTTCTCTATCAGTCCAACTTCTGCCTAATGCAGAACTGACAAGGACTTTGTGACCGGTGACCATTCAGCCTTGGTGAAAAATCTCACCCCTTCCAGTGGCAGCTTGTTCCTCTGGCTTTTGTACTCTCGGGATGTTGTGAAGACAACGGCCAGGGTGTTGCAGAGGGCCACCAAGGATGAACCTCAAGAGCATCCTTGCCTACTGTGGGAGCGACTCTCTATTCTAGGCAGGCATCTGGGTTAGACTAGATGCTCTCCAAAGACCGTCCAACCTATTATTCTATGATGAAATGCACCATGCCAGAGTTACATATTTTGGGGTGGCAACTCCTCCCATTGGGTGCACCGATTGGGGATGATGAGAGTTAAATCCTTACTCTGGGTTTCCTCAAACTGGTGCCCACCATTTGAGTTGGGGTTGCTAGCCTGGTGGGTCGTTTTTTTTTGGGGGGGGGGCAGTTGACTTCATAAAAATGCTTAAACCACTCTGCAATTTTGCTAGAAAAAAAACAGGGTTTGGGGAAGGATCTAATTGACTTTCCTTTCATTATGTGTTCCTACAGATCCTCCAATCACCAGCAAATATCACTCAGCATCGTTTTATGCTAAATATATCGCCCCACTTGTGATCGTTCTTGTGATCTTGCTGGTCCTCTTCTTAATGTACAGACGAAAAAGAGGAAGAGGTGAGACGTCACTGTCTCTTTTTTTTTTAGCAGGAATGCTTGTTTGCAAAACGGTTTGTTAAAACACAGGAAGAGGGGTCATAGGAGTTGGGGGTGTCTAGTCTAATGAAAAAAAGGACTAGGGGTGCCATGAGAGCAACCTTCCAGTATTTGAGGGGATGCCACAAAGAAGGGGGGGGGGGTCACACTATTCTCCAAAGCACCAGAAGGCAAGACAAGAAGGATGGAAACTAATCAAGGAGTGAAGCAACCTTAGAACTAAGGAGAAATTCCCTGAGAAATTAAAACTGAAGCCAGTGGGACAACTTGCCTCCAGAAGTCTGAAACGGTATAGGGTTTCCTGCCTAGGCAGGGGGTTGGACTAGAAGGCCTCCAAGGTCCCTTCCAACTCTACTATTGTATTGTATTGTATTGTAAGTTGTGGGAGCTCCATCACTGCAGGCTTTTAAGAAAAGACTGGACAGTCACTTGCCTGAGATTGGTATAGGGCAGGGGTGTCCAAACTTGGGAACTTTAAGACTTGTGGACTTCAACTCCCAGAATTCCCCAGCCAGCCGGCTGGGGAATTCTGGGAATTGAAGTCCACAAGTCTTAAAGTTCCCAAGTTTGGACACCCCTGGTATAGGGTGTTGTGCTCGAGCAGAGGGTTGGACTAGAAGACCTCAAAAGACCCTTCCAATTCTGTTATTATGTTATGGCTATTTTGATGGCAGGCAATCGTGCAAACTCCTTCAGTGCGGAGGGGTCTTTGGGCCAGAAATTTAGAACAAGGTATGCCCGACAATCATCATCATCATCATCTTTTCACGACCCTATAATCTCTTGCGGGGTGCAGTCCGGGCCACTGAATGGAGCTGAGAATTTACTGGCCGGATGCCCTTCCCTGTCGCCAATGCGGAGTTTTGTTCAGCCGATATATTCTTATTGTGCCCAGAGAGAGAAATATCTGCCTCTACCTAGGGTCAAACTCACAGCCTCCTGATTGTGAGGGGAGAGCTCCACCGCTAGGCCACCCCACCACTCAAGGTATGCCCGGACAATGCCAGGACAAAAATTACCTGCAACTGCTCACCTTTCCCAAATTTGAGGCAGGTTGCCTTAGAGGAAAGGATGCTCTCGGGCCACAGATGTCCTTGGTCAAGGAAAGCCCCCTCAATAGCAAGGCAAGCCCCCCTCCCCTCCCAATTAGTGCAGAAGGGTGCATGTGGATATAAGGAGAGATCCAACCTAGAATTACAAATTTCCTGACCATGAGAGCAATCAACCAGTCGAACGGCTTCCCTCCCTCCAGAGGTTGTGGGGGTCTCCATCACTGGGAGTCTTCCAGAAGAGACTGGACAGCCCTTGGTCCGAAATGGCAAAAGGTCTCCTGCTTGACCAAGGGGGCTGGACTAGAAGACCTCCAAGGTCCCTTCCAACTCTGTTATTCTGTAAGGGTCTCCTGCTTGAGCAAAGGGGGCTGGACTAGAAGACCTCCAGGGTCCCTTCCAACTCTGTTATTCTGTAAGGATCTCCTGCTTGAGCAAAGGGGGTTGGATTAGAAGACCTCCAAGATCCCTTCCAACTCTGTTTTTCTGTAAGGGTCTCCTGCTTGAGCAAGGGGGTTGGACTAGAAGACCTCCAGGGTCCCTTCTGGATTCTGTATGGCTAAGAAACGACAGGGTAGATTTGACCATCAGACTATTCAGCAAGCAGATTGTGTGAATGCAACCTCTCCAGTGTTTCCTTCCTAAACAAATTCTGGAGATTTTACAGGACTGATGAAATGCTTGAGAATGGACATTCCCAAGGCAGGTGGCCAACAGGTAATGTCTCAGTCCCTTTTATGAGCTACTTGGGGCCTCCTGCCAGATTACTACAGATAGTCCTAGTTTAGTGACTGCCCCGTACAGTGACCATCACAGTTACAACAGCGACCGGAAAAAAATAACTTTTGCCACCAGTTGTCACACGGACAACTTTTGCAGGCTGTGAAGCCAAGAAAAGCTGAAGTCAGATTGTAAGCGCAATTGTGGTTTCACTTGTCAACTGTTTCACTTAATGACGAAGTGGCTAGTCTCAGTGTGGGTGATTAAGTGAGGACTCCTTGGACTACCACTGAAGAGACAGTGGATTGGTCAAAGTTTTCTTGCAGGCAGATCAATCCTCCATGGCTTCAGGTCTCCAGGCAGGACATTGGTTGAAGTTTCACAGCCTCATATCCCAATCCAAGGTGGCAGGACGAGCCAACGAATTAACCACCAGTCCTGGCCATGGGCAAGATGATGGGCAGGGGGGGTGGGGGTGCCCCGAATAATGCCTGCAGCAGCCCAGCATGCATGCACGCAGCAGAGCCTCCAAAGAATTCATCTCTCTTTTCTTTCCCATCCATCAGAAATCCACAGCAGCATGGAGTCCATCAATGAGTCTTCAGGTACGTCATCTTCATAGCCACAGCCCTCAACAAGAGCCGTGGCTGGGCCACGTTTGCATTTCTTGGGTGCCAAGATGGGAAACTGCTCTGGGGTGCTGCAAATTAGGAGTTTGTTTGTACTTTTATGTAGCAACAATGAGGGCACCATAAATCAAGAAGTCCAGGCAGTTCAAATGAATATATAGGTTTATTGCAAGAATCTGGCCAACTAACAGTCAAAGCAAATTGGCGGCAGATAAGTCAGAGGAACTCAAGGTGGGTCAGACTTAGATCTCTTGTGAGCACGAAGGGATTTGAGATTGGGGATTTGCTTGATCCCTCCCTCCCTGGTCACCTCCGATATCAGGATTGTAAATCAGAGCATGGGAGACGCAACCTTGCTTACTTTCTACTCCCATCAGCCTGTTAGCACATGCAATGGGAGGGGGATGCTAGATGTTGTAGTTCTAATAGGTCTCTTTAGATGGAGCACCCATTCTCCATCCTGAGAATGAACAGGGCTCAATTCTCATTTCAGACTCCGACGATCAGGTGGGTCCTTCAGTGGAACAGACGGCAGAGGTCAGCTTCCTTCCTGAGGTAATCCAGTTACGCTGTATGGGGGGATGGGAGCCCTGTTTCATTTTCCAACTTTGCCTGCATTGCCCAAGAAATAGAGTCCTCAACTTACAACATGTTGCTTAACAAGCATTCTGTCAGGGTTTTGGCAGTGTGACTATTATTATGAGATAAACCCAGGAGCAAAACACAACACACAGCACACAAAGCCTTCAGACAATTAATAGTGGTTTATATACAAATATATACAGACCAGTGGTGGGTTACTAACCAGTTTGCTGCCGGTTCGCTTGTGCTTGCGCTCATGTGCAATGCTTTGCGCATGCGCAGAACTGTCTGGGCAGGTGGGCGGAGCCTCCCACCATCGCCACTACCGGTTCGGCCAAACCGGGAGCAACCCACCTCTGATACAGACATATACATTGGTAGAAAAATCCCTTACCATTCAGCTACGAACACAAGGAGAGAAATAAGATACATGACGAGAGAGAGACGCCCTCTAATGGACACCTATATATAAACACCTCTTAAAGGAGTAAATGGCTTGTGTGGACCCCACCAGAGTCTTAAAGAGGTGATACCTGTATTGCTGAATCATCCTCATTGCATCAGCTTACAGTTTACAGCTTACAACCTTATATCAGCTGGCAGCTATTAATCCTCACTACCTGTATTGCTGAATCATCCTCATGTAGCCAACCACTGGTTTTGTTAACGAGCACTGTGTTTGCTTAACGACCACTACAAAAGTTTTGAAACCAGATTGGTCCCGTGAGCAACCCATTTGGGGGCAGCCTCCATTATGGTCGTATGTTGAGGACTACTTATAAGGATGGCTCATCTTCAGTGCAGAAATGGTGAGTTGCAGGAGGGATGGGCAGGGGTCTCCCAACTGCCCACCTTTGACAGGGTGGCTGCTGCCCCCAGGAGCCAGAAGCTGCAGAGATATTAGCAGCAGCAAATTCTGTCTTCCTTTTGCCATTTTGGCAGCCTTTGGAGAGGAGAGTGGATAAAACTTTGGCTTTTGACTTCAAATTTGCACTGCTATCATTCAACTCTTTTGCTCCAAAAGGCTATCAACAGCTGTTTGAAGTTTCAGGGCTTTTCCAAAATGGCCATTTCAAAACTTGTGGACTTCAATTCCCAGAATTTCCCAGGCAGCCGGCTGCCTGGGAAATTCTGGGAATTGAAGTCCACAAGTCTTAAAGTGGGCCACGGTTGAGAAATCCCTGCGTTAGAGCTGCAGATGTGAATGTGGACAGATGAAAAGGGGTTTTGTTGTTCCTTGCAGGGCATTAAACCTCTCCCTCCGGACAACACGTCCATCGCAGAAGCAGCCGTCAGCAAGCAGGAAAAGGCCTCCGATACACCGAAGCAACTTCCAACTCAAGCGTGATTTTTGCTTCCAAATCTTGGTCACTGCCTTCTCCCCTGTGCTATAGAACGTTAAGGGTGGTGGGGTGGGGAAGGATGGCTGACTATCCCAGGTAAGAAGCCCTGGAATGCCCCACACACACAGGAGAAGGCCGCCCCTGTGTCAGTGTATTGAGAGTTCATACAGAAACATGGCAACAAGGTCAGCCAATGAAGAGACATGGCAACTGGGTCAGCCAATGAGGGCTGTTTGGAAACTGAAACCATATTCGCTGTGTGAGCAACAAGGAGACAGCAAGGAGCCTGGGCGTGGCTTAACTCAACTGCTCTGTACTAAAGCTCTGAGTCTGTGCTGAGCTCAAAACTAGCCTGTTGCTCTGAACTGAAACTGTTCTCCCTTCTGCCTGTGTTTGCTTGTATTTACTACCACGTTGGAAAACCTTCTTTTGGCCTTGTATATTTACTTCACGTGTTATATTATATATAAAGAGAAGATAAGGAAAAGTAAGGTTCTACATTTAGGCAAGAAAAACGAAATGCCCAGGTACAATAAAGGTGGTACCTTGCTCAATAGCAACCTGTTTAACTTAGCTGGCCTGGCCTAACTGTAGTTTTTGTGTCCCTCTAGCCTGTATTTTAAATTTTTGGGGGTAGATTTTTTAGGTTGTTTTAATTTTTAACTATATTGTACAGCCTATCATTTAATCGGTTTTATGGGTATTTAAAAATATTTAAGTTTTGTATATTGTTTTATTTGTGGTCTGTACACCGCCCCGAGTCCCTTTGGGGAGAAGGGGCGGTCTATAAATTCAATAAATTCAATTCAATTCCATTCAATAGCAGTAACTGTGAGAGGGGTCTTGGAGTCCTAGTGGGCAACCATTGAAATATGAGCCACCGTGGGCAGCAGCTGCCAAAAAAGCCAACACAGTTCTAGGCTGCATCAACAGAGGGATAGAATCAAGATCACGGGAAGTGTTAATACCACTTTATAAGGCCTTGGTAAGGCCACACTTGGAATACTGCATTCAGTTCTGGTCGCCACGATGTAGAAAAGATGTGGAGACTCTAGAAAGAGTGCAGAGAAGAGCAACAAAGATGATTAGGGGACTGGAGGCTAAAACATACGAAGAACGGTTGCAGGAACTGGGTAGGTCTAGTTTAATGAAAAGAAGGACCAGGGGAGACATGATAGCAGTCTTCCAATATCTCAGGGGTTGCAACAAAGGAGAGTCAAGCTATTCTCCAAGGCACCTGAGGGTAGAACAAGAAGCAATGAGTGGAAACTAATTAAGGAGAGAAGCAACTTAGAATTGAAGAGAAATTTCCTGGCAGTGAGAAAAAGAAATTGTGTGTTGTCCCAATTGTAATTGGAGCCCTTGGAGAAATACCTAAAGGGCTACCTCATTATTTGGAAATTCTAAATTTATTGGACTTGAACATTCTGATTCTACCAAAAAAACACCCTACTTGGGACAGCTTATATCCTCCGACGTTACCTTAACAGTTCCTAGGTCCTTGGTTAGGACTCGAGCTGTTGAGCTATCAACCAGCCCCAAAGGCTGTGAATCTCACCAAAGATTAACCACATCATAATCCAAAGCATACAGTTTATTGATACTACTCTACCAGTAGACGCCAGAGTCGAAGAAAAAAGAACTGGAAAATAATCACGAAATATTATGCGATTATGGATGAAGCATGTCACAGTGATACCCATGGTCCTCGGGGCACTTGGCACCATATTATTATTATTATTATTATTATTATTATTATTAATAGCTTATTAGCTTATTAGCTTGCAAGGTGCATCTGATCAACCGTGAGACTAGGGAGGCCAATAACCTCGTCCAGTCTCCATGCATGAGTCACATCATCTGCTGAAACCATGACTTCCCCATGACATGTCATTTTGCACATTTTTGACACACGAAGCCCAAGCGAAGACGTTTCTTGAATGAGAAGTGAAACATCTTTAAAGCCTTAGTAAGACCACACCTAGAGTACTGATCTAGTTTTGGTCACCACACTGTAAAAAAAACATTGAGGCACTAGAAATAGTGCAGAGAAGAGGAACCAGGAGGATTCAGAGGCTAAAACCTACGATGAAGAGTTGCAGGAACTGGGCCTGGCTAGTCTAGGGAAGAGAAGGACCAGGGGAGACAAGAGAGCATCTTCCAATATTTGAGGGGCTGCCACAGAGAGGAGGAAAGGGGTCAAACTATTCTCCAAGGCATCTTTGAAGGCCACACAAGGAAGAATGGATGATAACTAACCAAGGAGAGATTCAACCTGGAAATAAGGAGGGATTTCCTGACAGGGAGAACAATCCACCCATGGAACAGAAGTTGCCTTTGGAAGTCGTGGGAGCTTCATCCCTGGAAGCTTTCAAGAAGAGATTCAACTGCCATCTGTCAGAAATGGTGTTGGGTCTCCTGCTTGGGTATGGGGGGGGAGGTTGGATTAGATGACCTACAAGGTCCCTTCCAACTCTGTTAATCTGTAAAATCTATAAACAATTGAGGGAACCAGCCAGGAATATCTAGCATGACAAAGAGAAGGACTAGGAGTGACATAATACTCCCAATATTTGAGGGGCTATCACAAAGAGGAGGGGGTCAACGTATTCTCCAAAGCACCTGAAGGCAGAACAAGAAGCCATGGATGGAAAATTATCAAAGAGAGATCCAATTTTAGAACTAGAATTTCCTAATTGGTGCAAATTAATCAATGGATCTGCTTGCCTTCAGAGGTTGTGGGTGCTCCATTACTGGTTTTCAGGAAGAAATTGGGCGGCCCTTTGTCCAAAATCGCCTTGAGCAGGGGGCTGGACTAGAAGACCTTCAAGGTCCCTTCTAACCCTATTATTCTATACTGCATGTTCCAAGTTGGACGCAACATATTATAATGTTTCTGCTCTTTGAGTGGGAGGTCAAGTAAGTTGCTATTAAGGTCTCTGAGGTCTTGTTCCACTCCACTTTGATGTCAAACATTTGTGTGAAACAGTGAGTAATAATCACCCACCAATTATGGGTGAGGTTTCATCAGTCTGTAGGTGATATCCAGTCATCTACGCCTATCCTGGTTTGAATGGAAGTCACAGTGAAAACCCTAAAGATTGCCAAGGGTCTGGATGAGTCAGACTCAAGCAAGAGAGCAGCTACAAAATGAAATGAATAATCTTGAAATAGGGAAAGAAGCAAAATGGAGAATGTAGGTTTGCAACTATTATGACATGAACTATAATATTTCAACCATTACAAAGTGGGGAGGAAGAAATAGGTTTCCCCCACCTAACCTCTGGCTTCCAGAAACTTATGGAGTTTCCTTCCTTATGGAGAAAAGGGTGCCATCTCTTCTTCTTTCTCTGGAGAAGCCAAATGGGAAAAATACCTCTTGTGAATTAATTGCATTCACCACCGAAAGTCCAGGCAAGGAGTTAACTGTGGCAGCAGGCCTAATCATTTCCTTGCGATCATTGCCAGGCCGTGAGCTCCCAGCCAAAAAGCTGCAGATTAAGTTCTTGCAAGGCAGTCTTTCCTGCACAAAACACAAGGAGCAAAATCTCCAGAAATACGAACTGTTGTCTCCTACGACCACCACTCCCCTTTCCTTCCATTTATTCCCCAGCCAGGGAGGGGCCGTTCAGCGTCCACGTGTGCTTTGCTTCCAGAGTTGACGCCTTGTCCTCCGTTGTTCACCTCTCCTAACTGTTCTGAGCATATGTGCATCTGGAACAGGCCCCAGCTGTTCTTCCTCCTCACTCATCTCAGCCTCCAAAGGCAGCTGCCACTCCAGTGGCTGGGAAATGTCGGATGGCCCTGGCTCTAGCTGTGTGTCCGATGCAGAGCATCCATCGGAGCCTTCCCCAGACTCCAGAAGTAGCCCAAGTTCTTCCCCACCCTCCTCATTGTCCGAGTCTGCAGCCAGCTCCACTGGAAGGCTACAACACAAACATCAAAACATGCGTTGTACCTCGTGATGTGTCTTGTCCTGTATTCCTACACTTGTGACACCCGTCTTTCAGGGGCTAAATGCAGCTTAGTCAGCCTACTGTGGAAACCCCACCGGGGGTGGGGGGGAACAACTCCTGAACTGCGTTGGTTCCCTTGATTAGGAACAGAGGAGATCTGAGTAGGAAGTGCCAGGAAAATTTCCACTGGTGGAGGAAGAGATGGATCAAAGGGGCAGGAGGGAAATGAAGCCCGCCTGGGATCCATGGCTGAGACACCTGAGGAGGGGGCACCCACATTGTATTTAGATACTTGTCAACCTCTTCCTGTGCTCTGTGATAGCTTCCTTGCCGACATTTCATTACCCAACTATGTAACATCACCAGCCTCCACTGCTCCACTGTTGGCATCCATGTTGACAAATTTCAGTGGTTAAGCTTCAGGTAGCCCCGATTGTGTTACCTAGTTGGATAACAGAATGTCTGCAATGAAACAACTAAGCTCAAAAAGTACCAATGACCCTAGAGTTGTCCTCCTCCTCTGCATCCTCCTCCTCCTCCTCTGCAGATCCCATTTCCTTCTGGCATTGATGATGTTACCTAGTTGGGTCCTGAAATGTCTGCAGGAAAGCCACCAGAGTGCCTCAAGGACCCACAGTTCACCCTTGAGCTACAGATATTCTCTATGGTTCCAAGCTTAGCATCAGTTTGTTATATCATCTGGAGTAACGTTTGACCTATTGATTTATTATTTCCTCCAGTGTTAAAACTTAGGAGTTGGCCAAACAGAAGTACCAGTAGCTGTTGTTGTTGTTGTTTCTTGTTCCTTTCATAACCAATGATCCATCTACTTATCCTGTCATGAATCCCTCATTGTAAATAAAGAAACACCAGGAGTTAAAGCTGGTTTAGATTCCATGTTGTTTGAATTGTGTGAATCCTTCAGTTTAACCTCCTCTTGAGCGGATAGTAAGCCGTTAAGTCTTCGCCCTCAAGGCTTAATTTACACTTGGTGTAAATGTACACTTATGGGATTATGAGAGACTTTCACATCTCTCAACGGAGTTAACAGTGAACTGCAAATCCAGTTCACGTCTAATTCAAGGGTTACTTTTACGAACGGAAGAGCAATTACGACGGTCCTTTGTCTTTCACAATCTTTATGGCTCAAATCTGCAAGAGGGAAGATGGTGACATGCAATCTTGGATATTCCCTTCCAGGCGTATCTTCAGACAAGGAACCCCCATTCATACCTCTGAACCTGTCTTTCCCAGGAAGGAATCTTTTTCCCAAAATTCCAAGATAAAATCTCTGAGATGTGGAAAGAGCTCTTCCATCCCATCCCATCTTCCTGTCTGCCTTCTTCTGTCCCATCTTCCTGCCTGCCTTCTGGAATCAGCCTGGATTGCACAGAAGACATTTTGACTTCCAGAGAGATTCCAGTTCTTCCTGTGAAGCTTTTCTCACAACTTTAAAAATATAGTTCAGGGATATTCCCCACCCCCTTGTTCTTTAAGAGAGAGAGAGATTGTGAGGCTAGCATTGTGGTGCAACAGCATCCTGTTTCCAAAATTCCTCTCTCCTGGGCAGTCAACAACCCAAAAATTCTGCAGAGGCAAAACTCAAGAAGGAAATTATGAAACAACTTTCTCCACCTAATAATGTGGGTTATGCTAGAAGTTCCTGGAGAGAAGTAGAACAGGGCACTTTGTGTATACCATTCAGTTCAAATCTAACACCATATGTACACTTTCAACTTTTTGATGGGTTTCTTAAAGATGTTTTGCTCTTTTAACTTCCAAGTCTTTTTTAAAAAAATGAATGAGCCATTGAGTCAATACTAGTTGCAAGTCCTTTAATATAATCTGTGGTTCCACGGAGGAAGTTCATTTATAGATAAGGAGCAGTTGTTTGGCCCAATCTTTCATGCTTATTCAAGTTTTTTGAATATCTTTAACTCTTCTGTGACTGCCACTAACTCAACCGTCCTAACAGCATCCTGTCAAAGAGCAAAAACTTTTCCACCGTTCCAGAAGGTCTCCAGATGTTGCAGAGTAGTCCGCCTGTACCTGATCTTTCTTCACTGAAGGACGGAAGTCAAAAATCCCAAACGCTCTTCTTGATTGTGAGAAGAAGTGGGTGTTTAACTTTACGTTACATTTATTTTACACTACGGTAGATAGTTAAATATAGGGACGCGGCAGCTCAGGGGCTAAGACGCTGAGCTTCTCTATCAGAAAGGTCAGCAGGTCGGCGGTTCGAATCCCCAGCGCCGCGTAACACAGGGAGCTTCCATGACTTGTCCCAGCTTCTCCCAACTGAGCAGTTCGAAAGCAGGTAAAAAATGCAAGTAGAAAAATAGGAACCACCTTTGGTGGAAAGGTAACAGCATTCTGTACACCTTCAGCGTTTAGTCATGACCACGGAGACATATTTGGACAGTGCTGGCTCTTCGGCTTTGAAACGGAGATGAGCACCGCCCCCTAGAGTCAAGAACGACTAGCACAGATGTGCAAGGGGAACCTTTACCTTTAACTTAGTCAAATAGGCCCTATTAGAGAGAGGATGGGCAGGATAGGGAAACACCACAGGAAGGGTCAATCAAGCAGCTGGTGTTCCTGGAGAGAAGTCACCACACCAAACTTCACCAAAAGAGAAGAAAAATGATTCTCTAAGAGCCGGATGCAAGATCCTTGTGTTTGATCCTTGCTCAGTGCAAGGAGAACTCAAAATACCAGTTCCACCAAGAGCAGAAGTGTAAGAAATGGAATGTGTGTATGGCCCTTGACACATGAAGTGGTAGAAGGAGGAGAAGACCAAGGCCACCAAGAGCAGAATTTGGGGACTTAAGCAGTAAACATCTCCTTGCCCCATTTCTCTTCTTAAAGTGAAGTCTTTGTCACCCTGGATCTCTCTTCTTGGCAAAAGCAATCCATTTAACAGAATAAAAAAGTTGGAAGGGACCTTAGACCCTAGTCCAACCCCCTACTCAAGCAGGAGATCCTATGCCATCCCAAATTGTTGTCCAAATGTGGTGGATAACTCCTCTGTATCCATAGATGCTCTCAATTCTCATAAAAGCCAGGGACCATCCATTCCCCCAACTGGACGAGACCACCACCACCACCCCCGCCAGCCGCCCAGCCCCCTCCCCATCCCTTCCTGAAAACATCACCAGGCCAGACCGGAAATACCCAAAACTCCAAAAAGATGTTTATTTTTTAGAAAAAAATGTACAATTTTACTTCCTATTGTTTATGAAAAAAACCCTCGACTAACATTGCTGTAATGCTTAGTACCACTGCAAACGGTAAAAACGAAATTTTATATATTAAAAACAATTTACATTTTACAATTTTCTACATGCATGCACAAGGTTTCTCTGCTTTTATTTTGGGGGGGAGGGAGAGGGGGGGATGTCAGAAAATGGTTTCCTAAATTCGGTGTGCATGTGTGTTCGAGCTAAGGAGAAAGTTGGCCTCTGTTTTAATATACGGTCTGAGCGCCTTAAAAGGACATGAAAACGGCAGTGAGGTTATTTCTCGGAGACCAGGTGTGGATGTGCTTTCAAATTTAAGAGGATCAAGAGTGGGCTACAAATACGA
Organism: Natrix helvetica; assembly: GCF_964273705.1. Taxonomy (NCBI): domain Eukaryota; kingdom Metazoa; phylum Chordata; class Lepidosauria; order Squamata; family Natricidae; genus Natrix; species Natrix helvetica. Next base: position 10,492,855 of record NC_138563.1, read on the forward strand.
TACACACAGACCCCGCTCTCCCCCCAAGTGAACATTAGAAAATTTCTACAGTCCTTGACTTACGACTCATTTAGTGACCAAAGTTACAACAGGGCTGTTAAACGATGGTCCTTGGCACGTCTGGCCCAAGCAAAGTTGACGGGGGAAACTGGAAGGGAAGGTTGCAATTGGCAGTCATCGGATGCCTGCTTTACTAACAAACAGTGGTTTCATTAACCACCATGGCAAAAAAATGACGTGGTCATGTGATGCCTCACTTAACGACAATTTTTTTCCAATTGTAGTTGTAAGTCAAGGACTTTTCCGAGTGCGACTGGCTGGGGGAAGCTCTTATCCTGTTATCAACTTTTAGCATCTAACCGCCACCAAAAATTCCTCTAAACCAGAGTCTCCAACAACCTAGACAACTTTTGTGGACTTCAACGCCCAGAATTCCCCAGCCAGCGCAGCTCTAAACCATCCAAAATCAAGAATGGATGACTGGCAGACCCCATTAAGAATCTCCCTAAGAAACCCCTCTCTTCTGTAGCTCCAAGATCTGGATGCCAGCTGCTTCAAAGGCCCTGAAATCCTCTGGATGGAATTAACAGATTAACAAGAGTTGGAAGGGATCTTGGAGGTCATCTAGTCCAACCCCCCTCAGCCCAAGCAGGAGACCCTACACCCTTTCTGACCGATGGCAGTCCAGTCTCTTCTTGAAAGCCTCCAGGGATGAAGCTCTCATAACTTCTGAAGGCAACTTCTGTTCCATGAGTTGATTGTTCTCCGTCAGGAAATTCCTCCTTATTTCCAGGTTGAATCTCTCCTTGGTCAGTGTCCATTCTTCCTTCTCTGGCCTTCAAAGGTGCTTTGGAGAATAGCTTGACCCCATAACTCCTCTCTGTGGCAGCCCCTCAAATATTGGAAGATGCTCTCCTGTCTCCCCTGGCCCTTCTCTTCCCTAGACTAGCCAGGCCCAGTTCTTGCAACCGTTCTTCATACGTTTTATCCTCCAGTCCCCTCATCATCCTGGTTGCTCTTCTCTGCACTCTTTCCAGAGTCTCAACCTCTTTTTCGTAGTGTGGGGACCAGAACTGGATGCAGGACTCTAGGTGTGGCCTTACTAAGGCTTTACAGAGTGGTATTAGTACCTCCCTTGATCTTGATTGTATCCCTCTGTTAATGCAATTTAGGATTGCATTGTTTTTTTTGGCTCCCGCTGCTGGCTCCTATTTAGCTGGACAATTACCCCAGTGGAACAGACGTTGCCTCCAGAAATCATTGGCACTCCAACACTGGATGTTTTTAAGAATAGTCTAGAACAATCACTTATCTAAATTGGTATAGGGGGTCCTGCTCAAGCAGGGGGCTGGACTAGAAGACCTCCAAGACCCCTTCCAGCTTATTCTATTCTATTCAGAAGTGGGTCACAGACACAGGCGAGACTGTTCTGTCAAAGGCCACAAAGGTGTAAGACCTCACCTGGTGGGCACCTGCTCAGAAAAACGAAGGTCTGCATAACGACCAAGAGGGACTTTTGAGTCTTTAGCAGATTGGCTAAGATGCCGATCAGTAGTTCTCGACTTACGACCACAATGGCGCCCAAAATTTCCATCCCCAAGATGGTGAACTGGGTTGTGGCTGATTTTACGACACTTTTACCCCGGCTGTTAATCCAACCACTGCAGTTGTTAAATAAATCAAGTGGTCTTTAAGCGAATCTGGGCTTCCCCCCATTGATTCTGCTTGTCGGATGCCAGCTGGGAAGGCTGCGAGTTCCAATTGTGTGACACCCCCCCCGCCCCCAGGACAGGGCAACTGACATAAATACACGCCAGTTACTACGCATCCCAATTTTGATCGCGCGGCTGTGGGGATGGTGCAACGGTTGCGTACAAGATCTAAGCCACATTTTTTTTTAATGCCGTTGTAACTTCGGTCACTAAACAAATCGTCGTTATGTTGAGGACTAGCTGTGCCGGAAAGTTCTCTGCGAAGGAGATTGGGCTGGTCTCCATCAGCTGCTCATTTGGGGGGATGTCACGACAGGAATAAGGGAAAGATATAAATATATAAATATAATGCAAGCTCAGCGTTGATTTTATTTTTTTTGAAAGGCATTTGGCGTGATTTAAATTGGAACATTCTGACGAACCTTCTGAAGGCTTTTTAAGACCGTTTGGCTCAAGGCAAAATCATCCCTGCCCTTTCAGAAGGTCTCTCACTGAGTGGCCAGTTCCTCTCCCAGGAATTAAGATTGTTTTAAAAAGGTGAATCACAGTGATCTAAGCAGGAGGCCTCTCCACCCCTCAACGCAGGAGACCCCCTCCCCAACGAGCCCCAACACCAGCTGAGCACCCCAAATGCAACCCCTATCAGATCTCCATCCGCAAAGTCCGACATTAAAAACAAAACCAAAAAAAGAACCCCCCCCCCCCAATCAGGTTAAAAGGAAACGGCTGTCAGTTTAGTTCTATGAATAATGAGAGTTTGTGGGGGCCAGAAATCCTTTCAGTTCCGTTATAAGCTACTCTTTCCCATAAGGTTATTGATATCAGATGAGCATCTTAAGTCAATTTTACTGAAAGTAAAAATGGAATGCCTACTAAAAAAAAACCGGCTGTTGAGCAGAAAAAACTGGGGACTTTTTTTTTTTTAAACAAAAAAAATATGTCTGAAAAATGAACTGGCAAAAAAAAAAAAAAAAGCCTTCTTAGAACCTCCCCTAAAGGTATTTTAAAGCAGTGGTATCTCAACCTTAAGTCACTTTGGAGACAGGTGGGATTCTGGGAGTTGAAGTCCACCCATGCTTCAAATTGGCTACGGCAGAGAACGCGGAGTGAGGTCATCGCTCCACTGGTGAGTGATGGGTCCTGAAGCCAATCAGTGGGGTGGGGGGTGAACAGTAAAGCCCTCTGGGAGCTGCTTTGTATTGGGAGGGGGGGGAGGCCCGGAGATTTAGGGAGGGGGAAGGCCGAATGCAGACCCTCCCCAAAAGGAACTGCCAGATCCAAGTTTTTGCACGTGCGAAAGTGCAAAAAAAAAATCATCCTGGGGACTCAAATGCGGAGTTTCTTCCTCGCCTCACCCGTCATAACCCTAAATCCCCCACCCCCACGCCACACCAAAGCTTGCTCAGACCAAGAGCTCACCTGAGTGACTCAGAGGAAACGTATTTACAACGCGCTGGACTCCTCTAAAAACCACAAGGTTCTTTTAACAAAAAAAGCCACCCTCTTCTTAAAAATCCCCCACCCCTCCTTCCAGCTTTTGCTTGGGGATTGACCTGTTGAATGTCCAGCCAGTCCAGAGGCTGACGTGATGGCTTCGGGGGGGGGTGGGGGGAGGGTGGCTGGGTCGCTCTTCCCTTGGACCACCAGGTCCCCCTGGGATGATCCCCCCCAAATCTTGTGCAGTTGGACCTCAAGAGACCCAGGGAGACACCGAGTGCCCCCGTGGGGGTCTGGGATTCCACGTGCCGGCATGTAGCTTTGTAGAAAACGACATTCACAAAAGTTCCTTAGCCCGACTATGTCTGCAGATGCTGGTGAAGACAGAGTTAGCCCTTAGGATTTGGCACAGGTAACTTCCAGCAATTCCATCAGGAGGGACGGACGGACAGAAGGAGAGGGGGAGGGACGGGTGATGCTGTCCTTGTCACCCCCACCCACCTCCTCAGTTCCTTTGGGGGGGGGCTTGCTACAAGGGAGGGAAAGGGAAAGAGAAAGAGAAAAAGAAAGTGGGGGAAAGAGAAAGAAAGAAAGAGAAAAAGAAAGAAAGAGGGAGGGAGGGAAGGGAGAGAAAAAGAAAGGGAAAGAGAAAGAAAGAAAAGAGAAAGAGAAAAAGAAAGAAAGAAAGAGAAAAAGAGAGAGAGAGAGAGATAAAGAAAGAAAGAGACAGGAAGGAAGGAAGAGCCCCTGCCCTTCCCCTCGGTTGGGGCCACAAAGGAGAGGGGAGGAGAAGGAGGGGGAAGCGCTGGCATGGAGAAGGGGAGGCAGGCGCCCCAGAGGGTCTCCCACCAAGCCCAGGAACCGTCTCAAACCCGAGAGACGCAGGCTGGCGCCAGGCCATCGCCCCCTCCTGGTGGGGAGCCACCTTCCCTGGCATTCAAGCCCCTCGGCTCCGCCGTGGGTCACACCGACGTCTCCGACTGCAGCCGCATGACAAACTTGTGCGACTTGGGGTCCACAAACTCCTCGGAGAGCTTGAAGAAGGGGATCTTTTTGGTGCTGACCACGAGGCTGAAGTCGTGGCGCTTCAGGACAAAGACCACCCCGTCCTTCAGCCCGTTGGTCACGGGCTCCTCGCTGACCAGAGTCCACTGCTTGGCCAGCCAGCGGTCCTTGTGGTACTGGATGGTGGGCCCTGCGGTCAGGTAGCGCTCCAGGAAGGCCTGCAAAGACGGACGGAGAGAAGGGCAGGTCAGACCGACATTGAGGGGGCAACAAACGGCCGTTGACGAGAAGAGGCTGCAATTCAAAGGGGTCGCGCTCAACCAAAGTCTATTACCGTATTTTTCAGTCTATAAGACGCACCAAGATTTTGAAGAGGTAATTTTATTTTTTTAAAAAGTCTTTGCACTCTGCAGGCCTCGTTTTTTGTGAAAAATGGGGCACGAAGAGAGTTTGAGAGGCCTGCAAAGGGCTCCTGGTGGCTGGGGGGGAGGCAAAAACGAGCAAAAAAATCAGCCCGTTTTTCGTGAAAACAGGCGGTTTTTTGTCCAAAAAAAAGGGCATGTATAGCCTTTAGGAGCCTCGTAGAGTGCTCCTGGGGGCGGGGCAAAAACAAGCAAGAAACGGCCCATTTTTTTATTCGTTTTTGCCCTTCCCCCCCCCCCAGCCCCCAGGAGGACTCTGGAAGCCTCCCAAACCATCTGCAAGTCCATTTTTGCAAAGGGGGCGGGGTTTTGGGAGGCCAAAAACGCTGTATTCAGTGTATAAGACACAGCCAGATTTTCAGTCTCTTTTTGGAGGGGGGGGAGGTGCATCTTATACACCGAAAAATATGGTACTTCCTATTATATCCCCCAAAGATGTAGCTCAACAAACTTTTTGAGTTGATAAAAGTGCAGGTAAGTCCTCCATGTACGACTACAATGGAGTCCAACATTTCTGTGGCTAAGCGAGACAGTTAATTTTGCCCCGTTTTATGACCTTTCTTTTCTCAGTTGTTAAGCGAATCGCTGCATTGTTAAATCAGTAGCACAGTCATTAAAAGGGACCGGGCTTCCCCATTAACTTTGCTTCTCCGGAGGTCGCAAAAGGGGATCACAGGAGCCCCGGGACACTACGACCGTCATAAATTTGAGTCGGCTGCCAAGCCTCTGAATTTTGATCACATGGGATTGCAATGGTCGTAAGTGTGAAAGGCGGTCATAAGTGACTTGTTCAGTGCCGTTGTGTGACTTTCTAGTGGTCAGTAAATGAACTGCTGTGAGTTGAGGACCATTTGCAATAGTAATACCAACAACAATACTTAAAATGACCCTAAAGACCTGCTAAGATCTGGTTATCAAATCGACTTTTGAGTTAAATATTATCCATTTCACCGTCTTTCGGTCAGGTCCTTGGGCGCCCCCTGGTGGCGCTGTGGATTCTCTGGCGCCCATGAGCGCCCCTTTGCTAAGACAGATGAAGATGTTAAAGCTGATACTGACTTTAAAGTCAACTATTTCAAAGTACTCTTTGTGTGCTCTATATCTTGGGCTGGAATCAAGTTTAATTTGATCAGATTCTGCCAGAAAATGTCTTGCACCGAATTGCCTTTTAAAATGCGCAGAAGAATTCGGAAACCAGCCAAAATGAAATAAAGTGACCACCAACTTACAACCACAATCGGGGCAGAAATTTCCACTGCTAAGCGATGCAGTCATTAAGTGACCGCACTCGATTTTATGACTTTTGGGGCCACGGTCATTAAGTGAATTCAGCTCCCCCAGAACCCTGGGAAGGTCCAAAAGGCAATTGTGTGGTTGAGGGGACCCTGTGACAGTCGTTAAGTGAGGGGACTGGACATAAGTCAAGGCCTATCTCCCCCGACAGAAATAAGCTTCGGCCAAAACTAAAAAGCCTAAATTCTGACTCCAGTTCCAATTCAGGACTGTTCAGCATTCTATTCCATTTGATCCTCCATGTTCAAGAGCATTCTACCTCAGACTATCAGAAAGCACAAGCAGCAGCTGAGCTGATTTGAATTCATTCCCAAATATCCTTCCCAGCAGCGTCACTGGTGTGACTGCATTTCCCTGTCATGCTGGACCCCTGGGTACCACCGCCGGGGCCTTACTGGTAGCCTTAGGGCCGAATGGACGGGTGGGCAGTCAGAGAAGACATCCCCCCCCCTCCTATCATCAAAGAAGTAAGGATCTTATCAAATAATTTTCTTTTTTGAAAAAAAAAACATCTCCAAAGAGCAATCCCCAAGATCATCTGGACCACAAAATGGATTAACAGAGTTGGAAGGGACCTTGGAGGTCATCTAGTCCAACCCCCTAGCCCAAGTAGAACACCCTACACCATTTCTGACAGAGGGCAGCCCAGTCTCTTCTTGAAAGCCTCCAGGGATGAAGCTCCCACAACTTCTGAAGGCAACTTCTGTCCCATGGGTTGATTGTTCTCCCTGTCAGGAAATTCCTCCTTATTTCCAGGTTGAATCTCTCCTTCCATCCATTCTTCCTTGTCTGGCCTTCAGGGGCTTTAGAAAATAGCTCTACCTTCCTCATCTCTGGAGCAGCCCCTCAAATATTGGGAGATGCTCTCCTGTCTCCCCTGGTCCTTCTCTTCCCTGGACTAGCCACGCCGAGTACTTAACAGATTACAGAGTTGGAAGGGATCTTGGAGGTCATCTAGTCCAACCCCTGCCCGCCCAAGCAGGAGACCCTACACCATTTTCTGACAAAGGGCAGTCCAGCCTCTTCTTGAAAGCCTCCAGGGATGAAGCTCCCACAACTTCCAAAGGCAACTCCTGTTCCATGGGTTGATGGTTCCCACGGTCAGGAAATTCCTCCTTATTTCCAGGTTGAGTCTCTCCTTGGTCAGTTTCCATCCATGATTCCTTCTCTGGCCTTCAAAGGTGCTTTGGGAAATAGTCTCACACTTCTCATAGAGCGGGAGATTTGTCCTTTCAGCCTGGAAAGATCGCCTTCCCGAAAGGTAGAGCTAGCTTAGCTGGGTGCGCTTCCTGCCTGGCCTACCTGGTAAGGCTGCCCTTCTTCCTGCAGAATCATTCCACCCAGAGCAGGGGGCCTGCAATGGAAGCCACCAGCTGATCCCTGCACTCCCGGGTTCCCCCTCCCCGCCTCCCCTTCGCCTACCTTGGGTGTCATGTCGTGAGTGATGCAGAACTCCAGGTGCTGGAGGATGCTCTCCATCGTGTGGTAGGGCTGCTGCTTGGTGGTACGCAGGTACTTCTGCATGGCTCGGGCCATGGAGGCGAAGATGGCCTGGGCGGCTTCCCGGGGGTCCATGATCTCCCGGGGATTCTTCTGGTCCTCCTCCTGGAGCCGTTTGATGTGTGTGAAGGCCTCTTCCACGGCCACCACCAACCTGCAAGGGCAGGGACCTCGTCATAGCAAGCCAACCAGGATGGAGAAGAGGATGGGAGTACACCTTCAGCCCAGACTAAGCTGCCCACTGTGACATTTGCCCGTTCACAAAATCCCATTTGAAGTTTTGCCAGCAGAGGGAAGAAGGAGCACGCGGAACGGAAGAATTCCCACAAGACTGTGAAACTATTTGCTAAGACTGTATTACTATTATTCTGCTCATCCTTCCTAGCACCTATCTCCTCCCACTTATGGCTATGACCTTATTGCTTGTATCTTTGCACTTTATATTGTTTTATTCAGTTTCCTAGTACGATTGTCATTGCTCACCGTATTTTTCGGAGTATTAGACGCTCCGAAGTATAAGACGCACCTACCGTATTTTTCGGAGTATAAAACGTACCTTTTCCCCCAAAAAAGAGGCTGAAAATCTGGGTGCATCTTATACGCTGAATACAGCATTTTTGGCCTCCCAAAATCCCGCCCCCTTCCCCAAAATGGCCATGCATAGCCTTTAGGAGGCTTTCAGAGAGCTCCTGGGGGCTGGGGAGGGCAGAAAAGAGCGAAAACCTGGCTGTTTTTTGCTTAATTTTGCCCCCCCCCCCCCCAGCCCTCAGGAGCACTCTATAAGCCTCCTAAAGGCTATGCATGCAAGTCTTTTGACAATATAGGGCTCATTTTTGCAAAAAATGGATAATCTTTGCTTGTTTTGGGAGCACCCCCCCCCCCCAGGAGCACGCTACAAGCCTCCTAAAGTCTATTCATGCCCTTTGGGGGGGGGGGAATGGGCCCATTTTGGGGAGGTCTGCAGAGTGCACAAACTTTTTTTTTTAATTTGCCTCTTCAAAACCTTGGTACATCTTATACTCCGAAAAATACGATAGCTTTTGGGAAGGAAAAACAAGGGGGGGAAACTCTGCCTCTGCCTCCCAGCAATTTGCCTCCTTGCAACAAACAGCAAACAGTACAGACATTATACGCTGTTTGTAGTGTTACATTTCAGACTATACGTGTACAGATGCTGTTAAAATTGATGTTGCTTTCTGGAAGTATAAATTACTCTCTGCTATTGAAAAGAAGATGCAATAGCACGGGGCCTCTTCAGATCGAGCATTTATTTTAAAAAGCTTCTTCATTTTCTTAAGCTGTCTAGAACAACAATAAAGCAGTCTTTAAAAAATAAGTCTAATAATTTGAACATTCTAGAGGCATTTACCTTCTTGCAGCAAACAGCCTGATTAGCACAAGAAAAAAAACCTGCCTCTGCCTCCCAGCAATTTACCTCCGTGCAGCAAACAGCAAGTTTCACTTTCAGTTTAAGCGCCTCCCGATCATCAGCTGTTTCAGGCTGCAGGGATTGCTATAGCCTATTGCAGCCTCCGCAAGCTCCATTTTCCCGAGTTTGCTACAAGGAGGTAAATTGCTGGGAGGCAGAGGTCAAAGGGTGGGGGACAGTGGGTGGGCTGGGCTACATTGAGTGTATAAAGTGCTACCAAATTTCCACCCTCTTTTTTTGGGGGGGGAGGTGCATCTTATACTCCGAAAAATACGGTATTTAGTAACCTATGGCTATCACTAAGTGTTGAATCTTTTGTTTCTTGATGAATGTATTTTATTTTTGCTTTTACGTATACCGAGAGCTTATGCAGCGAAGACAAATTCCTTGTGTGTTCAACCCCACTTGGCCAATAAAGAATTCTGTTCTATTCTAAAGAGGAGGGGGAAGACAATCTTCTAACTTCTCTTAACAGATTACCTGGATTTACTTCACCCTCCAATTTGCTCCCCGCCAGGATGTTTAGCATTTTGACAGGACAATGGGTATTTCTGCATTCTAATGTGCTTACCGGGTGTTTACAACTGCGATGGGGAAAGCACATTACCTCTCTCCCTAGCTTAATGTTAATCCTATTACTCAGGACGGCAGCCTGCGTGAAGCTCGGAGGCCCTAGGAGCCATTTCAGCCGAGGCTGGGTCTCTTTTCCAAATTGATAAAGAGAGAATATTTGAATATTAGCTTTGAACTGTAAAGTCCTTGCTGCTCTGTGTGGTTGGTGGTTGTTTTTTTGCAGATGTTTTATTATCCAGTTAGGTAACATCATCGGTGCTAGAAGAGAGTGGGGCTGGTGGACAGGAGGAGGAGAAGGAAGAAGAAGAAGGAGGAGGAGGAGGAGGAGGAGGAGGTGGTGGTGGTGGTGGAAGAAGAAGCAAAAGCAGCAGAAGGAGGAGGAGGACGAGACTGTGGGGCCCTTGGTGCTCTCTGAGCTTTGTTGTTGTCTTCCAGACGTTTCATAACCCAACTAGGTAACTTCATCAACCAAGCAACCACCAAGCTGAGAGAGCACCAAGGGCCCCCACGGTTTCCCAAATCAAATTCTAAAGCTGAAGCCAATTAGCACCTGGGGAGTCATTGGATAAGAGACGGGCAGCAAATAAATTCCATAAAGGGGACACCTCCAAAAAATCAATTCGGCCATTTCCTTGAAAACGGAGCTGATCCGAGGATTTTTCTCCCAAACCAACTCAAGAATTCACACAACGACAAAGGTCCGATTTCAGCCGCCAGGAATTCCCACCCTCTGCGGGAACATGAACACTAGCCCTTTGGAGGGGACCCACCTGGCTCTCCTCTTTCGCACCCGGCGCTCGTGCTCTGCTTCCTCGTAGTAGTACTCGTTGTGGCTGTTGTCCCGCCTCCGGGCAGCTGCAGCGATAACAGCCCGCGATTGGCTGGTGGAGTTGTTGGTTGTGTTCTCTAGAGGGAGGGAGGGAGGGAAGAGCCGTGGAGTTATGGAGACGCCTCTCAAACCTCCTCAAAGGGGATCATAAACACCCTCATTCCAGCAGAGGGCTGGACTAGAAGACCTCCAAGGTCCCTCCCAGCACTATGATTCTAAAGCAGGGGTGTCCAAACTTGGGAACTTTAAGACTTGTGGACTTCAACTTCCAGAATTCCCCAGCCAGCTATACTATCCTCTCTCCTCTTTCTTTCTCTCTCTCTCTCTCTCTTTCTCTCTCCTCTCTCTCTCCCTTTCTTTCTCTCTCCTCTCTCTCTCTCTCTCCCTCTCTCTCCTCTCTCTCTCTCTCTCTCTTTCTCAGCACCCTGAACCCCTCATTTTTGGCCTAGCAGGCTTCAGGGAAGCCTATTGGGAGCAAAAACGGACCGCCAACCCCACCCCCACATTTCCGGAGAACCTGTAGTAAAAAAAAAAAAAAGGCTTAAAAGGTTTTTTTCTAAAAGTTCCTAAGATCAGCTGTGTGACGTGTAATCGTTAGCACTATTTTTTAGTGTTTTTACTATTGGTTCTGGAAACCAGTAGCATTTTTTACTACTGGTTTGGGTGAACTGGCCCGAACCGGTAACCTTTCACCCCTGGTGTGGCCTCACCAAGGCAGGACAAAGAGCTACTAACACTTCGTGTGATCTTGACCAAGAACCGGGCAATCAAGTTAGATCTGCAGGAGATCTGGTTGAAGGCTCTGCCTCTTGGAAGCCGAGCTTCAGAGCAGGAGGAAAGTAGATCCTCGTCTCCTGTGGACGGAGGACTGAATCCGCTGCTTCGGAAGGGGCTGCCAACGCTTACCTTCGCCAAGCGAGTAGACTTTGAAGCCAGACATTTTCTTAGACAGAACGGACTTGGGCAGGTTGAGCAAAGCCGGATTATAGACGGGGAAATCGTGGTAATAATTCTCCAGGATCCACACGGCGACTCTCTGGATGCTGCAGAGAAGGAAGCGTTAGATCCAGCTTTAGTTGGAGACAACAAGGTAACCGGAGCGATCACCGAGGGATCCTGTTACACAGCACAATAAGGCAGAATCTGGCTCTCATTTGCTTTCAGCACGACCAGTTTAATGTCCCTGGAGAGCATTTTAACAAACGGCATCCTTGTTTGGTTTGGTGGCTGCATAGCTTCAGATAGAAAGTCCCTACAGAGAGTGGTGAGGACAGTGGAGATTATAGAAAGCTTGCTTCCCGTCATTCAGGATGCTGCTTATAAGTGCTATGTGCTTAGAGCTCAAAGCATCGCTAGAGACCCCGCACACCCACTGTAGGGTCTGTTTCTGTTTCTCCCCTCTGGGAGAAGGGGGTTTTGAAGGATTTCTGGCAGGACGTCCAGATTCTGTAACCACTTTGTTCCCTAGGCCGTCCGTCGGACAAACTCACAAGATTCGTTTTTCTCGCCTTGTACATCCAAACTAGACTGTGTTGTTTCTCTGTGTCATATAATATATATGGGAGTATACCATATTTTTCAGAGTATAAGATGCACCTTTTTCCCTCAAAAAAAGAGGCTGAAAATCTGGGTGCGTCTTATACACTGAATACAGCATTTTTGGCCTCCCGAAACCCGTCCCCTTCACCAAAATGGCAGTGCATAGCTTTTAGGAGGCTTTCAGAGAGCTCCTGGGGTCAAAGTGACAATAAGTTTATTCTAAGTCTTATCAGGGCTCACGGCTGGGCATGAGATTTGGGGGGGGGACACTTCAGCTTCTTACACAAATACAAAAAAAAAGCCCGACAGTAACAAACAAAAAAAAAGAAAGAAAATTCTGGATCGCAGACGTTGTAATACCGAAGACGACAGAAGAGAAAGAACTGGAGAAAAACCACAAACAAAAGAAAGACCTCAGGCTTACGGCCACAATTGAGCCCAAAATGTATGTTGCTAAGTGAGAAATCCGTTAAGTGAGTTTTGCCCCGTTTCCTGACTCTTCTGACCACCTTTGTCAAGCGAACGAGGGCAGTCCTTAAACGAATAACACAAACGCTGAAGCCACCTGGCTTCCCCACTGACTTGGCTTGCCAGAAGGTCGCAAAAGAGGATCGAATGACTCCGGGGCCACTGCAACCGTCATAAATACGAGTCAGTTGTCAAGTATCCGGATGTTAATCGCGAGACTGTGGGGGAAGGCGGCCAAGGTCTTCAGTGCAAAAAAACGGCCGTAAGTCCCTTTTTCCAGTGCTGTTGGCAACGCATTCACTAAATGAACGGTTGTTAAGTTGAGGGCCGTATTTTTCGGAGTATAAGAGACACCAAGATTTTGAAGACATAATTTTAAAAAAAAAAAAGTTTTCACACTCTGCGGGGCCCATTTTTTCAAAAACAAACAGGGCATGCATAGGCTTCGGGAGGCTTCCAGAGTGCTCCTGGGGGATGGGATGGGGGGCAAAAATGAACAAAAAATAACTAGTTTTTGCCCTCCCCCAGCCCCCAGGAGCACCCTGGAAGCCTCCTAAAGGCTATGCAAGGTCATTTTTGCAAAGGGGGCAGGGTTTTGGTAGGCCAAAAAAAAGCTGTATTCAGTGTATAAGACGCACCCAGATTTTCACCTTCTTTTGGGGGGGGGGGGAAAGGTGCGTCTTATACTCCGAAAATACGGTACCTGTAGAACTATAATGACTGTGGCTCAGGCACCAATGGCATTGACATGCCCCCCGTCAATTGCAAAAGGCCGCTCCCATCCTGTGACGAGGCCTTCAATGCCACCGAACAATCGCCCCCGGCCGTCCTTGACCGCACGGAAATGCCCCCAAGCCCCTCTGACCCTCAACCGCCCTTACCTGAGGTGCCCCACGTTGTAGAAGCGGCTGGCCCCGTCGGTGGAGCGCACCACCTTGAGGGTGAAGTGGGGCTGGAGCTGGCGCAGCTCCAGCAAGACCACAGCCAAGTAGTGGACGAAGAGCAAGGCGTCCACCAGCGAGACGGCGTACTGGACGATGCCCTGGTAGTTGGTGTCGCGGGAGTCCAGGATGCGGACGCCGTAGAAGAGCCAGTAGGAGGCCACCAGGAGGAAGACCAGCACCATCAGGAGGGCCCGGAAGACGAAGATGCGGGGCAGGAAGGCCTTGGGGCGGCGGAAGAAGAGCGCCCAGCTGCCCAGCAGGAGGATCAGCAGCTTGAAGGCCACCGAGATGAAGAGGCCCTCGCAGGGGGTCCCGCAGGGGCTCAGCTGCTCCCCCCACAGCAGCTGGGGCAGCAGCATGAAGGCGATGGGGGTCAGGAAGGAGAGCAGGGCCAGGGCCCCCGCCAGCGAGACCCCCAGGTGGCGGGAGCAGTCCAGGTGGGCACTGTCCTCCATGTCCTTGGTGATGCGCGTGATGTCATCATGGGAAATGCTGTGCTCCGATGTGCCCGTCACCACGGTGGTCGTCTCGCCCCAGTTGTCGTCCTGGCGGGAAGCAAAGGTCAAAGGGGAAGTGAAACAGGGGTGGGATCCTCTGGTCAGGAGAGCCGTCCTGGGAGGTTGCAAAGGATCTTGTCCCCAGCCCCACCCAGGCACCACCCTGCAGCCTCTCCGCCCGGCCTCTGGCCCCTCCCAGTGCATGATGCAGAGATGAGAGGATAGATAGTTGGATGGACAGATGAATGGCCTGGATGGAGAAATTGGATGGATGGATGGATGGATGGATGGATGGATGGATGGATGGATGGATGGAGAAATTGGATGGATGGATGATGGATGGATGGATGGATGGAGAAATTGGATGGATGGATGATGGATGGATGGATGGATGGAGAAATTGGATGGATGGATGATGGATGGATGGATGGATGGAGAAATTGGATGGATGGATGATGGATGGATGGATGGATGGATGGATGGATGGATGGATGGATAAATTGGATAGATGGATGATGGATGGATGGAGAAATTGGATGGATGGATGATGGATGGATGGATGGATGGAGAAATTGGATGGATGGATGATGGATGGATGGATGGATGGAGAAATTGGATGGATGGATGATGGATGGATGGATGGATGGATGGATGGAGAAATTGGATAGATGGATGGATGGATAGATGGATGAAGAAATTGGATAGATGGATGGATGGAGAAATTGGATGGATGGATGATGGATGGATGGATGGATGGAGAAATTGGATAGATGGATGGATGGATAGATGGATGAAGAAATTGGATAGATGGATGGATGGAGAAATTGGATGGATGGATGATGGATGGATGGATGGATGGATGGAGAAATTGGATAGATGGATGATGGATGGATGGAGAAATTGGATAAATGGATGATGGATGGATGGATGGATGGATGGATGGATGGATGGATGGATGGATAGATGGATGGATGGATGGATGGATGGATGGATAAATTGGATAAATGGATGGATGGAGAAATTGGATAGATGGATGATGGATGGATGGATGGATGGAGAAATTGGATAGATGGATGATGGATTGATGGATGGATGGAGAAATTGGATGGATGGATGATGGATGGATGGATGGATGGATGGATGGATGGAGAAATTGGATAGATGGATGGATGGATAGATGGATGAAGAAATTGGATAGATGGATGGATGGAGAAATTGGATGGATGGATGATGGATGGATGGATGGATGGAGAAATTGGATAGATGGATGGATGGATAGATGGATGAAGAAATTGGATAGATGGATGGATGGAGAAATTGGATGGATGGATGATGGATGGATGGATGGATGGATGGAGAAATTGGATAGATGGATGATGGATGGATGGAGAAATTGGATAAATGGATGATGGATGGATGGATGGATGGATGGATGGATGGATGGATAGATGGATGGATGGATGGATGGATGGATGGATAAATGGATGGATGGAGAAATTGGATAGATGGATGATGGATGGATGGATGGATGGATGGATGGATGGAGAAATTGGATAGATGGATGGATGGATAGATGGATGGATGGATGGAGAAATTGGATGGATGGATGGATACATGGATGCATGGATGGATAGATGGATGGATGGATGGAGAAAGTGGATGGATGGATGGAGAAATTGGATAGATGGATGATGGATGGATGGTTGGAGAAATTGGATAGATGGATGATGGATGGATGGATGGATGGATGGATGGATGGATGGATGGATGGATAGATGGATGGATGGATGGATGGATGGAGAAATTGGATAGATGGATGCATGGAGAAATTGGATGGATGGATGGACAGATGGATTGATGGAGAAATTGGATGGATGGATGGATGGAGGAATTGGATAGATGGATGGATGGATGGATGGATGGATGGATAAATCAGATAGATGGATGATGGATGGATGGAGAAACTGGATGGATGGATGGATGGACTTCTTCCCACTCACCCTTTCGTCCCCTCGGGTTGATTCGTTGTCCAGCAGGGGCTCTCCAGGAGCCTGGATGGTGACCGACTTGTCCCCCCGGCTCCCATCTCGACTCTTGGAGCGATGCCTCTCTCGGCGGTCTCTGTGGGGCAAGAGAGGGTCCTGGGAGTTAGCGGGGCAGCTCAGGTCACAAGCATCCCAACACCCACCTTCTCCCTAACCAGCTCCTCCTTCCAGCTGCTGGTTGTGGAAGAAAATGGAGGTTAAGGATCTCGCACACAGGCAGTCCTCGACATACGACAGTTTGTTTAGTGACTCTTCAAAGTTATAATGGCATTGAAGGAGGTGACTTTTTCACAGTTAACGACCATTGCAGCATCCGAATGGTCATGTGATCCAAATTTGGACGCTTGGCAAGTAACTCATAGTTATGGCGGTCGTAATGTCCCAAGGTTACGTCATCCCCTTTTGCGACCTTCGGACAAGCAAATCAAATGGGGAAGCCAGATTCACTTAACGACTGTGTTATTAACAGCTGCAATGATTCACTTAGCAACTGTTGCAAAAAAAAAGGTTATAAAATGGGGCAGAACTCACTTAGCAAGTGTCTCGCTTAGCAGCAGAAATTTAAGGCTCAATTGTGGTTGTAAGTCGAGGACTACCTGTCGTCCTATTTTTACAGCCTCTGCCACGGGTTTTCTCCTTTCTCCTTTTCACCACCAGATAGCAAAATGTCTTCCCTAAATTATCCACAAGGGTCTTTAAAAGGGGGACTCGAGGCGTCCTTTGCACGGAGTCCCAGGCCAAAGAATTCGAATCCAGGACAACCGGGATTCCCCAGGGGTCTCTAAAATGTAGAGCCATGGAATTGGCAGTCACTCTGTTAAGCTTCACACCAGATCCAGCCATAAATCACAGGTCTTAATTCAGCTTTTGGAAGGTAAGTTTCCCAATTATAATGCCACTTGACTGGAGTCTTTATTGCAGACAAGAAGAAAGGCTCCAGTGCCACAATCGCCCAGCGCAGTACAGAAGCCACAACCTTTGCACAAAAGCTATGCTCTGCAACCGTATTCCTCAATCTCAACAACTTTTTTAAGATGTAGAGGCTTAAAATGTGGACTAGCAGGCAGGGGAATTGTGGGAACAGGATTATTTTAAAGTTGGGGACATTGCAAAACACGCCTCTAGAGCTTAAATTCAGGGCTTCTTCCGTTCACTCCCCCAAAATTAACTGGAGTCTAGGAGGGTCTCCTGGTGACCTGTGGGAAATGGGGGAAATTTCCAAACAGGATTACCGTGGTTTTTGGGACTATAAAACCAGTGTATAAGACGCACCAAGATTTCGAACAGTTAAGTGAGAATTCAAAAGTTTTTGTCCTCCCCGCCCCCCCCAGCAGGACTCTGCAGGCTCCAGCAGGGGCTGGGGGAAGGCAAAAACGCCTGTTTTGGGGCAGAAAACAGGCTGTTTTTCTCAAAAACAGGGGCATTTTTGCCTTCCCCCACCCCTGCTGGAGCCTGCAGAGTGCTTAGGGGGGCTGGGGGAAGGCAAAAACGCCTGTTTTGGGGCAGAAAACAGGCTGTTTTTCTCAAAAACAGGGGCATTTTTGCCTTCCCCCACCCCTGCTGGAGCCTGCAGAGTGCTTAGGGGGGCTGGGGGAAGGCAAAAACGCCTGTTTTGGGGCAGAAAACAGGCTGTTTTTCTCAAAAACAGGGGCATTTTTGCCTTCCCCCACCCCTGCTGGAGCCTGCAGAGTGCTTAGGGGGGCTGGGGGAAGGCAAAAACGCCTCCGTTTTTGCAATAAAACCAGCCCATTTTTCGCTTGCTTTTTTACAAAAATGGGACGCGGGGGCAGGGCTTCAGGAGGCAAAAAATAGCTATATTCAACGTATAAGACGCACCAACATTTCCACGCTCTTTTAGGGGTGGGGAAAGGTGCGTCTTATACTCCGAAAAATACTGTAAATTATGCTGTCCCTTTGCAGGCCACCAAATCCAGACTGCAGCATTCCAGTCCACCACTAGGTGGCAACACAGACTTCCCGTTCTCTGGCTTCCAAATTCTGAAGGGGGATGTGATATTCCCCAGCCTGTGAAGCTGTTTGCCTTTCTGGCATTAGCAAACGACACGCACAAAGGAGAATATTTGTAGCTCAGGGTTGAAAGGAGAGACCTTCTGGTGCTCTCTGAGGTTGGTGGTTTTCTTGCAGGCATTTCATGAACCCAACCTGATAACCTCACACCGACTGGCACTGATGGGGTTGCCTAGCTGGGTCATGAAACGTCTGCAAGAACAGAACCAAGCACAGAGATCACGAAGGAATCCTTGCAGCAAACAATGTTTCACAGAATAATAGCTAGATTAGTGATGGCTAAATACCGGGGGACAAAATTGGGATATTCAAAGAAATGAGTGGCATAATGAAAAGATACGTAGGTAGGTAGGTAGGTAGGTAGGTACCGTGTTTCCCCGAAAATACACCATGTCCTGAAACTAAACCCTTGCG